>NC_088932.1:3722500-3780000 GCF_038396675.1 Hydra vulgaris | reverse complement strand
TATATATATATATATATATATATATATATATATATATATATATATATATATATATATATATATATATTAATCAAAGTCTACTATACCTCTCTGCCCTTCCTACTCTACCAATCCTGTGAACATAGTTAGCTTTCTCATCTGGCAAAGTAACATTGATAACAAATGGAACACCTTTAATGTCAAGACCTCGTGCCGCAACATCAGTGCAAATCAAAAATTTAACTTTTTTATTTTTAAAAGACCAAAGGTTTTTTGTTCTTTCATTTGGAGTTCTGTCACTGTGTAAACATACACATGAGAACTCATTTACATCTTTTGACTTCATGTAACGCTCTAAGTTGTCGCAATCAAGTTTTGTGCGACAAAATATGATACCTTGGTCCATTTTAAGCTGGGAAATAGCTTTTATAACATATTCTCCTTTCAATACTTTAACTGCTTCAGAAAGACATTCAGGTAATTTAGATGTCGGATGCGTATCATCTTTTAAATGAATGCCATCTGTCTAAACACAATGATTACATAACCTTTTTTATTGTTCCTTTTTCATAAATAAATAAAAGTGAAAATATAATATTTATATTTGTAATTAGCTATTTTTATTTGTTTTGTTTGCAAATAAATATAATTAATGGAGCTTGTCTATCGATTTTTATCAACAACTGGTTGAAAACTAATTCTTTTTAATCCTACAGCCCTTTTACCAAATTATAAACATTATATTAATAAATGTATAAAAAAATGTGTATATATATATATATATATATATATATATATATATATATATATATATGAATATATATATATATATATATATATATATATATATATATATATAAAATAAATAAATATATATATATATATATATATATATATATATATATATATATATATATATATATATATATATATACACACATATATACATGGCTAACATACATGTCTGGAACATATATATGTTAGCCACGAATAATTATATGCAGCATTTTTAAATTATTGGGAATTTTTATAAAATAACATAGGTAACCAAAATACAGAAAGCATCAAAGAAATAGTTTTGAGTTTTTTTTAACTTTAAATCAAAACTTTCAAAAATTATAACACTGCATACTAGCCAATTTTAGCAACAAAAGTCAAAGATTTTGGTCAAAAGAATGAAAGCAAAAAGTATAAACCTTAAATGCTCGTAACAAGAATACAAGATCGTGGTGGATAAGTAGATGTTTGAGGTCGTATTCCTTATAAAAGTATAGGTACAATGAACAGGTATATTAAATTCATTCGAACAATTAACCAATATTTGCAGAAAGAAAAATTAGAACAGTACTTGAAACCATCGATACCTTGTATAATTGTCTTTCTAGACGAGATTCAAAAACCCATTATAAATGTATTAGAGTTATAATTATAAATACATTATAAATGTATGGAGTTTTATAATTCATACATATAATCTGATTTACATACATATAATCTGAATACATATAATATAATTTTATAATCTATACATTATAAATGTATGGAGTTTTATAATTTGTAGTTGTTTGGATTACCTTTAGACTAACGGCTATAGCAGATATTGTTATAAAATCGGAATTTATTGAAACAAGGCTACAGGGTGCTTCACATTATTTGAACTGGCGTTACATTGAATCTAACATAAACATACAAAGGTTTTCAATCTTCTGATTCAACTGGTCTATGTTCACATTTGCAAGATTGTTAAATACTAACAAGACTATCAATTTTTTTTTTTTTTTAAATTTTTTTTTAATTTTAATTATTATTGCTATTACTAACAGAAGAGTAAATGCATTGATTATTGTATTGCATAAAACAATATCCTGGTACACCTGATCTACGTTCAAAACAGCAAGCTTTCTTATATAAGACTATACTAACCCTTGTTAACAATATAAAAGTAAAACAAAAGTTAAATTTGTTGCTGATCTTTACTATTCACACAATTTCTATTGCATATTGTTAATTAGCATATATATATATGTAACTGATATATGTATATTTGTATTTATATGTGTGTGTATATGTATATATGTACAAGTGAATAGTGTATATATTGTGTTTGCTATATTCTATATTAATTTATTAGTGTAAATTCTATATTAATTTATATAGTTGCTTTATTCTAGTAAATTTATATTCCATCTATATTATAAGTTTGTGTACTTATATAGCTTTATTCTTATATAGTCTTATACTTAAAATATACAAATGCTCATTATTATTAAATTTATTACTAAATTTATTACTAAATTTATTACTAAATAGTATTAGTGTATTTACCAATATCATAAAATTATATTTCATATTATTAATTTATATTTACTGTTATATTGCTTAATTACCCCTATATACTTAAAAACATAATATTTAGTTATCTAAACTTACATTTTCAGTTATGACTATAATATAAAGTTTCTCTTTTTAACTTTGTTTAAAATATTATTATAAAAAGATAGTATATATACATACTATATACATTAATAATATCTTACACATAAAAATTGATTTACAACTACAAACCTAATCCATTAAATCCTATACATTATCATTTCAGTTTTGCTTTATCATTTTAATTTGTTGCTCTATCATTTTGTTTGCATTATCTCTACATGCTTAGAAACTTCTAATAGACTTATATGTAATTCAAAAATAATTATTTATGAAATATGATATTAAAACAATCCTGCAAACTTTGCAAAAAAAATGTATCTAAAAACCATAGAGTCATCTAATGTGACTGCTGCTTTTCTTGGATTCACACAAAGTGCAATCTAATCAATAAGCATACATATAACATTATCTCCAATGATTCTTTAGAATGGTATTGCTCTGAATGTATTTCCGAAAATATACCATTTAGTACCCTTTCCGATCAAGAACTTAAACTTACACTTTCATGCAAGAATCTTCCATTAAAGCTATTAAAATCTCTTGAATATCCTGCTCACCTAAAAAGTCTAAATAGAGATATGAATAATGTATATAATCCAACTATTAATTGTAAATATCTTGATGTTACTGAATTCAATAATTCTTTAAATCCTGATACTGATATATATCTTCATCTCAATATTGCTTCCTTGCCACAACATATCGACGATCTCCGTAGCCTAATTGGCACTCTTAACACCTCCACTATGGTGATAGGAATTACTGAACCAAATTTATATATAAAAGACTCAAATATAACTGATATTACCATAAATGGATTTAACACTGAACATTGCCCTACTGAGTCAAAAAAAGGTGGGGCTCTTCTTTATCTAAGCTCTAATCTTAACTATGTAGTTCGTGATGATCTTACAATCTATGCCTCGAAATTTCTTGAATCAGTTTTTGTTGAAACTATCAACCCTCATAAAACCAATACTTTAATTGGCTGCATATATCGTCATTTAACTTTAAATCCAAAACAATTCATTGCAAACCATTTAACACCTTTACTTGAGAAATTAAGTTATGAAAAAAAAAACATTTTATTAATGGGTGATTTCAACATGGACTTAATTAATTATAGAGAATCTCCTATTGTTTCTAATTATCTCCAAACATTATGCTCTTGCTCGCTTCTTCCATCCATTATACTTCCAACACATATAACCTCAAAAACCAAAACTCTCATTGATAATATTTTTATAAACTCCTATCCTCCTGAAACAATCTCTGGCAATCTAACAGTTTCTATTTCAGACCACATGGCCCAGTTTCTCTGTATTCCTGGTATTACAACAAAAAAAAAAGAATATAAAAATCTCTAGAAGATGCTTTAAAAACTTTGATAGTGACACTTTTATACAAGATATATCTAGTATAAACTGGGAGGTGCAAATATAAGACGTCGATATAAATAAAACAATGATAAGTTTTTTAAATACATTTGAAAAAGTTCTAGACAGGCATGCTCCATACAAAGTTTTAACAAAAAAACAAATTAAACTTAAATCTAAACCATGGATAACCGCTGGTATTCTTAAATCCATCTCAACCAAAAATGTTATTTATAAAAAATTTGTTAAATCAAACAATACTAATACAAGAAATCTACTCTTTGATAAATTTAGGTTATATAGAAATAAAATAAGCAACTCACTTAAACAATCCAAAAAAATGTATTTCCTTTTTCAACAACAACCTAAACAGCATTAAGAGAACTTGGAAAGGAATAAAAGAAATTATCAACATCAGACCTACTATATACAATAACTCTTTCAACCTCAAAATAAATGATAAAGTCATCTCTGATCCAACCACAATTGCTAATATTTTTAACAATTACTTTGTTACTATCCAAGAGAATCTAATAAACAAAAAAATTATCCCTAAATATGATTTTAGAGACTTTCTAAAAAATCCTAATGAAAGTTCTTTTTTCTTTAAGCCAGTGACTGAAGTTGAGGTATCGAGTCTCATTATGAAACTTCAAAACAAAAAAAGTCTGGGTCCAAACAGCCTTCCAACATTTATTCTTAAGCTTATTCCAAACATAATCTCAAAGCCACTATCCATAATTATGAATAAATCATTTAGAAATGGAATTTTCCCAGATCTCCTTAAGATAGCTAAAGTGACACCAATACATAAAAAAGGTTCTCTACTGGATTACTCTAATTATCGCCCAATCTCTCTTCTCTCAAATATAAGCAAACTATTTGAGAAAGCTATGCACAATAGACTCTACAACTTTCTGGAGAAATTCAAGTGTCTTTATAAAAATCAGTATGGGTTTAGAAACAATCATTCAACAACTCATACACTAATTGATAAAACTAAAAAAATTAGAACAGCTTTGGACAATAAATTGTTTGCATGTGGTGTTTTTGTTGATCTCCAGAAAGCCTTTGATACAGTTGATCATTCCATTCTTATCAGAAAGTTGGAGTACTATGGTATTAGAGGCACAACACTCCAATGGTTTTCTTCTTATCTTCAAAATAGAACACAATTTGTTTCTATTAATGGGATAGAATCTGAATTAATATAATCAACAAATGGTGTCCCACAAGGCTCTGTATTAGGACCATTACTTTTCCCTCTCTTTATTAATGATCTTAATACCTCTCTGAAGTTTTCCACTGCTTACCACTTTACTGATGACACCAATCTGCTTTTAATAAACAAATCACTTAAAAAGATAAACAAAAATATAAACCATGACTTAGCGAATCTACTCCAGTGGCTTCTATCTAATAAATTATCACTTAACTCCAAAAAAAACTGAAATTATTATCTTTAAATCAAGTCAAACAAAAATTAAAAAGCACTTGAATTTCAGATTAAGTGGTCAAAAAATAGATACTGTGAATTTTATCAAGTATCTTGGTATCAAAATTGATTCTAATTTAAGTTTTGCATTCCATCTTCAAGACTTAAACTAAGCAGGTCCAACGGTATGTTGGCCAAATATCGACATTATCTTAATCTTGAAACGCTTCTTAACATATATCATGTGGTTTTTGAGTCTTATCTTAGATATGCTTGTCAAATATGGGGACAAGCCCAATCTCTAACACTTAAAAGATTATCTCACCTCCAAAATAAAGCCCTAAAAATAACCTATTTTCAGCACTTTTACTCTGACCCAAACATTCTCTACTACATATCAAAGATACTTAAGTTAAAAGACCTTATTCAACACTCCAACTGTTTATTTGTTTGGAAACAGCAACATAAAACCTTACCTCCTCCATTTACTGATTTTTTTACTTATAAAAAAAATACTCGTTACCAACTTCGATCAACTAAAAGCTTCAAATTATTTATACCAAAACATAGAACTGTTTGTTATGGACATGAATTGATTAAATATCAGAGCATATGCACATGGAATAGTCTCCCCTCACAGTTAAAATCTCTCCCTACATTTTCCAAATTCAAAAACAATGTATTTAATTTTTTATTAAACAAGTATTCTTCCTAATTTCTATGCTACTCTACTGCTAACTATCCACTATCCATCTTAACCTTATTCACTTCAATGCTGGTCTATAACTACTAATAATTGATCTTTTCTAAAATTCGTTTCTATTACTTTCTTCATTTCAATGCTAATTTATTAGTACTAATACTTGCTCTTTCTTAACTTTTTCTCAAATTAATATCACTATTCTATTTCCAACTCTCACTATTATAAATATTGCTATTTTTTATTATTGTTATTATTATTATTGTTGCTATTGTTGTTATTATTACTATTAATATTATTGTTATCATTACTATTATTATTACTATTATTATTATTATTATTATTATTATTATTATTATTATTATTATTAATAGAATTGTTATCTTTATCATTTGTATTATTATTATTTTGATTATTATTACCAATAGCTGGAGTTTTTATTATTATTGTCTATTATTATTACCGATACTTATATTACTACAATATTTACAATGTTGTTACTGTATATTATTATAATCTACTTCTCTTTTTTTGCTATATTTTAATTAGGTACATAAAAGTCTTTATTCTAGATAGATGTATAAAAGAAATTTGAATTTTCTTCTTCAAACTTCTTACTTAATTATTATTCCAAAAGTTTTTCGTTTAAGTATTGTACTGTTTTAGTTTTTTTTTTGTGTGTGTGTGTTTTTTGTGTGTTTTTTTTTTTGTGTTTTTTATTTTTTAGTTTGGTGTTTTAGTTTCTTATTATGGTGTTGACTTAAAATTAGTACTTGTACTATATGTAAATATTCCATGAAATGTAAAGTTTATTTCAGAATACATTTAATTAAATTTAATTTAATTAATTTAATTTAATTAATTAGACCTACTCTAGCTACCAACTAACGAGTCTCAATTCTTATACAAATACTTGATCTTATAATAATATTAATAGTACTTGATATAATGATCACACTCTTTAACAGTAAGTTAATAATTGTATATCTGTAACTTTTATTCATAATGCTTTTCTAACTTATTTAATTTAAAGTTTTTCAAACGTTTTTTAAAACTTATTCTTTAACCTTATTATTAATTTTACTTTTTAAAATTAAATAAAATCAAATAAACAAAATCTTAACTTATAAACAATTAAAAATAAACTCAGAAAAGTTTTTAAAATGGTAAAAAGCATTGTTACTGAAACCTCACAATTTTAAAAATTCTATTTCATATAACTTGTGTTATTTATTATTCTATAGAAACAAGAATTTTTTTGCTCTAAACTAAATCTTATAAAAATCTGCTATGGTGAGAGCACACATTAAAAAATCTAAAGTCTTATATAAAAACTAGAGTTATTAAAGATGCCAATGTTGATAAATGACCCAAATTTCTTGCCTTCACCTATTTTGCACATCAATTGGTAGCTGCTTACTAAAATATCAGAAGCCAAACTTGATGTATTAAATTTTCAGAATGTCCTGGTTTCTGCTTTTGGTTGCTTCTACATCCAATTTTGTGACTGCTAATCAGAGTTTTTAAATTTGCTGAAGAATTAAAGACTATAAGCAAAATTAAAAAACAAGCAATTAAAAAGCACGATGCTATTATGTCGGCAATATTTAATAAATACTAACTGGACTTTTAAATTTATATAAAAAATAAATATTTTTCTTGTTTGATACAATAAAAGTTTATATTTTTTGCAAATACTTTTTGCTATATTTTTCTAATATTTAGTATTTATAATTTGTTGCAATATTAATTTACCAAATTACTTAAATTCCCATATACATTTTTTTAAATTCATTTCATATAAGTTCAGGTAGAGTGAGATATGACTAGATACATAAAGTTCAATCAAGTTTTGACATGTTTTTGTTACAAAAATTCTTTAAAAAGTTCTTTTTGATGCTGATAGTTTTCTTTTTAACATAAATCTTTTAATTCGATTTTTATTAAATCAAAAGTTAATGATACAAATGATTTCTGAAAAAATTTATAATTAACACAAATACTTTTAATATGTATAATATTTGTAACATGCATTCTAAAGTCACAGTGGAAAGCAAAAGCAATTAAGAAAACAAAACTTTCTTAGATTAATTTTGAATTCTTTATAAATAAAAATACAATAATGATTAATTTTTTACTTTAAATAACTGCAAACACTTGAAAAAAAAATGCCTAGATCATAAATCTTATTGTTTACATCTAAGCAAAAAAATATTTCATTTCCGCGCGCAAAAATTTGTAGTTCATCAATCATCATGGACTTTGTTTGCCAAAAACTATGAAAACTGCAGAAAATCTGAAAAAAGTAGAGAGGCAATTGACTGAATCTTACCAGAAGAAAATCCAAGAGATTATCTTAAATACCGTGAACTTCAGTGATGATCGTGTGCCTTCTAGAGTTTGCATGACTTGTCGATTCAAGATAAATCAGCCGAGTGATAAAAATTTTCCAGGCCTGTTTAATTTTGACTCAATTGTTGTACAAACCATCACAAGACAAACAACACAGTGTGATTGTTTGATCTGCAAAATTGCCCAAAATCAATGGAAAAGAGAAATACCCTCTACAACTCAATAAAGGTCAAGCTAGTCCACAAACTCCTGCAGCTGAAAAAAAGTGCACAACTTGCTTATCTATGCTTGCTCGTGGACATCTTTATCATTGCACACAAGGAAAATGTCATGAAAACCTCAGAGAACTTGCATTGGCAGACCCAATAGGCGCAGAGCAGATTGCATCCACTGTGATTTCAGGCAAACATTCATTATCAAGAGAAACAGTTTGAATGAGACAACTACAAGGAATGCCATTGGCTTTAGGAAAAGGTAAATGTACAACTATATTTTTCCAATTATTTTTTTTAAATTGATAGGCATTACAAAATGTAAATAATATAATTTTAATTGTAAATAATATAATTTAAATGTAATTTTTAGGGTCATCAGCTGCACAGCAACTCATTCATGGTCCTTTAAGTGTTTAAAAAATGTTTTTAATCCAAGAAAATACAGGGCTTTCAAATACTGGAATGAGGAAACTGGGATCTGCTCTCGACCAGATTAGCCCAGAAAAGCTAGTTGAAACCAATTTTCAGTAAAAACTTACTGACAGTGACAAGGAATTGAGAGACTACTTCACCATAAACTCTTTAAAACTTGCGATCAGTTCAGATCGCCAAGTGGTTCATTGCTAGGATCTGCATCAGCTCAAAGAAAAAATTGTATCATCAAGAGAGCTTGAGAGCAAGGCTATTCTAAAGCTTGGAATAGATGGTAGTGGCTCTTTCTTGAAAGTGAGTGTAAGCTTAATTGACTCAAAGCTTGATAAGTCTGAGCCACATAGTCCTCTTCAAAAGTCAGTCAAATTTTAGTCACTAGAGGGCCACAAAAACACAAGGGTTAAGAAGCAACTTATTGTGGCAATTGCAGAAAATACACCAGAAAATTTTGAAAATGTCAAGGCAGTTTTTAAAATCATTGATGTGGACAAAGCTTGCTCTCTTAGCTTCTTGGTAATCATGGGTGACATGAAACTTGACATGAAGCTTGCAAACATAATCTTTGGTGACATGAAGCTTGCACATAATTTCAAACTTCAATCTTCTATTAGCAAACACCAATGTTGTTGGTGCGAGATTGAGTCTTCAAAACTCACTGCATGTGCGAAACTTGGCACCTTTGGAAGCATTAGACAGAATACCAGAGTTTTGTACAATCTAGAGGTGATTTGAAAAATGCCAAAACTTTCTTAAATGCTGTTCATCCTCTCTTGCTTCTATTTCCTAACCAAACAATTGTTTTGGAAGTAATTTCTCCCATGGAACTTCATTTACTTCTTGGTGCGGTCAATCACATTGTGAAAAGCCTAGTACAAAAATGGCTAAAAACCATGGATCAGCTTCAAACCATTAACATCCTTCTCCAACCTTACCGTGGTGGCTACTATAACGGCAACCTTACTGTGGTGGTGGTGGCTACTACAATGGCAATAATTACTGAAGTTGCTCAAAAAGGCAAATGAGCTAAAATTCCTTGCTAAAGCTGAAGGTCATTCAGGGGCACTGAATTTCTGTCGTGCTTTGAATTCATTCAAAGAAGTTGTTTCAGCTTGTTCTGGCTATTCCATTTCACCTGATTATGTTTTAAAAATCGAAGATTTCAAATCCATTTTTCTGAAGCTCTAGATTTCTGTCACTCCAAAGATTTATGCTGTTTTTCATCATGTCAAAATTAGCCTGGGACTGTACAGTGAACAAGCCACCAAAATTTTACATTCTTGTTTCAAAAGTCATTGGGAAAGATATACAAGAGATGCTTCTCACAATGACTACTCTCATCAGCTCCTAAACTGTGTTGTTGATTACAACAGCAAAAAAGTGTGAATCAACTGCACAGAACTGGACCAAGATGGAAAAAATTTGAATAAGAAGAATCTAACAAATGTCGTGTTACATTAAAAAAAAAATTGTTTTTATCAACAATATGTTTGGTAATAAGAAAAAAGAGCCATAAAATAATTCAGAAATCAATTCTGTGTATTTCTATTTAATTCTGTGTATTTCTATTTAATTCTGTGTATTTCTATTTAATTCTGTGTATTTCTATTTAATTCTGTGTATTTCTATTTAATTCTGTGTATTTCTATTTAATTCTGTGTATTTCTATTTAATATTTAGGCTTTATTGAGTGAAATAATTTTTTTTGGGACTTCTCCCAAAAAAAATTATTTCACTCAATAAAGCCTAAATATTAAATAGAAATACACAGAATTAAATAGAAATACACAGAATTAAATAGAAATACACAGAATTAAATAGAAATACACAGAATTAAATAGAAATACACAGAATTAAATAGAAATACACAGAATTAAATAGAAATACACAGAATTAAATAGAAATACACAGAATTAAATAGAAATACAAAGTCACAAGAAAGTCACAAGTTGTTATAATTTGAGATAAATATCATTTGCAGAAGAATAATAATAACTCAATTGGATTTCAATAAAAGATTTTGAAATAACTCATTATCGATACTTTATGGTATACAGTATCACCACTTCAAAGTATTTTGATGGGATTTTTCATCAGCATTAGGGTCTCAAATTTTAAGAGAGTGGCTTCTACAACATATTATTTATGTAATGTGATTAATTTTACATCATATCTTTTTTTTAATTTTCACACTAAATTTTCATTTAGTGTGAAACACAGTTTTTCAATAATATTTATCTTTAAAGTTCTGTTGATCAAAGAAACATTTGAAATTGATTAACAGACTTAAAATATGCAATTTGTAGCATTTGCCACATGCAACATTTGCGATGCAAAAATATCTAGATGATCTCTGAATTTAAAGCTTCAATCAGCAACTTCAAAGCTTCATTTAATCAGCAACTTCAAAGCTTCATTTAATCAGCAAAAATCAAAGCTTCAATCAATCAGTAAATTTAAAGTTTTAATCAATCAGCAACCTCAAAGCTTCAATCAATCAGCAACTTTAAAGCTTTAATCAACCAGCAATTTCAAAGCTTCAATCAATCAGTGGATTTAAAGGTTCATTTAATCAGAAAATTAAAAGCTTTATTTAATCAGTAACTTCAAAGCTTCAATCAATTAGCAAATTCAAAGCTTCATTCAATCAGTGGTCTAACTTTGTATTCTAAAACACATCAAAAATAAGATATGAACCCAAAATATTAATATGAACCCACAACAGTTTACACACAATGCTTTTAGGTAAATTCACAAACCAATCTGCAAATGTAATGACAAAATTTTATTGGAAAAATGGAGTTTGTCAAAGAGAAAATGCAACAAATGTAAAGGAATCAGACTACATTTTTAAATCTGTTAAACCATACTTTCAACTAGTTAAAAAAGTCCTTTTCTTTATACCAGCAATTAAACATCTAAGAGAAAAGTGTTGAAAGTTATGTGCACTTGAAGCTCATTTAAACCACTTCTACACAGTAACTACAAACGAAAAACGCTGTAAAACTTTGGTTAAGAAATGATGCGGAAAATAAAAAAAACTCTATATATTACATGATAGAAAGAGTTCAAACCAGCACTAGCAGAAACACTTTTCAAAAGTTGAATAAAAAATTGGATAAAAGTTAGACAAAGGAGTCGAGTTTCAACGAAAGATTTTTTTGCAAAAAAATGTGACAAATTTTATCTGAAAATCATGTTTATATTAGTAGCTGGATTTCTGGAAACAAAAACTTTAGACATTGACATCACACTTAATGATGAAAAAAGTTGACACCACACTTAATGATAAAAAAAGTTAAATGAATTTCCTATATTGAAAATGAAAAGCAGATTTGCTGAAATGGAAATAACTGATTATTTCTTCTGTGCATTTCAACAGACAAAAAACAAGGTTTAGACAGAAATAGGTTAATTTAATGATCATATAAAAACAACAAATGGCATCCAAAATCAAATTAATAGTTGATAAATTAAAAGATTTCATTTTTGATGACAACATTTTTTTTCCAATCCAAACATAAAAATCACAACAAAAATGTTGGCGTCGGTCTCAGGGCAATACAATTACTCAATGAATTTCATGATTCGCAAGTATCAGCATCAAAATTTAAATTCTTGCAGAATTATGAGAACAAAAATTTAACAGACCCATTAAAAAATTAATTGCTGAAAATTATAAAAAAACCTCACTCCAATTCCAACATCATGAAATGCCGAGAGAATCTTTTTAACTGGTGGTTTTAACTAAAAACTGATTTCAGCCATTTACTAGCATTGTAAGCACAGGCATTTACATAGCATTAGCCTCACCACTTTCACCTAATGCATGATAAACTTTCTGTTATATTAGTTAACAAGTCATGTTGTTATATTGGTTAACATTCATTTAAACTAGAAAAACCTTATTGTTGTCTAGCTTCTTGTTAAAACTTTTTCACCTTACGAGTAGTCAACAAATGGAACTCCCTCCCAGATGACCTTGCAAATGCATCATCTTTGAGCCATTTTATAAACAAACTAGGCAATTATCTAAAAGAAGAAACAATAATTTATGATTAAAGATTAGAGAATGTAATTCATACATAATATATTTGTATGACAGTTTGACAGTCATTCATGCCTGTACAAATCTAATATGTTAACCTTATAATTAATAATAATAAGTCACATGTCACAAGTGTAAACCTATGTAACATCTGTCTTAGTGTGTGTGTCTTAGTCGAAAGCCTCTAGAATCTAATTTCTGAGATCAAATACAGGAATTAGTAATCACAGAATAAAGGACCTTAATGTCCTTATTCATTTTCCATTAATTTGTGAGATAATTCTTTTTTCCATTGATTTTTTGTCATAAAAATAAGACATTTGTCTCCAAAAATTGTTCTTTCAAATAAGATAAAATAAATGATCAAAATTAAAAGTAGCAGCTTCAGAAAGAGGATGGGGTGCTCACAGTTTTTGGCAGGGGGGCAAAAGATATCAGTCAATAAGCACACCTCAAACTTGGTAGTCAATGTCAATTTGTCACAAATGGCTTCATATTCAGGCTTGACAATGCACACTAAAAGTACTAACTAGAACACTACCAATTTGTAACATGACACTGTTAATACTCTGATATTTTATGGCTGTTGAGTCTCTTTTTTATTTTTACAAGTACTACCCTCATCTCTGCTTTATTTATCTAGTTATTTTATATTGGTGCTTAGGAATTATCTTCCATCTTTAAATTTTCCTGACTCATTCAAACCACTTTTTTTTAAAGCCTAATGTTTTATGTTTTCTTGTTCTTACACCCACTTCTTTTTTTTCTACTTAGTTATAACTTAATTAGTGGTTGCTTGCAGCCATGTTAGCAGTGAATTTGTTTAAAAAAAAACAAATTTAAAAATAAATAAAAATTACTACTATAAAAAAATTTTGCCAGAAATTTCTGTCAAAAATAGATGCTGTAATAGATGTGGAAAAATGACCTAACCTGCCCAAAAATCTAAGCAATACCTATTACAGCATGACGTTGTCAGTAACATTTTAACTATAATATATGCATTTATATACACATATGAAGTATACTAACTTGAATTTTATGCTTTAAAAAATGCCACGATGTATCACTTTTTGGATCAACATTGCATACCTAGTAGTTTAAAAAAGTATATAAACTTTTTTTAACAAAAAGGTTTAAATATCTTAGTAGGTAAACTTACAACATGATGAACTGTATCTGGTACTGAATCTTGTCCTTTTAGATCAATCCATGTTGGGAAATGCATTATCTTATCCTATAAAAGAATGCAATTTAATAATAGTTTATAAATTAGGCTAATTACATTAGATATTTATTAGAAAAAAACAAAATGCTATTATAATGTATCATAAAATGTTATAATATAAACTATTGGTGATGTAAATAAACAATACCACAGCATAAAGTAACAAAAAAATTAAAATACTAATTATTATTTGATTATATTACATGAAGGTCAAACTTCCGTTGACTGCACCTAACTAGCAGTTGCTTGCAGTGTTGTTGGGAATGAATTTGTAAAAAACAAAACAAAACAAAAAGCTAAAAAACTACAGAAACACTTAGTAAACAACTATTGAAAGAAGCCAATCACAGCAACCCAAACAGAAAGAAACTTAAAAAAGCCAAAACAACAAAAATGGTTAGTTAACAGAATTTCTAACAATAAGAAATGATTAGATAAGCCACATAAAAAACAAATTAGTAAATAAAAACCTTTAAGAGAAAGAAATTGTAAGACTTTTAAAAAAAAATAATTTATAAGGATAAAATACATACATTTTTTTTAATAATATTCTTAAACATAAAAATTTTTCTTGATTTTTTCAGGTTTAATTAGAGCTACATATATTTACAAACAAGAAAATAAAAATTTAAAAATATTTACCGCCAACTTCTTAACTTCTAAGTTATGCAGAGTTGCGCTACATAATACAACCTTTCACAAAAAAATATTTAAAAAATATTGCAGCTAGAAAATTGTAATAAAAAAAATGCATCTATAAAACAAAAATAAATTTCATAATTCTTTTTTTCTCCTTCTTTTCTGAAAAAAATAATATTAGATGACAAATAAATTGTAGAAAGCTTTTCATTGTTTTTTAATAGTAAGCTTTTGTAGTCTTTTGTTATATTTACCTATATTTAATATTAAATATAGGTAAATTTTGTATTTAATTCTGTTTTTAATTATTAGTTATTTAATTTAAGTTTGTATTTAATATATTTAAATTAAGAAATGGTTTTTATGTTGCTTCTGGTATAAAAATATAATTAAGCAGACTGTTCTAATATAAAAAAGAAAACTGTTTGTTTTATTTTTTGTTAAACATTGTAATCTTTTGTTATTTAAAATCTTGCGATTTAATTTTATATGCGGTAGTAGTGTAGTGGCGGAGTGTCTACTTTATAAGCGAAAAGTTCCAAGTTTGATCCCCACCATGTCCCTGGTAGTATCACGCTCAAAATGTTTCTCTGGCAGTGACATAGTTCATCAAGATTCCTGTTTTGGAGTTAAAGAGGATTGTAACCACAAAAAGTAGTTTAAACTGCATTAAAGTAATAAATAACATTTAAAAAAAAAAAAAAAAATATGCATCTGTATTTCATTAAGTTTAGTACTTTTTAAGATTCTAACGGGTGATGCGGAAGTTATCGGACAAAATAAAAACGTTAATAACTTATTTATAAATAAAAAAACAAACCACTATTATATTTTTTTTAAACAAAGCATTTATCTTTTAATAAAAATATATTATTTTTTATATGAAAAAACACCACCATCTGCAATTGATCTCAATTTTGCTCTGACGCCTTTTTATATGCGACTGTAAAAAGTTTAAATCAATTTCTTGTAGTTTAGTTTAATGCGATCAATCAAAACTTGCTCTGTTGAAGCTTGCCAATCTCCCTCGTAAACCTTCTGTGCCAAATGTCCCTGAAAATTTTCAATTGGTCGTGCTTGAGGCACATTTGGGGGATTGGATTCTTTATCAACGTAATAGACATATTGGTCCATCCAATTTAGAGAATCTTTAGAATAATGAGAACTTGCTAAACCTGGCCAAAATAAATAGTTAAAGTCTCCACGATACTTGTGAATAAATGGAATAAGCATTCATTAATATAGATTGATGAATTGATCGCTACAGCCTTGGAAGTGCGAAACAATGGCTTGGACATACCACGGTCAGATATGGCTATCCACATTAATAATTTTTTTGGAAATTTCTCTTTTCCTATAAAACAAACACTTTCTGGGCATGTCTTTTTGTTGTTTGTGTAGTATCCAGAATTTCCAGGCATGTTGTCCCCTGCAAAACAAAAGCATTTTTCGTCATCGATGACTAGAAGCGATTTTGTGTTATAGAGTTGGTTAACTATTTTCCTGCTTCTTTTCTTTGCCTTTATTTGTTGTTCTATAGTGTATTTTGGAGTCTTTTAACGCTTTCTATATTTAATATTCATTTTTTTAACTGACGACCAATTGTCGATTGATTTACACCGAATTTAATACCTATTTTTCTCTGACTGACCCCTTTTCGATTGTTGATAAGCCTCTTTAATTCGGCTTTCTTTTCTCTAGTCCAGGATGTCGGACGACCAGGGTGCTTTCTATCAGAAAACGATTGAACAGTTTCAAGTCTTTTTAGGTTATCATATATTGTACTTCGAGCAAATCCTTCCTTTTCAAAATGATTTACAATTTTTTTTTTTATAAGTTAGTTTATTTTTTATAAGTTAGTTTTTATATTTAGTTTATTTACAAAAAACATTTTTAGTCGCTTTCGAAAAGATTCTCGTTCAGCTGCATTTAACCTCATTTTAAATAGTCGTGTTTCAAATAATAAAGTTTATATTTTATATGCCTACGCATAAAACCACAAAAGCTAATTATTATGCTCATCTAATGAAATTAGGATTTGTCTGATATCTTCCGCATCACCCGTTAGGTCCCATTCCCATGAAATAAAAGATGTATTTTCAATAGCTTGTTATATAACTTACCTGTATATTATAAACTAAAACATGTTTTACAAAGACTATTTATATTTTTATTTATGGATTTATTTAGTCTATTTAAACATGCACAAGTTACAACCCATTTGTGTAAAATAATTGAATTTGATATATAAAATGAGTTCTTAAAATATGGTTATGTTTGCAGTTAGTGTGTTTGTTGTTATGGTTGCAAATGGTTATGGTTGATGTATTTGTTGTTATGGTTGCAGTTGCTGTGTTTATTAATGAATAATATGGTCTGAATGTATATCTTTTTTTTACTTTGTTTTTAACTTCTGCAAAGACCATCACTTAGCATAGAGTTATATTTGATCAGTTCACTGAAACTTTTAAAAGTTGCATTAACATATTTATATATATACATGCCATGTACTGTGCCATGCTGTTTTAAAATTACTAAATTAAATTATTAGGAAATTTAGCACATCAATTGTTTATTCTTTTTTAAATGAAAATTGACAGTAAATTGACATTGTTTTTTGCAACTACTTAATATTTATTACTAAACTTTCACATATATATGTATATTACATATACATTTTGACATATACATTTAACTATTTCCTTTTTTTTTTAATGTGGTTTTTTTAATAAATTTGATTGATTATTTTTGTTGTAATGTATTTATTGCGGTAGTAGAGTAGTGGTATTTTCGATTAGTTTGATTCAGTGGCAAGAAAATCCAAATTGGTTCCCACCATGCACCTGGTAGAGCTGCACTCAACTTGCTTTTTTGTGCCATTGCTTGTCAAGGATTGTTTCAAAGTAAAAGGATTGAGAGAGGACCATTAAAAAAAAAGCCTGCTCCTCCTGCGTAATAGTATCAATAAGTAATAAATGTATAGAAATACACCTGCAGGTTTAAACAAATACAAACTAATGATTGAATGAATTATAAAAAATGATTACTTTGACTTTAAACTCAAATATAATTCAAACCTGTAATCTTTTACCATCTGAAGACATTTTTGGACATAGATTGTATAACTTTTCAATTAACTGACCTTGGTTTTGATTTAATAACCCATCCTGAAAATAATTTCAAAGTTAGTAAAGCAAGTTTATACAACATATATAAAAAGTTCAAGAAATTCAAAAACATTACTGTTTCATAAACATTAAAATGATAATAAACACTGAGATAATAATCTTTAACAAACATCAAATGCTATTGATAATAATCATCTTTACGATAATTTATCAAGTAATAATAATATATTATTATTATTTATTATTGGTTAATATAAAAATGACAATAAATCAAACTAAAACACAGTTAAACCATAAAATCTCTTACCGCTTCATCCAGTATCAAAAACCGAACCTAAAATAAATAATATTATAATCATCATCATCATCATCATCATCATCATCATCATCATCATCATCATCATCATCATCATCATCATCATCATCATCATCATCATCATCATCATCATCATCATCATCATCAGCAGCAGCATTTCATGAGTAAGTGATACCTGATCTAAAAGCAAATTTCCAGATGATATAAAATCATCTAGCTTTCCAGGTGTACCAGTTACGATGTCAACCTGAATACAAATGAAGTAATTTTTAAAACACTTGTAAAGTTTTTAAATATTTTTCATAAAGCTCAAGAAATATCAAGGTAATACAAAAAAAAACAAAAAAACTTATAAAACTTATATACTAAACTTTTGATTATAATTTTAATTTACTTCTTAAAAATTTGTTTTATTTCGTCAGTATTCTAAAAAACTTTAAAAGCTATCTTTACATCCAAACTATTTTAATCTATTTTTCAGAAATAATTTTGGTCTTTGAAGTAACTTTTCATCAGTCTTACCAAAAAATTTACCAGACTATTTGCTTGTTGTGAGACTAATTTTTTAAATTTAAATTTCTGTGTTGATAGACTTTATTATTATTATTATTTATAAGGTTTACAAATCAAATTTGTATAGGGATGAATGCCTGTCAACCTGTCATACAAATATACTAATCATAAACTTGTTGACTACTGGTAAGGTGAAAAAGTTTTGACAAGCTAGATGACAACAAGGTTTTTCTAGTTTAAATGAATTTCCTCTTGTAATAGAATTTATAATTGTTTTTTGAGAGATCATTTGACAGTTGCAGCAGTTGTTTAGCCATTTATTAAATCTCCCCGGATTAGTCTGTATCTTATAGTTGTCATATTAATTTTTAATAATCTTTGCTGATATGTAATCCATAAACTTATTTAGACGCTTTTTTGAGTATATTTTCAACTTGTCGTTTGTCTTTAAGTAGACAAAGACTCCCTATTACATTGTACGTATATACCTAAGCCAAGCATGTTAAATTGTCACATGCTCGACCAGGACAAATACTTATGTATAAATTCAACTGCTGTAAAACCAAGTTTAAGTCCTCAAACTATTTTCTAATGTGTTTTTATTTGTTTGAGCAGCTAATTTCTCTAAACAACCTTAATCATTTACCTTCACTTTTTAATGTGTGACCTTAGCTTGTATTCAGTTTCTTGTTCCTTTTTAAAGTAGTTAAACTATGCTATGTCTTACTAAAACTTTTAATGTACTTCTTCTACATTAGATTCACCCAATCGTGCAATGATTAGGTGAATGTAATGTCCAGCTACTACCTTAAACCTTACTAAGATTTATTTTGAGACTTTCTTTGCGATGGTCCTAAAGCTGATGTCTATTGTTTCTCTGATAAAATTCTGCCTCCTTGTTCTTGTATATTTAGGCATTGAGGTTTTTATTCTTGTCAACTTTAGGTTAAACCTCTAATGCAGAAATAAAAAAACAAGTTTTAAATGCAGAAATAAAAATAATTTTTAAATCATAATAAATTCTTTCACATTTTTGTTTGTTCAATTTTGAACACGTTTTAATCATAACAAGAAATCAATGTAAAAAAACCTATGGTCTTATTATCTTATCTTTATTATCTTATGATTATATTTTATTATGACTTGTCTTAAAACAAATTATTAATGATTAAGCAAATTGTTTTAGATATTAAATGCAGTTAAAAAAGTTGGAAGTTGCCAGATGTTAAGAAGGTTAAGTGATTGTGATGTGATGATCCACTTACATACTTTCATATTGCCCAGCTGGTTATAGCCCACAAGCACAAAAACTGTTTACTGTTATGAAGAAAGAATTGACAACTCTTGCTGCTGCACAGGTTTCTAGGAGATCACTGGGAAATCACAGTGCTATTACTATACCTGTCATGATTATTCAGTATAGTTAATTATTGTTTTGTTTATTCTAAATATAAGTATTTGTTATTTAATTTTATTTGAAAACAACAATTACTTATCTCCAAGTATTTTTGTGGTGTATTTGAACAAGTCTCAGACCTTGAGTTTAAAATAAACCAACCCATGAGAGAACAAACGACCTAGGTTTTAAGTTTTAATGGTGCATTTTTTCCACCATCAGAATTTAAAACTTGAAATCATAAAATTATAACTTTTATCTCTTAAGGCAAGAAAAATTAGTTTATTTTAAGATCCTATAATGTACTTCATTTATAACAGTAAGAGTGACTAAGTACTTTTGATTTTCTTAGAGAATATACCCACTTTACAGAGTTTCATTTTATTTTAGGCTTATAGTTAAAGAGGTATTGATATTTTGGTTTTTTATTTTATGTACAGAAATTTCTACAAAAAACACATCTCTTTTTTGTAAAACGACTTGACCAGCTAAAAGTAAAACTTTTACATAAATTTACATAAATTGATAGATTTACATAAATTGAACATGTCAACTTAGTAACATATTATTAGTAGAAAGAAACCTTAGAAAATAGTTATTAGAAAAAAAAATGTTTAAATGTAGAATTTTTTTTAAGTATTAAAGATTGTATGTTACTTTTTAAAAAAAAAAAATTTTTTTAAAGTTTTTTAATGTTGCTAAAATGATGCATTTCAGAAAAACCAGGGGGTGTGGTAGGTGCCCGAAACCAGGGTGTCTGGAGAATATAGGTGTCCGAAAATTATTTACTTTTTTCACAAGATAAAAAATTATCATAAAAAAAAAAAAAGGAAAAACTTTCTGTTTCAAACATAGTACTTAGTACAAACTTGCTGTTTATTTTATCCATTTTATAAATATAACAGATTAAAAAATAATTGTAAACCATAATATATTTTAAACAATTGCTTGCTTATAATAAATTGGCTTTTTTAAAGAAACAAAATTGACTTTTTTTTTCAAAATTGATCTAAAACAACATTCATTTTTGATTTATTTTTAAATTTTATGCATAAAAATATACAACATCTATAATTATTTTGTCGTAATATAAATTAAATCTATTATCAGAAATGTTTATAACAACCATCAAGAAACTATTTCTCCAAAAAAATTGAAACCTTTCCTTACCTTTGGGTAAAAATAAACTTGGTTAACACATGTAACAAATCTAATTTAAAAAACAGTACCCAACTACTAGGTGTATCCAGTACATACCAACCAGTATCCACTAACCAGTTCCCACTAACCAGTACCCACCAACTAGTACCCAACAACTAGTACCCACCAATCAGTACTTTCAAACTTGTACTCACCAACTAGTACTCATCAACTAGTACCCACCAACTGCGGTAGTGGTGTAGTGGTAAAGCACTCCCTTCATAAGCGAGAGGTTCCAAGTTCGATCCCAGCCACACCCCTAGTAATACCGCGCTCAACTTGTTTCTCCGCACAGCGGCCTTGTTTGTCAAGGTTCGTGTTTCGGAGTTATAGAGTTGAGAGAGGGTTATAACCACTATAAAGTAGCCTCCTCATCTGTAGTGGCCTTCTTGGCCTTGAGGAGGTGAATAAAAAAAAACAAAAAGAAAACTAGTATCCACCAACCAGTACCCACCAACTAGTACCCACTAACTAGTACCCACCAACCAGTACTCATTAACCAGTACCTATCAACCAGTACTTACTAACTAGTACCCACCAACTAGTACCCACCAACCAGTACCTACCAACTAGTACCCACCAACTAGTACCCACCATCCAGTACCCATAAATAAATTCTAGGATCATCACTGAATCAGATGAAGAAAAACTTCACAATATTTTTATCTACATCAAATCTAAATAAATTCTTATTCAAAAGTAAGGCTAAAACAAAATAAGTTTTAAAAAGGGATAGATCTTGAACTCCTAAGAAAAAAAAAATCAAAATCTATTTAGGCAAATTGTTTGCAATTTGGTCTTGGTTTTCAGTAAATTAACAATGAAAAAACATTTTAAGAATTAAAAAAATAAATAAATAAATAATTTTATTAAACCAGAAAAAACAAAACAAAGAGATTGAAATCAATTGTGAAAAAATTACAACTCTGCAATTATTTAAATAAGATGTATATTAACTGTATATAAAAATTAACTGTATATATTAACTGTAAATAAAGTACATTAAATATACAATTTAAAAAAATTTTTAACAAAAATTTCATTGTCTTTACAGTTTATTTCAAAGTAAATTATGTTAGAAGATAAAGATAAATACTTTGAACTTAGTGATTTTGAAAGTTTTTGAATAAAATTAATTTCAATATCAAATAATAAATAGTCCATATTAAATACATTTTGTAGAAAATAGACTTTATGTATGAACAATTGTATTGGTAGCTCTAAATCTTTAAAAAATTAAACCCATGAAACCATGATTAATATTCAAACATACCCCACTCTGCAATGCTTTTATTTGTTCACTTGAATTTTCTCCACCAACCAACAGTACATTTCTATTTAAATCAAAAGTACATTCCTGTTTAAAACAAATGTTAATTAAGCTTTGAATGACAAATAGCTTTTATTATTAAATTTCTAAGCATCTTAAGAATTTATCTATTTTATATAATCTATTACTGTGTGAATTTGTTTCAACAGTAGTTTTATTTGAATAGAAGTTCTTAACCAAATTTTGTAATTTCTGGATTTCTCTTAAATTTCGCTTCCTTTATTTACAACACCAAATGTTTATTTTTATATACACCTACAGTATTGCTTACGGGGACAAATTTAAAAAACAAACAAATACTTGCGGGGACATAAGCATTATTGGGAACATTTTGGTATTAATTTTTTGTCCCCATAGAGCGAAAAGTAAATACATCAATTATCAAATAGCCTGACTTGCAAGGGAGTGCTGCTACATCGACTGAGGGTTTGGTTAAGGTCAGCATCAATATCAGGCTAAGGATTAGGGTTGCAGCAAGGTTTAAATATGATTATATTACTGTAATTAATCGTTTTTACAAATATATGAAAATAAAAATGAAATATAATATATATATATATATATATTTATATTATATATATATATAATAAATAAAAATTACAAAAGTAAATATAAAAAATATATTTTTATAATAAAATAATAAATTTAAATATGTATAAATAAAAATAGAAATAAACATTAAAAAAAATATACAAATATGGCAAAAATAGTATTAAAAAATTAAAAAAAACAACAAAAAACATAACAGGAACAAAAAAAACATGTCCCCATAAACGCCGTCTAGGAGTGTATATATATATATATATATATATATATATATATATATATATATATATATATATATATATATATATATATATATATATATATAAATTTTGATACAAAGTTCTTACTACAAAACATAGAAATGAGGTTGGCAATTATTTGCCAACTTTAAACACTTTCAGCTTGGCAGTTAATCGGCACTGCCGATCTTAACTCTGAGGGCTGATATATATATATATTTTTTAATAGAGTAAAAATGAAATATTTAAAATTCAAGAATATTTAAAAATATAAAAAAGCATTGATAAAGAATAATAATTATACATAGTATAAAATCAAAACATTTATGTAATAGTAATACATACATTAATGTAAAAGTAATACAATAAAATAAATAGTTAAATACAACAATGTAAAAGTTGTTTTAATTACATTTTATATATTTTTTTGTTATTAAACTAAATACACTAGGGACAGATGAATCTTCTTAGCTGCAATGAAGGTAGCATACCTGATAGAAAATATAACTTTGATAAAAGATGGAGGTCTTTTATCAAATTATTTAGTAGTGGGTAATAGTAGAATGAGCTTGTAAACCTTGAATAGTAATTTTGATAGCGGTAGTGTTGCAACAATAGACTATCATGATCAGCAAAACAGGTTACTACCAGGAAGAGCATCTAGTTGTAAAAAATTGTTTAAACTCTTTCCTTATATCATATTTAATAGGGAAAATATAATCAGTGTGGAACAGTGAACCCTAAAACCTGTCTAAACTACACAATTATGGAACAGTAGATCTTAAAACCTGTTATGAGCTACGCAAGTGTGGAACAGTGAAACACAAAACCTGTTGCCTGCATCACAAGTGTGGAACAGTGGACTTAAAAATTAAATTATACTATACCTCAATAAACGCAACTTAGTACCTAGTACTTTAGCATCAATAAAAGCATCATTACAAAATAGAAAAAAAAAAGGTAAAAGCATCATTACAAAATAGAAAAAAAATAAATAATAAAAGCATCATTACAAAATAGAAAAAAAAAAAGGCTTCAGTACATCTATTACTGAGGATAAGGCAGGCAGCATCTATTACAACAGACACACACATAAAATTCTTCTTTTTTTAATAAATAATTTGAAAAATTATTTCAAGCCATAAGCAGTAGTATATCATCATAGTTAATCCTAATTATATTTCACCATCCATGTTTTGCCTGCTCAAGTTGGGCATTTCAATGCCATTTTTTCAGTACATAAAATCTAGGACATCTATTTTTTTCAACTGGAGCATTTTCATGTTATCTGAAAAGCACTCTTTAGATTTCCACTACTTTGCTCTCTTGAAATCATAGAAATCTGCTGAATCATAATACTTCTACATGTCAAAACACAACACAACACAACACTCTACGCTCTAACTAACTAACCTAAATCACTTTAACCCTTTAAACGCATCATATACATTCTTAATAAGGTCTAAGATTGTTGTTTTCTAATCTTTCAATCTTTTTATATATACATAAACAGTGCTTTGGACTTTTTTTCACGAAAATTAGTAATTTTCACAAACATTGACTGAACCAATAATGCTTGAGCTACTGATAAAAATAGAGCAACTCAAAAAACTTTAAATTTAATTTTTTAACTATTCTCTTTTAGTTACAGCATAAGTTAACAACATAATAAATATTACAAAAAATTTATACTATATACACACATACACACCAACCTATTTCCAAATTAAATTTAACTACAA
This sequence comes from Hydra vulgaris, assembly GCF_038396675.1. Taxonomy (NCBI): domain Eukaryota; kingdom Metazoa; phylum Cnidaria; class Hydrozoa; order Anthoathecata; family Hydridae; genus Hydra; species Hydra vulgaris. The sequence continues at coordinate 3,754,753 of NC_088932.1, read as the reverse complement.
TGCCTTACTTCAAAATACGCAAGTAATGTGAATTAACTATTAATGATATAAATATGTATATTGAGTAAAGTTACATTTACTTTCATTACACTTTTCCATTATGCAACAAAATCTCTCTCTCTCTCTACATATATATATATACAACTCTCGGAATTAAGAAAAATTAGGTGAGCAATAATTTGCCAATCTTAGTCTTTTAGAGGTTAGCATCAGGTCGGCAAAAAAAATTTGATAAAAAGGTCTTGCCATAAAATATAGAAACAAACCCTAATTCTGGGGGCTGTATACATAGACCGAAGATTCTTTCTTTTTTTTTAAAAAAAAATCACAATTGCTGGTCCAAATTTTAATAAGATTTTAAATAAATGCATTTTTTAGATGAAATGAATATTATAGTTTAACAATCTATTCTGATCGTTTTTTGGCAATTTTTTGTTATTATAAGCTCTTTCTTGGTTGGAATTCTTTTTTTGTTGTGAAAATTGTTAGAAATATTGTGTTTTAACAAATACATATAGTTAATATACATCAGAAATGATTAGAACTAGGATCAATAGTAAACTAAAAAACTTTTTCAAAAGATTTAAACTAAATTTATGTTAACGCCGATGAGCAGAATTGATCTAAAGACTCCAAAATGGTGTTCTTTAGATTCACTATTACAGGTAGTAAAAAGGATTTGAAAATTATATATAAAAAAAGAAAAGTTTCTTTAAATATTAAAAACCTGAAGAAAAAAAAATTACACCATTTAAAGCTCTTGTTTGGTCATATTACACTGATAAAACAATGCTAATTCTAAATAAAAGAATTTGAATAATTTGTAAATCGCCTTAACTACACCGAGTATTAACAAATTTTTTTCGTTTCTCTGCATTTACATAAATGATTCAAAATATGTTAAATTTTTAATTTTTAAAATGATTATTTCTTAAGTTTCTAATTGCCGCTTTGCAACTACAAATGATTTTTTACTTCAAAATAAGATTTTTAATCTTTATTAAATTAGTTTTAAATTAAATCATATTTTATCAGAATCAAATTATGCTTTTATGATCTTTGCTTCAAGTTTAAAAAATCAATCATTACAATAAAATGAAAACAAAATAAAAATAAACTTTAAACTTTGAGTTTTTTGCTCAAGTAAATAGCGCTTATACCAAACATAATTGTCATTCAAACTTTTGTAACAAATATTTTTTTATAGACGCCATTCAAAAGTTAACGTAGATTTTTTAAAATTAATTACTTCTTTTATCTTACCGCTTATAGAATAATTGAAAAGTTAAAAAATAATAGAAAGTTGCTTAACCGAAATCGCTTAATGCTTGCGTAAAAATCGCTTAGGGCCTAATTAAATCGCTCTACGCATAACGCTTTAAAACAAGGCCTAATATATATATATATATATATATATATATATATATATATATATATATATATATATATATATATATATATATATATATATATATATATATGTATATATATATATATATATATATATATATATATATATATATATATATATATATATATATATATATATATATATATATTTATATATATATATCAGGAACTTTTTCAGGAACGCATTTACTTGCGGTAGTGGTGTAGTAGTAAAGCACTCACTTCATAAGCGAGAGGATCCCCACCATGTCCCTGGTAGTACCGCGCTCAACTTGTTTCTCTGCACAGCAACCTTGTTTGTCAAGGTTAGTGTTTCCGAGTTATAGAGTTGGGAGGGTTTATAACCACAATTAAGTAGCCTCCTAGTCTGTAGTGGCCTTCTGGGCCTTGGGGAGGTGAATTAATAATATATATATTTATATATATATATATTTGCATATATATATATTTATATATATATATATATATATATATATATATATATATATATATATATATATATATATATATATATAATTTAAATAGAGAGACAGATATATACAGACACTTGAAGTAATTACAATACGCAAAAACTTACTTTATCTTGGGATCAGGCAAATACTTTTTGAAAAGTGAAATTTGATCATGAGTCTAAAATCAAAATATTAATAAAATTAAAAAACATGCACATTTCTATCCTTTATTTTACAACAACCAAAATACCATCAAGTCAAATCAAAAACTGGTTACCAACATTCATTTGCTTTAAATTTCATTTTCATACAATTATAATTTTGAAATTTTTGCATTACAACAGTGTTTTAAAAAAATCATAACTACAGTAGTTTTATTTATTGATTTGTTTTCAACGAACTTTCTGATTTCTATTGAACCAGTGTTCAACTTTCTGCTTTCTATGTATTAATTATAAAAATGAAATCTACCCTTTATTTTTTACCTAAAACATTAAAAACAAAAACCTGAATTGTATCCAAATATATTCAAAATAAAAACAAATAATAAAATTAATTTAAGCATTTTTCGATTAAATTAAATTCTTTCTTTGTCATAAACTATACAGGTGTGGTAAAACACTAACAAAACCAAACTTAAACCACATCATCAAAATCAGAATCACAAATCTCAAAATTAATTTTGTTAATTGTTTATCAAACTCAAAACTATAGAAATATTCTATAAAAATGAACAGTTTTTATATAAACTTAGATTTGAACAGTATTATTATCTAATATTTTATATATATATATATATATATATATATATATACACACACATATATATATATATACATTTATTAAATTTATTCAACAAAATTATATTGTTTAATGTTCTTAAAAGAACAGAACAATAATAAATTAGTGGAAAATCAGTATAATGAATGTATTATAATCAATATAATTGATGATTTAATAAGTGAATTTTTACTAACATATATATGAGATAGAAACCGTTGAAAACAATATTAAAAACCGCATCTTTTTTTATTTTTCGATCTTTTTTGAAATATGAAAAATTTTCTAAAATTGAGGGGGCTATAAACTTTATTTGTTTAAAAGCAAGCTTTTAAAAAGAGATATGAGAACTGCTATTGTACTACTTACTGTATAGGTTAGTGTACTAGAAGTTACAGTAATCTTTCTGAATTTACCTACAAAGAAGCTGAAAAGATTTTATTAGAAAACAAAAAAAACAACTCATTTTGCTAAGAATGCTGTCAAATATTTGTTCCTGGTATTCATTAGCCTTGCAACAAAAACATTTTTTCTTGTTGCAAGGGTGATGAATATTAGGACTAAATATGTTGCAAGGCAATGAGATTTTGAAAACTTTTTAAAATCTTGATGCCTTAATTACTTCTGTAATTCCAAATATTGCTAATAGTTTTCTTTATTGTGAGCAAAAAAAGTAAAATCTGTTGTTTGTCACAGTAGAAATTTAAAACTTGCAACAGTAGAAAATTGGTTATTATTTTTCATAATATAAATAAAAAATAAAAAACTTAAATTTATAAGAAGCAACAATGCAAATGGACTTAAGATAATCTTAAAACTATATAAAAAATGACAAAATTCAACCAAATAAATTGACGCTGCAAAAAACAAGAACATCTTAAGTCCATTTTACTGTTCTAAGAAAAAGACATTAAATATTTTAAATTTAATCACTGCTTTTGATTTTTTCGATTAAATCTACTTGTTTTCAGTTATTTATTATATGTATTAAGTATTTTGAACCAAAAAAAATTTTTTTTTTTTTTGCCAAAAAATGGACTTAAGATAGTTTTGTTTTGCAGCAAAGATGTCTCTTAATTATTTTTTTTAGGACGTGTTTGAATTTTACTGCTGCAAAATTCAAAAATCAAAAATCAATTTTGGTTCTATACTTTTTGAGATTTTGTGCACCTAAGAAGTATTGTAAACCAAAAAAGCCAATTTTGTCAAAAATGAACTTAAGTTTTGCTTTGCAGCAACAATATAATTATTAATGTGAAGAAAACCTTTGCAAAGTAGTGCAAAAAAAACCTGATATATTGGAAAAAAAGTTCTTTGGTCAGATGAGTCAAAATAAAAAATAAAACCTCTTCTCATCAGATAGAGTTTATTAAGTCTGGCAAAAACAAAAAGCTTGTAAATTGAGTTGTTTACAAGGTACTGTCAGCAATGTAGCAAGAAATGTGATGGTTTGGGGTTGTATGAAATTGAATGAAGTAGGAAAATTGAAGCTTATTTACAAAATAGTTGCCTTATTGTATTGTGATATTTATAAAGTCATTAACTATAAAATTGAAAATAAAAAACAATTTTATATTCCTGCAGGATAACACCCAAAATATACTGATAAAAAACAAACAGCTAAGAAAACAAAGCTATAGAAATAATTTTTCTAATGTTCAAATAAAAACCATGAATTTTTTCAAAAGTTATTTGTAAGAATCTTAATAATAAGCACAAAAATTTGTCCGCATATTGTATACAATTTTTCTAACTTAATATTGCTTTGAAAAGTTTTGAAAAAATATCAGAAAGTATAAGAAAAAAGTATAAAAAAACTTTTTGTTTTGAAAAAGTAAAAGAAAAAAAAAAAAAAATTAACCTGAGATGCAAGTTCTCTTGATGGCTAAAAAAATTTAAAATAAATAACTTCAAAATTAACCAAAAATAAATATTAAATCAATGCAATATAAATAAGTCATATTAGTACAGATTAAAACATGGGCAAATAATCAACAACATCTAATTAAGTGAATGAAATGATTTCTTACTTTCTGACTAGTATCATAAAGTAAGCAAATCCTGTTTATTTTTAATCTTATAAAAAAATTCCATTTTTGTATAATGGAGTCTGTATTGTAGATAACTTATGATCTGCTATAGAGCTCCCCCCCCCCTTCCTTTATGTATTTTATCTCTATAAGGTACCCATCTAAATTTTGAAACTTAAATCATATTAGAACACAATGCAGACAACAAATATGAATACATACATGATTTTAACTACTAAGTTGCTTTCTAAATCTCCTGCACATGCATAAATATAAATGAAGATATTTTTTTAGATGTACTAAGTTTATCATTAGATTTTATCAACCAGTTATTTCTGAACCAAATGAATAAATGCACAAAGTTGTGAACATTATTGTGAATTTCTGAATAATAATATATTATAAAAAAAAAAATCCTTAAAACTCAAAAATTTGAACTAGTTAAAACAAACTTTAAAAAATTAAAAACTATACCTCAATGATAAGAGCAGCAGGAGAAGATTTGTTTGTATATTTTTTTGAAACTGACACTAAACAAAAATTATTTAAAAAAATATAAAATTGTTTCAAAATTGTTTTCAAATTGTTTTGAATAGGAACTTGGTTAGGTGTACTTGAACAACATGTTTTCCATATTGTGAGCTATAATCTGAGAAAAAGCTTCTGCAATTTTTTAATAAAAATTTTGTGAATGCTTCGATTCTAAAATTCTAAAAAATCACAAAATCACAAAATCATAAAAAATTAAGTTAAAAAAATTTCTGCAACTTTTTGTACTATTTATGAAGATTTGCTTTTTAAATTTTTCAGTCTTAATATAGACAAAAAAAATGTATAATTTACTTATTAATTTAAAAAAGGTTAAATAACTTTTGAAGAAAAAGATAACATTAAAAATAATAAACTAAATCAAAATTGGTCTTAATAACTTTGAGCAACTAGTCTTACAAACCTTGAGTTATAACCTCACCTTGATTTATTATTTTTTTCAGATTACAATATTTTCATGCAAAAATATAATGATAAACAAATCTAGCTTGTACCAAGTAGTGAAATAGTCCTAATTTAGACTAATTTAAAGATTTAAGGGAACCATTTTCAGACATTTCAACAGTCAACAAAACTGAACCTTGTTTACTTTTTTTATGGTCATAAACTTATTGACCTTTTTTAAAAGTCATTTATTAAAGTTTATTTTTTTTTATTTTTATGCAAGGCTACTTTAGTACAAAATTTTGAAGTACTAAAGTAGCCTTGCATAAAATTTTTTTTGCAAAAGTTAAAAAAATTTTTAATTTTATATAAAAGCATTAAATTGAACTACATTTTTCTTTTTAATTTACAAGAGTATTATTATAGTTAAAAAAAAATTCATTTATTGTAAATTAATTTTTAAATATATTTTTTAGCTTAAAAAAAAAAAATTCTACACCAAATATTTAAAAACTCCATAACTTTATTTCTTAAAAACTCCATAACTTTATTTCTTAAAAACTCCATAACTTTATTTCTTAAAATAGTTAAAGCAATATTAAATGCTATGTAATCAGGTAGGCCAGAAGTGTAAATACACTTTAGTGTGTACACGGTTGTATATATTGTGTACTCAGATAGGCCACAAGTAAGTATACACTTTATTGTGGCCTACTGAAACTTAAAAATAAAAACTTATAAGTCAACTAAAGTTAGAAAATAGAGTTAACCAAAGATTGACTAATAATGAATCGAAATTAACTGAAGGTATCTAATATCTAAATTGGAAAACTCACTTTAAAAAAATAAAAGATGAGAAAAGTTAGAGTAATTAATATAAACATTATTAACAGACTAACAAAAAATTGTTTGATACTCAAATATAGCAAATCAAAGTGAAACATAATACAATAAAAAAGTTATATTATGTTATAAAGTAAACAAAAAAAGTCACTACCTTTTAAAAAAATATTACATCATTCATAGAGACTATAAGTGAACTTATAAGAGGTACATAAAACAATTAAATATTTTGTAATGAATTAAAAGAACATACATTTTTTTGACAAAGTAGCATCTTTAGCTTTAGATAATGGAAGATAGGTGGAATGAGGAGTAGCATGTTGGAACGGAGTATCTCCAAAATTAAATAAAAGCTCTGCATTCTAAACAAATAATTTTTTTCAAACTCTAAATTATTCTAAAAAATTTTATTTCAATAAACTTAAAAGAAAAATCAAATAAGTTGATTGCAAAATCATTAAAAATATGTGTTTAATGTAACTTTAATGTAACACCTTTAAAGTAACTGAAGCAAAAAATGATGAGCCATAAAGTCTTTTTGGAATATCAAAAGCATGACCTAAATCTTTTCCTAAAAATTAAGGGATAAAATGTTAAAAAAGTTCCAAAACATATTTTAAAAATCTTCTTAGCTTCAATAACTTACCATTTTTACTGTACTTTATAGTTCCATTATCCAAATTAATAAAGCAGCCAATAATGTCATTTTTACCATATGGCTGCAAAAAAAAGATAATTTAAAATTAGAAGAAAAAAAAACATATATATATACATATGTATATATATATATGTATATACATATATATATACATATATATATATATATATATATATATATATATATATATATATATATATATATATATATATATATATATATATATATATATATATATATATATATATATATATATATGTATATATATATGTATATGTATATGTATATATACACACACATATAAAATTATGTATCTATGTATGTATCTATGTATGTATGTGTGTATATATGTATGTATGTATCTATGTATGTATCTATAAATAGGACTTTATGGAATCATTTTCAATGAGAAATTTTATTTTATTTTGGAATCTGGTAATAATATTTTTATATGACTAATTTAAAATGTCTATTATAAAAACAGCAAATTATATATGTTTTCACAAAGACATTTTAATTTATTAGTATTTATTTATTTTTATATTTATTAGTAAATTGCTATAAACAACTTGATAATTAAATTAAAAAATGTAAAACTAGAAAGTAAAAACTGATGTTAAAGCTTTGTAGAAAACATAATTTTAATCAATTCAAAGAAAAAATAACTTCAATCAATTCAAAGAAAAAATAACTTCAATCAATTCAAAGAAAAAATAACTTCAATCAATTCAAAGAAAAAATAACTTCAATCAATTCAAAGAAAAAATAACTTCAATCAATTCAAAGAAAAAATAACTTCAATCAATTCAAAGAAAAAATAACTTCAATCAATTCAAAGAAAAAATAACTTCAATCAATTCAAAGAAAAAATAACTTCAATCAATTCAAAGAAAAAATAACTTCAATCAATTCAAAGAAAAAATAACTTCAATCAATTCAAAGAAAAAATAACTTCAATCAATTCAAAGAAAAAATAACTTCAATCAATTCAAAGAAAAAATAACTTCAATCAATTCAAAGAAAAAATAACTTCAATCAATTCAAAGAAAAAATAACTTCAATCAATTCAAAGAAAAAATAACTTCAATCAATTCAAAGAAAAAATAACTTCAATCAATTCAAAGAAAAAATAACTTCAATCAATTCAAAGAAAAAATAACTTCAATCAATTCAAAGAAAAAATAACTTCAATCAATTCAAAGAAAAAATAACTTCAATCAATTCAAAGAAAAAATAACTTCAATCAATTCAAAGAAAAAATAACTTCAATCAATTCAAAGAAAAAATAACTTCAATCAATTCAAAGAAAAAATAACTTCAATCAATTCAAAGAAAAAATAACTTCAATCAATTCAAAGAAAAAATAACTTCAATCAATTCAAAGAAAAAATAACTTCAATCAATTCAAAGAAAAAATAACTTCAATCAATTCAAAGAAAAAATAACTTCAATCAATTCAAAGAAAAAATAACTTCAATCAATTCAAAGAAAAAATAACTTCAATCAATTCAAAGAAAAAATAACTTCAATCAATTCAAAGAAAAAATAACTTCAATCAATTCAAAGAAAAAATAACTTCAATCAATTCAAAGAAAAAATAACTTCAATCAATTCAAAGAAAAAATAACTTCAATCAATTCAAAGAAAAAATAACTTCAATCAATTCAAAGAAAAAATAACTTCAATCAATTCAAAGAAAAAATAACTTCAATCAATTCAAAGAAAAAATAACTTCAATCAATTCAAAGAAAAAATAACTTCAATCAATTCAAAGAAAAAATAACTTCAATCAATTCAAAGAAAAAATAACTTCAATCAATTCAAAGAAAAAATAACTTCAATCAATTCAAAGAAAAAATAACTTCAATCAATTCAAAGAAAAAATAACTTCAATCAATTCAAAGAAAAAATAACTTCAATCAATTCAAAGAAAAAATAACTTCAATCAATTCAAAGAAAAAATAACTTCAATCAATTCAAAGAAAAAATAACTTCAATCAATTCAAAGAAAAAATAACTTCAATCAATTCAAAGAAAAAATAACTTCAATCAATTCAAAGAAAAAATAACTTCAATCAATTCAAAGAAAAAATAACTTCAATCAATTCAAAGAAAAAATAACTTCAATCAATTCAAAGAAAAAATAACTTCAATCAATTCAAAGAAAAAATAACTTCAATCAATTCAAAGAAAAAATAACTTCAATCAATTCAAAGAAAAAATAACTTCAATCAATTCAAAGAAAAAATAACTTCAATCAATTCAAAGAAAAAATAACTTCAATCAATTCAAAGATCTTTTTTGTGAACAGCTAGAAGAAAAAAGGTTAAATGAAAACTACACTTTAGCAAACATTTTGTAAAAAACAAAAACAAAAAACTTTATGATTATTTATGTGTGCTGGTCTATTTGGTGCACACAAAGTAAGCAAAAAAAAAAAAAAAGATAATATACTCAGTGGTGTAAGAACAGACTCAGGGGCCCTTGGACAAAAATATTTACAGAGCTCTAAACTTTTTATAATTTCATATAAAATTCGATAAATTATGCAAAATTTATTTAAAAATTTTTGCTTCAAAATAGAAGGAACTTTTCATTCAGCAAATTTATTTACACATGACTTTTTATTTGAGAAATCTCTAATGACATTTTCTTTGTCAAAAAGCTTCTTTATTTTAAATCGCTAGTAAAACCAATCCAGACATTTCTTTTCCGGATGTTTGCAAAAAAGATGTTCCAGTTTCCTGCTTGCGGTTTGTTAAAATTATGTTCTCTTATATTGCAAAACCTTTAACAGTCTCCATTTTGCACAAGTCCTTATAAAATTCTTGGTGGTTTGAGCAAATTTTCTGTACAAAATCATCATCCACATCATTAGGATATGAAATTTAGTTGTGTAAAGTTCCATTTCAGTATACAACAAACTCTTGAGATAATGAGGATGCAAAAACTTGAACAAATCAGTAACCTGTTTGTGGCCCTGGAAGCTTGACTGCAATTTATATATTGCAGTGTCAAGAATAGAATAAAAATCATTCTCTTTAAACAAAAGTTTGCCATCTTGGATCCTATGATCTTTTAGTAAGTCATCATGAAATAATCTGGCATTTCTTTTCTGGATGTTTGAGAAAGGTGGTGTTCCAGTTTTCTGCTAATGCTTTTGAAGTTAAAATTATGCTTTCCATGAATTACGGGTAAATTGAAGTTCTGTATGGGCCATTGAGAGTAAAATAGTTGCACAAGAAAGATCTATTTGCTTGATCTGGAGCTCAACAGAAATTTTAGTGCTTTAATTATTGCACAAAATAGTCTTTCCTAAACAACAATGAATTCAATGAATTCAAACTTTCAAAGCAAGTCTGTGTAAGTACTTTTAGAATGTCAACATACCTATTATTTACATTATGGACTGCATCTACAGAGAAGACTGCCTTGTTGGACACAGTCTTTTCAATCTTTAATGCCATTATATGCTGTGATGAGAAAGCCAGCTCTGACCACCTTTTCAAACTGGATCCAAAAAAATTAAAAATCTTGACTTATTATTCAAAAGAAAGTTATTGGCTGGTACAACCTTAAAAACTTGAATGATTAAAAAACTTGGTTGATGCTTTAACCACATCACTGAGAACCAAGTTTTTTTTTAGATTATGAGAAGAACAATTTATGTATGGCACAGGTGCGGTAGTTATCAATTTTTTATGTAGTTTTGGAACATCACCTTTCATTTCACTCTTTACACTGGCGCCATCATAGCCCAGGTCTAATATCTTCTCTGAATTTTAACCTTGTATGATCAGTCAATCACTTAACCATTCTGTTAATCCTACTGCAGTTGCATCTATGACATTGAGAAATCCGAGAAAAGATTAATTTATGTCGCAATTTCAAGAATTTAACTCTACACAACGTATGACTATGGAAATATGATCAACTTGGCTGATATTGCTTGCAGTATCAATTATGAAAGGAACAATTCTTGATTTTTGTGATCAAATAACATTTTGCTGCTTTAGATATATCAGAAATAATTTCTTTTTGAATTTCAGGGCTGAGATGCTTCATGGATTGAGATGATAAACATATGACCTCTTGTAAAACTGACTCAAATTTAGCTTGCATAGAAACCAAACCCCAAAAATTTCTGCCTTTTTTACATTCACCCACGCATATTATTTCTCAGTGTCCTCGAAAAGGCAGGCAAAGTTTTACAAGAGTCAATATAATGTTAATGACTCGCTTAAGAACCTTTTGCCAAAAATTCAACTGTTCTTTTATTGCATTTTCATGATCCTTGTCTAAACGGTTTCCAGATTTCCATCAAGCATAAACAATAGAAGCAGATATTTGGATGCATGACTTTATATGCTGTCTAATTTTTGTATTAAGATGATGAGGTATTCAGTTACACCATTAATCCATTGCCAATTAAGATTCAAATCACTTTGATCATTAAACAACCATCAAGGATCACAATAAGGCCGACCCATGCTTAAAAAAAAAGCAAAGCTAACTGTGGTCAACTTTCAAGTTTCCAGAAGAGTAAAAGGAGTAAAATTATTTGGTACTGTTCACACATTCTTGCCTTTCTCAAATGGTCCTACTGGCTTACAAGCTGCAGTAGTTTCTATTGAATTGTAACTACTTTTGTTTGAGGAAAGATACGACGATCAGTTAGAAATTGAGCTGAGAAAACAAATGAATTCATTTGTATATCTTTCTGACACATGTGTTCACATGTTATGTGAACACGTGTATCAGAAAGATATTAACAGGTCAAGTTGTTTGTATTTTGCAAAAGCAACTTTTGTTTTTTTTTCATTTGGCAGCACCTGACAAATACAACATTTTTATCTAAAATACAAAGAGGAAAAGTTTAAATCATTTAAATGAGAGTTTAATGAATGTGTACAACTATGGCATATGCAATTTAAATTTTAATATAGTAATCATACCACAAGATATTATTCTACCTAAATTAATAAATTTAATTATTTATTTAATGAAAATTCACTGTCAAATCATTTTTCCAATAAGTTAAAAAACAATATCCAAGAATCAAAGAACCATGTTTACTTGTATTTATACTTTAGATGTAGTTTTATTACTTTGTAAACAAACTTTAAAAAAATTTGAAGTTTAATGGTTTTGAGTAAAAGTTTTATTCAAAATTTGAACAGTTTTTTTATAAAACAAGCAATTCATTTGCAATGCATTTAAATAAACTTTTCTTTGGTTTTGTTGATTAGTTAAAACTCCTCCATAAGCGTTATGCCAGGTTAAGTAAAATTTTTCCATTAAAATATTTAGGAGCCCCTGTCATTGCTTGGGGACCCTGGCATTTGTCCGACCTGTCCATATGGTTATTATGCTACTAAATATACTATTTATTATGGCTACAACAAAACTTTAAGGTGAATTTTTAGTTCAAAAAAAAGTGGAGCATAAAGCAAAATTTTTAAATTTACAATTTTTAACACTGCTTGTGGTTTAAAAATGCTTTTTTACATTTGTTTCAGTTGCATTTACAAAATCTAAATTTGATAAAACAACTTATGGTCAAAAGTCAATTTAGAAAATCTTAAAAAAAAGTGCAAAAAAAAGTAAAAAAGAAAATATAAAAAATATATATCAAGGTTTCATAGACAACATGAAGAAATATTCAGAAAATGATCAGCAAAATGCAAGTATTATAGATACTAATAAAAACGTATTCCAAATAAGCTAACAATAAAAATTACAAACATTGCAACAAGATAAAGTTTACAAAATTTAATAAAAATACCTCTCCGTAAGTATCAAATTGTTTATTTGTTGATTTTTTACCGGTACCACCAAAACCAAAACTTTCACTATCACATCCTGGTAAAAAACAAATAACACAATATCTAATATAGTATTACCATAAAATAAAAACAAAGCTACTACGATTAATAATTGGTGTCTTAACTAAAAATAGTGTCAAAAAATTACAACATTTGTTAATAAATAAAGTAGAGCTGTTACAAGGTATTTCAGCTAAAGGTTGTATCTTTGGAAAATGCTAAATATCAAGATTTTACTATGATAAAAAATATCAATTTCAAGCCGCAAAATAACAAGATTTGTTATAAATAATATTAATAATGTAATTGATAAATATTGTTATAATTTATTTACCAACTTCCAATGTTGCATTTTCTGTAGAAAATCCTACTCTGCATAACCCTTCATCAGTCACCTTTACTTCATAGTAATAACTGCCTGAAAAATTTTTTTATTTTTATTTATTTATCATAATTTTGTAGTTATGCATGTTAATAATAATGAACTGATCACACATGTTTTGTTACATGTCAGATGAGATTCTTATAATGCATAAATTAAACACACACACACATATACAGTCCCATGACAATTTATTAGTGCCACCAATATTTTTTTCATATTTTCTTATTCAAGTTGAATTTAACAATTGAAAAGCTATGTAATATATTTTAAATGTATTATTTATAAGAAGTCAATTATGTAAAGTTAATTTCTTCAGATTTTTTTTTACTATTGGCATCCCTGACATTTCTGGAAGCCATCTTGTCACAACACTATTACTCAACTGTCATCTTTACAAGCACGTGATTGTTTTTCTCTGTCTATTTTATCGTTTTTTTTTTAGAATTCTGAAGAAGTAAGTGCAATATTTAGTTTTTATTTGTTTTACTAATATAATTTAAACTTGTAAATAAAGATTTTCTAATATTATTATTACAGAAAGGTCATTTTTGATAATGTTACAACTCTAACCTCAAAAATCTTGTATGTTTTAGTAATGGGTAAAAAAGGAGAACTTTCACCAACAAAAATTGGATTTATAAAAGCATTGATAAATGAAAAAACACTTTCACAGCGTGAAATTGCTAAAAAATGTGGTATTTCACATACCTCAGTACAGAGAGTTGTCAAAAAATTGGATATGGGTGATAACTGTTCACTGAAAAGGAAAGGTAAATGTGGTAAAAAAAATTTTTTTGACTCCTCGTGGTAAAAGAACATTGTCGAAAGAAATAAAGGAGGATAGGACTGCTACAAATTCTTTCATAAAAAATAAATTACAAGCCTCTGGAATTCAAATGTCCACCAGAACATTGCAGAGAAGACTCAATGATCTCGGTTATAATAGTAGATGGCCAGTAAAAAAGCCAAAGTTAACAATCAAAATGAAAGGAAACAGATTGAAATGGGCTCTGAAGTATAAAAACTTTACAGTAAAAGATTGGAAACAGGTTTGAGTTTAAATTATTTTAATATTTTTATATAAAAACACACATGGAATGAGAAATTATAAAACAATATTTTATTTCAGGTTTGCTTTAGTGATGAGAGCACATTCCAAGGGATGACAAACAATGCTCAGTATGTTCGCCGTAAAATATCGGATAAATATCACGAAGACTGTGTTATAAAAACTGTGAAACATCCGACTTCTGTCATGATTTGGTCCGTGATAAGCGGAAAAGGTTTGGGTCGACTCTACGTTTTAGAGGGCATTATGAGGCAAGACCAGTATCGAGATGTCTTGCAACATCGATTGTTACCACAACTAAGGGATTGGTTTGGTGAAATAGAGAAATTTAAATTTATGTAAGATGGTGTCCCTTGCCATACTACAAAATCTATAAAAAAGTTCCTCTCAGAAGAAAAAGTTCCATTATTGGATTGGCCAGGTAACTCACCAGACGACAATCCAATAGGAAATGTTTGGAAACTCGTGAAGAGAAAAATTTCAAAAGAAAATATCACAAACAAAGTTAATTTGATTGAAAAAATTATATATTATTGGAACCACGATATAAATTTAAAAGAAATGTCATTAAAATGTATTTAAAGCATGCCTCGACGTGTCCAAGTAATTACTGATGCCAAAGGCGGGCTCACAAAATATTGATACAATGTGTGTCTATCATTAGGTTTATTAATTTTTGTTGTTATTTTATAGATTTATTTGGTTTTATCGTGTATATGAATGTTAATTAAAAATAAAAAGTATTTGAATACATTTTAATTGTTTACTGCATTTTATAACCCCAAGAAATCATTAATACAGAAAAAATGTAGGTGGCACTAATAAATTGTCATGGGACTGTATATACACACACAAAAATAATAAAAAATGCTATTTTATTAATACAAATAATAAGAAATTCTGATAAAAAACCTTTTGATACACCAAGTGTTGATCTAGATCCTTGCCACTCTTTATGTTCTCGTGATTGACAAAGTAACCCATCTTCTGATATTGCTTTAAAACAAAAAAGAGAAGTTAATTATAAAACATTAAGTTTCATTCACAAAACAAAATTTCTTAGTAATAAAAAAAGTAATGTAAAAAGTAAAAAGAGAAGACTTAATGTAAAATTCACCAAATGAGCTGCTTCTGTCCAACTTGCTCATTTCCCATTTTCCTAAAATTGTAACTGAAGTTAAAATTTTATATATATATATATATATATATATATATATATATATATATATATATATATATATATATATATAATATATATATATATATATACACACACACATGTGTATATAAAATTAAAAATAACACAATGTTTTTTATTCTTGACATGTTTCAAAAAGCTTTTTAATTAAAAATGTTTACATTTCCAAATGATTATTTTTCAATTAAAAAAACAAACTCTGAAATAAATATTAAAAAAAAGGAGTCTTTACAGAGAAATATTAACAGACATATATTATACATAATAAACTAATATATTTATTACAAAATTACTTGGTAAATAACCAATCAAAATAATCAACTGCAAAAAAAAAAAACTTACTGTAAAAATAAATAGATAAGTTTACAGCATAATGTACAGTTTGTTTATTAAGTGAGGGACTTTCCCATTTAATGTGGAGGGCTTCCTTTATCTTTAATTTGTGTTTGGTTGGGGCATTATCCAAAATCTCAAAAGAATCACAGTTAGCCAGATTTTTGCAATTAAGAGATAAATTTAAGTATTTAAATATATGAGATCGTTTATCACTTTTAAGGTGCTCACTTATTCTAGTTGCCAAATGTCTGGAGGTTTCTCCAATATGACTGGCATTACAGCCAGCGCAAGAAATTTTAAAGACAACATGAGATTTAAGCAGTTTAGGAAGTGACTCTTTTAAGCAAAAACAATTCTTGTATTTCATCCTTGCAATATTTATGAACAACTTTTGAAATTTTCATTTTAGTATAATTAGAGTACATTCCAATGTATGGAAGCGCAAAGTATTTTATATTTAAGCTACTAACAATGTTAAAAACAGATGGGTTTATTTTCTTAACAATATAAGATTTAATCTTAGAGTCAATTTTTTGTGGAAATTTATAATTTTTTAAAACTAACGATAGATTCCTAATATCTTTATTAAAACCAACCTAAGTATTATTAATTTTTAATATTAAGTTAATATATTAATATTGAAAAGATAACCAGATTGCCTTTTTAGATGTACTTATTAAAAAATCCAATTAGTTTTCGACTTCAGTTTATCACAAAAAAATGCATACAGGTCTTTTACAAAATGTTTTTGGTTTTATTCCCTCTTGCTACAAATTTGGACTTGTTCGTTTTTGATTGATTGCACATTTTAAGTTTTTTTATTGTAAAATAATCTTTTGAAAATGTAATAATATATATAAATTTATATATATATATATATATATATATATATATATATATATATATATATATATATATATATATATATATATATATATATATATACACACTATATACACAAATATTATATATATATTTATATATAAATATTATATACATATAATTATACCTATATAAAATAAAAGTTTGTGGTAAAAAACAGCTCCAAGTTTGTCTATGGTATTTAAATGGCAAAAATTAAGGTTAGATTATAACAAAACGCATTAATTTAATTGAGGAAACTAATTAAATTTAATGTTTTTTTAAAAAACCATAAAACTGCAAATTAAAAGACTAGAATGTTTTTAAAAACATTCTGAAATTTTTATTTCATTTTTTTAAAAATAATAAAATTCTGAATGTTTATTTTTTATTTTTTTACTGTATAACATGCGCTACATCAACTATCTTATAGCCTGCTGCTACAAAGGAGTGTTGCTACATTGACTATCTTATAGCCTGCTGCTACAAAGGGGTGTTGCTTGATTGACTATCTTATAACCTGCTGCTATAAAGAAGTGCTGCTACAATGACTGAACAGATTTTTGATTGATGCCCTTACTCTTTAAGACAAGGTGCAAAAACGCATTGTAAACATAGTTGGACCTGCTTTTGCAGTTAAACTCCAACCATTATTACATCGTCGTTATGTTGCTTCTGTTTCTCTTTTCTATAAATACTATAATGGGCACTGCTCCAAAGAGCTAGCGTCTCTTATGCCGTTTACTAAAATTCATTCTCGTGTTACACATCATTCAATTTAGTCTCATCCTAATTGCAATTGTTTCTAAGTGCTTCAAAAATTCTTACTTGTCTAGCTTTTTCCCCTCAAACATCAGTTCTTTAGAATTTTCTTCCTTCATCTTGTTTTCCTGATTCATATAATTTGCAATCTTTTAGGATCACTGTCAATCGTTATCTTGCTCTAATAGTGGTTGCTTGCAGTCTTGTTAGAAGTGAAGATGTTGAATATATATATATATATATATACATGTATATATATATATATATATATATATATATATATATATATATATATATATATATATATATATATATGTATGTATGTATATATATATATATATATACACATGTATATATATATATATATATATATATATATATATATATATATATATATATATATATATATATATATATATATATATATAATTATTTTAGAGAATAACCTTAATGTAACAAATTTATGTAAAGATTATTTTTTTTAGTTTTGAAATTGCTTTTTAACAAAGGTTTTTTCATTATCATTAAATTTTTAGATTTAACTCAGAATGAATGTCGATTAGAAATGATTTTAACTAATTTATGAGTAGTAGGCAAAGATTTTGTTAATGTTAAAATTTTTTTTTTTGATAAACCTAATTTTTTTTACTTTTAAGAAATTCACTTTTAAACAATTGACGCCAAAAATATATAATCATTGTTTACTACCTTAGGGAACGTTCCTACTATAAAATATCATCAACCAGGATCTTGCTTCAAAACAAGATGGCAGATGCAAAAAAATATCAACTATCATGAATGAAAGAGAAAAGAAGATGGCTGAGGTAACTTCCTTATTTATATCTCTTATATATTGTCTGGGTATTATTCTTCAAATACTGTCTGGCTATTAAAGCACCAGTTAATGTTTTGGCAGTTTTGTGTTTGAAGTAAAAAATACCTTAAGCTTGTTCAATCATTATTAAAAGGTATGTCTGTTATTTAAGTCAACAGGTTGTTGTAATAGGTTTAGTTGATGATGTTGTTGAGGAAGATAAGAAAAAGATGCTTCAAAAACTTTTAGAGTTTCCTAAAATTTATTTAAAGTTATAATGTACAAAAAAATCAATTCAACGCTTATGCCTTGTTTTCCATCCTTAATTCAGATCAAGTCAGAATTAGGATCACAACAATCACCCTTCTTCTGGTAACAAGTCCTGTACAACTTTACACATGTCTTACTATCTTGTCTCAATAAAAATAGTAATGTTAGGCAAACTTTAACTAATAGATGGCCTCTTAAAGAAACTTTAACTCATAGATGGCCTCTTAAGCAAAGACTTTAACTGATAGATGGCCTCTTAAGCAAAGACTTCAACTGATAGATGGCCTCTTAAGCAAATTTTAACTGACAGATGGCCTCTTAAGCAAACTTTAACTGATAGATGGCCTCTTAAGCAAAGAATTTAAGAAAAAACAAAAAAAAAGTTTTTATTACCTAGCTATAGATGACTAATATTCAAAGATTAACAAAATATAAACAAATTTAAGTAATGTGCTTGGCCTGGACATATACATACTAGGGTGATTCTAAAAACAACTTTTTTTGTAATTGTCTGCTGCCACCCCCTAAATGTGTTCTATGTAATAAATCAATCCTAAATTTAAAAAATTTTTAAATAAAAAAAAATTTTATGGGTTGCTCAAGACCCTTAAACATCAAATGGGTCCCTAATATTTTGAAAAAAAAAGTTCTTCAAAAGCATATCATGTTGGGTCTCAAAAGAAGTGAAATTTTATAAAAATTTCAAAAATTGTAAAGAAAATTTATGGAAACACAAATTAAAAAGGTTTGTTTGATGGTCTTAAGCCAGTATTCTTTGATCTCTGCTGATTCAGCCAGACGCAGAAGTTTTTATTATTACTTAGTAGTTAAAAGTTAAAGCCTTACTTTACCTATATTTTTTCCCTTTCTTGTACAAAGGCTATTTTTAATTGTTTTCCAAAGCTTTTTATAATTAATTTTTTTTGATTAAAAGAAACATTTTATGGAAAAAAAAAGCCTTTGTATTTCTGCAAGATGTCATTTCAAAAAGATATTTTGATTTAGTTATTTTGATAATATTTGGCATGCTAGTTTTTTCCATAAACTCTCTTAACATCTAAAAATCTTATTAAAGTTATTAAAAATCGGCCATAATTATTATTTAAAACAATAAAACGCATTGAAAGATAATCAGCAACAAACTACAAAAGTACCTCACATCCAAAACTAATATTGCTATAAAGATCGCAGCTTTTTAATTGAGACCCATAAGCAGCTAGACTAATGCGTTTTTACTGCGTTCAACAACTTAAGATTGAAAACAAAATTAAGTTAATTGGCATGTTGAACCATTGATAGTAGAACCTAAGTATGGCCATTGTAAATGCTTACGCAGATAAATAACTGAAAATTGTGAATTACGTCACATAATATAATATAATAAAGTAGCAAATTCTTGGAACAATCTTTCCAATAATGTTGCTCTACAAACATCGGCAAATCTTTTCAGAACCCTAAAATTTACAAAAAGTTACAAAAAATTATCAATTACAAATTTGCACATAAAATAATTTCTAACAACTTTGTAAAAATGTACCCATTTCAAATTGTAAAATTCCGTTTTGAATTAGTTTAAAACTTTTTAACTATTAAAGTTGTTCTTGATGGACTACACTCTACTTCATTTCCAGTAAATTCTATCACAAGGTTCTATTCTTGGTCCTGTTTTGTTTTTCTTTTTTATAAATTAAAACAAATAATAAAATAAATTTTTTCATATAATAACCTCCTCAATAATCTTCTCAACAATTTAAAGATTAAACTTCTACTTTTTGTAGGACTATGAGAGAACAACATGTCTCGCATAGTCCTACTTTTTATAGGACTATGAGTGGTATGTTGTTCTTTGTAAATAGTTTTGCCTTGTTTTTGGGAAAGGTAATAAGATCAGACACATGTATTAGAAATGGAAAGTTAGACTTTGTTAATAAAACTGTTTACAATTTCCCAAAAATCTCTAGAAACTTTTGAGATAAAATATGAGATTTAGTAAACTGTGAATATTAGAGTTTAGTATCATTTGAGTGTCAATTATAATAATAAAACAATACAATAATAATTGGAGTGTCATTACAATAATAAAAAGTCTTGAAAGTACTTGAAAGTTTGTTTTATAAAAAGCTATTTTTGTGAAAACAAGAAGCTACACAAGAAGGTAAAAACCATAATTACACAAGAAGGTAAAAACCATTGGATAGAATGAACTTCCATGCTATCTTTAGTAAGTTGAAAAAACTATTAACCTATTTTGAAAATTGTATATATTATCCTTTGTAAATTTAGCAAATATTATAATTTTGTTTTTTTTTATCATGATTGCCATTTTCTTACTTTTGATTTTATTCTTTTTTTCAAAAGGCATTCGCCAAATATAAAACTTTGTTGTCAACATCATTTTTATTTGTTGTTATAAACATTTTCAAAAAATATATATATTATTTACATTTACATTATTATTTGCCCTTTTATTATATACTGTTTTATACTTTGGCTCCTAATGGTTGTAATGTAGTAACTAGTTTCAGCTGCAACGCTTAAGCATTTGTCCCACTGTCATAAGAATACACTTATTTCTCTTTTCATGTTACCATGGTTGTTGGTCAAGCAAACTCATGTTCCATCACTTAAAACTCAATTTTACATGACTCATCATTCAGCAAAGCTGCATCCATTATACTTCAATGGTTCCTTCATTTTTGACAAACTTTCATTTGGGTAATTTTTTTCCTAACACATTAATGCTCTTTTCTCCCATCCTTATTTTCTCCTATCTTTATTATTTTCTGACTTATACAACTTTCATTCCTTACACTCGTACATTCAAATCAAGTTGGACATTCAAGTTATATATTCAAGTTGCCGATTCAAGTTGTCGTTTGTTAACTAATTATTTCTCTTTAAATCTCTTCTTTTTCTATTAACTCTTATTTTAGTTAACTGTTAACTTTAATAGTGGTATAATGGCTGCTTGTAGGGATTTTGGAATTTATTAATAAATACATGCATATATACAAAATATACATATATACATACAGAGTTTGTTATTTTATGATGACATTGGATGATTATATTAGTTATAATTAATAAATTAAAATTATAAATTAATATTAATATTAGAGATTTTTTATGCCAATATCCATTTTTGATGATCAAAATAAATATAAAAATAATTAAAAATATATTTGGTTGCTATAACAACACTAATTATATTATTGTTTTATTTAAAATAAGGATAACAACAAACTTACAAGAACTAAGTCTAAGAACAAACAACAATAACTAAAAATAGCTTTAATTTGAAAAAAATCAAAATAAAAAATAAAAAAAAAATAAAAAATTCATAAAAATTGGACAAATAAATGTGAAGACTTTTAATATTATTCATCAATACATTAGGGAGCTTATACATATAATTCATAATACTTTATATTTAACGGATGGTTAACTATTATATTATATAACAATAAATAAATATTAATAATAAAATGTTAAAAAAAAAGGTTAACTAGAATAATATTTTTCAATTTAATATAATTAGAAAAATTACCTTTAGCTACTTCAGTTTTTGTCTTTTGGTTACCAGGTTGCTCACTTAAATTTGCTAATATATTTTCATAAACTATTTGTATTACTGGAAGACAAAATGCCTATAAAGATCAAAACTTTCATAGATTCAAATTGAACTTGGATTTAAGTTAAAAGTTAAAAACATAAAAACAAAATTTATATAAAACAATAAACAGCAAAGTAAAAACAAAACATACGCCTGTTTTCCCACTGCCAGTTTCAGCTGCCTTTTGCATAAAAATAACAACATTAAACAACAATAAATGAAAAAACAATCGAAACCTATTTATTTTATCTTTTTAATTTTATTTTATAGCAAAAGGATTCAACTTTAAACATAAAATAATGAATTTACAATATAAATTCATACTAAATATGACTTAATATCATAAGTATAACTATATGTATAAATAAGTATATGAGTGCAAGAGCGGAGAAAAGTTCTCCTACAACCAACATGGTGAGCCATGCAAGCTGCTACTCTAAACTGCTTTTTACATTTTAAACAGCTTTTTGTTATTGCACAAGATATCTGTTTATTTATATAAAAATTGCTAATTAAATACAAAATTTGGTTTTATACTTGTTACTAGCATATGTTTGTAACGTTAATGTTACAATAATATACACATAACAATGAATTAAATTTTATAATATATATATAATTTTAGTGTATTTAAAAATAGAGTGCTCAATGTTTTTTAAGATAAGAGCAATAATAAATTAGTAAAAACACTTATCTAATTTTTCTTTAACATATAGATAAGTGTTTTTACAAATTTATTATTGCTCTTATCTTTAAGAATATATATATATATATATATATATATATATATATATATATATATATATATATATATATATATATATATATATATATATATATATATATACATACACATATATATATACAGCCCACAATCCCCTGAAACTCTCTTGACCACACTCCCTTAAAACGGTTTGCGGGAGCAATTAACAATTAATTATCATTGTAACTAAAATGAAAAATGCAAAATCAAAAAAATTTAATTCATTGGATATTAAACAGGCACAGTTTTTGCAAATTCAAAAAAAATTTTACTTCTAAAGAATTTTTTCAGGGTGCAACAAATGACGCTTGTTATGTGTATATTATTGTAACATTAATGTTACAAACATAAGCTAGTAACAAGTATAAAACCAAATTTTGTATTTAATTAGCAATTTTTATATAAATAAACAGATAGCTTGTGCAAAAATAAAAAGCTTTTGTAAAAAGAAGTTTAGAGGAGCTGCTCGCATCGCTCGCCATGTTGGTTGTAGGAGAGCTTTTCTCCGCTCTTGCACTCATTTACTCTCGCCGAGGCATGTGTATATATATTGGACTTTAAACGTTGTTATTAAGGACATTAAAAGAAAAATATGTTAGTTACTATTTGGGAGTTGCTTTGTGATAGCGATTTACAGTACACTCATTATTCTAGAAAATCTCCTAAGTTTTGAAGCTTTTGAGTGATATTTTTGTTCATCTATTTAATATGCAATTGTTGTTTCTTCCAGACTAAATGAACAAAAATATGAAACTTTTCTTCTGTATCAATAAAAAGAAATTTTTTTTTAGCTGCCATCATAAAATTGTGCCCGTAGTGGCTGCTCAATGTGGCCATTTTTACAGTCCTTAAATATAAGCTATTGAAATACACTTTGAATCCAAGGAGATGAATAGTTACATTGCTAAATTGATATTTTATTATCATAAATTGGTAAATTATTTATTACAGTCTCATAATCTATATCAGGCCTTGTTACGAGATTTCGCTGCGTAGCGAAAACGCGTAGTGCATTTCTAAGTAACTCAACTCAGCAAATATATTTTGTATCATTAGAAGTTATATTGCATCACTAGCATCTTTTCAAGTACCGCATTGTAATTAGAGTTATTTTATTAACGTGTTAAAAATCAAACAAACAGTTTTTTTCTCTCACTATAACAAAAGTTACAAATAAAATCTAAGTTCCTATTTGAAAAATCATTTTTATTATTTTTTTCAATATGAACTAAATTTTATTTTGAAAAAAATATTTTTTTCATAAAACGTAAAATAATATTTGTTTATTTTCTTATAATTTTACAGTTGGTTTTTGGTTAATTTATTAACTGTTAATAAATTTTTTCTTATTTATTTTGTGAACTCTTTTTAATAATGTTTTTAAACAATAAGAGTTTTTTATTATTTATCAGTTACCGATAACATATTTGTGATCATAATTTATTTTCATAAATTAAACGAACATCATTAAAACTTTACGTTGTTAAATTAACAATAAACAAAACATCTTATTAATAAAATATTTACATCAAAATAAATCGTGCATTTTTTAAACTATTATGACCAAAAATAATTTTTATATTTGAGAGTAATTTATATATTTAATTCCTTAAGATAAAACTTAAAACACTTTATTTTTTTAACTAATTTTTAACAACAATAAAAAAAATTATTAAACAAACTGTTTCTTTAACAAAAAATCTATTAGTTTACAATTGCGGGTAAATGCTTTTACTTACAACTTTATTTCTTCTGAATAAACGTCATGTTAACGACATCAAAAGATAATTTAAATATTTTAAAAGATAAAAGTTTTTGCGTAGCGCAAAACTGCTGAATGCATAGGCAAATTGCCTTTTCGCAGGCAAAATGCGAGCTGTGTAACGCTTCTTAGCAAGACCTGCTATATGGACTAAAAACAACAATGTTGTCTGCACATTCCTTTTCCTTTTCTTCTTTGTAGAATAACTGTTCTAAACAAGTTACTTATATGTACTTTTAATAATGGTCATAAAAAGAAAAATTCCAAATGAAATGTTTCGAAAATGTTTGAAAAATTTTACTGATTTTTTAACTGCTTTTATCTTTTTTAAGGATTTTTTTAAAGATTTTTTTAAATAAAATTTATATATTTCTAATATTTGCCACATGTCACAGTTGGCAGTTATCTTTATTCAAGTAGTTGTAATATATTTAAAAACATCACCATAAGTACATCACCACCACCAAGTATCATTGGAATTGCTTCGGCCTGAATATCTGTTGCAAGCCTAATAAACAAAATAAAAGATTCTTTCTATCTAAAACTATACAAAATTTACAAACATTATAATTATCAATATCATAAAGTATATATCATAAATGATATGAAAATAAACATACCCCCATCCCATTTCATCAACACCTTTCAACAACTCGGGTAACATTCCAAACTCTAAATAAATTTAAAAAAAAACATACTTTATAGCCGCATGGTCAAAAAAACAAACTTTTTATCTGCAAAGAGCTAAACGTTGATTTAAATGAGAGCTATCCTATCAAAATGGCAGACTACACTTGATTGCAGACAAAAAAAGTTAATACTAAAAAACTAACAGTAGGAATATGCTATGGAAATCTTCAGAATAAATTTATATGACAAAAAAGGAAAAAAGGGCAGAAAATATTGACCATGTAAAGTGGATAAAATACTATGTGGCTATGTGAAATGTAGGAACAAACTGTCGTTTTTATAGCTTGCAAGCAATCGGTTCACAAGAGCAGTGCAACCAAAAAGGTGCTCTTGTTGGTTTTAGTGGATGAAATGTACTTTTTTTGAATAAGTTTTGGTGAGTATAATAAGAAAAGAACTTGAAAAAGAAAATGAAATAAAGAAAAAGTAAAATGTGTTAGTGAACTTTGTTGCTGATATAATTACATTCAGAAGATATAATTGAATTACCTGATGGAGCAGAAGAAACAATAAAGCTATAAGTAAGTTGTTCCTGTGCCAAATTTAGACAACAACCTTCACTTCTAACAGCAAAGTTATACACCACATTCATTAAAAATGTTATGATATATTGCACTGAAACATTGACAATAAAGGTTGATAATGAATATGGAACCAACAAAGAAAATGCATAAAGGAAGATTAAACCAGTTTAAACACAAAGAGCATATATAAAATACAGTTGATTGGGTATCAGCATGTAGCCAATTGTCAGTTTTAGCATAAAAAGGTAGAAATTAAAGTAGTAAAACTTGAAGAGATTGCATTACAAGTGACTTAAAAAAGCTTTATAAAAACAAAACTTCTTTTATATATATATATTAGACCAGTTCAAAAAAAATCTTTTTTAATTATTTAGCAGCTAGATGTTTAAATGTTGTAAATTGATGAAAAAAAGTAAATCATTAAAGTTTCAAAGCATTATTCCAATATTTAGTAACAGCTCAATTAAGTTTACTTTTCAATAGGGTCCTAAAATTAAAAAAAAAAAGTTCCTTAAAAGTAGGTCAACTAGTACTCAAGTACTCAAGAGAAACAAAATAATATATAAATTTCAAAAATAATAATCAAAGTACTCAAGAGAAGCAAAATAATATATAAATTTCAAAAATAATAATCGTTTTATAAAAATAATTTTAAAATAAATTTAAAAAATAAATTAAAAATTTTTTATTTTTATTAAAAAACTTGTAAAAATGTACTTTTTTTATATCTAGTTAAAAAACCATAGTTTTTGTGCAATTAAATCTAAAATAATAATTGTAGTATGAAAATATCATTTTTTTTTTTTAAATTTTTATATAATTTCGCTACTTTTAAGACCCAACATGACTTTTGAAAAAAATTCTTTTTTTAAAATAATTGGGACCTATTAAAAAGTAAGGTTAATTGAACTGTTCCTAAAACACATTATTTAAGTTTGCAATTTTGAACTAATTTTCCTGACCACAAACCACATCAAATCAAAGGGTAGCCCAAATAAAGTTCAAAAATTATTTTTTTTATATACAATTTCGAAATGGTCTAATATATATATATATATATATATATATATATATATATATATATATATATATATATATATATATATATTTATATATATATATATATATATATATATATATATATATATATATATATATATATATATATATTATATATATATATATATATATATATATATATATATATATATATATATATATATATATTTATATATATATATATATATATATATATATATATATATATATATATATATATAATATTTTAAAAATTATTTTTTAATTTCTTTTAAAAAGCATAAATTGTCTCAAAAATGCAGACAATTAACTGTCCTCATGACCTTTTTTCAGAATTCTGAGACTTACCTAAAATCAGAACAAACCCAGAAAACCAGGATGTCTGATCACTCTATCTTAAATGCAAGATTAAGTTTTGGTTGATGGATATATCCAGAGTAAGAAAATTTTCTAATTATTATTACACACAAAAAATTGTATTAATCTTTGTAATGATAGTATCAAATTATAACTTAATTGATTGGCATTTATCGATGCGTTTACTAAATATTGTACTCTTTTAGTTCTAACATAGTTTTAAAAATTTATTACACATGGGTAAAATAAATAAATTTAAAGAAAAAATTAAAAGTTATATATGATTATGTAAATGCAACAGTGGTTTACTTTTATAATATACTTTTCATAATACATTTTTCTTTTTCTTTTTTTTCTAAAATTTCAACTATCAACGCATTAACTACTGTATCAACCAGAGTTACCGGATTACACATTAACTAAACTTACCGGATTAAACATTAACATTAACTAAAGGAAATGTGAAGTATGCAGTTTAAACAAAGAAATAATTTGTAAATTTGAGAATGAAAAAATAACATTTCCCCGATGGTCAAAAAAAAGTGTTGAACTTGTTGTCCTTAATACAAGAAAGAAAGAAGGGGGTAGAGGGGAATAGTAGGGGGAGTTGTTGAAAAAAATAGAGGGGGAAGGGATTTGTTCATATCTAATAAACATGGGCAGGGGTGAAGGAGGGGGGGTGGGTGAAGGGGTTATTAAAAGAGGGGAGGGGGAGTTTTTTATGTTACATTTTTTATAAAAAATTTCAGTTTATAAATCTAAACTTTTATATAAATCTAATTTTTTTCTGAGAATAGCCTCTGATATATATATATATATATATATATATATATATATATATATATATATATATATATATATATATATATATATCTATATATATATATATATATATATATATATATATATATATATATATATATATATATATATATATATATATATATATATATATATATATATAAATCGTAAATTTCAATTTAGAACCGAATATGAGAAATTTATTACACAACCGAAAATATTCACTCGAATCGAATTTTCGATCGAAAGTCATAATTGTATTTAGAACCGAAAAAATTTCGATTGAATTATCAATCGAAACATCATAAATAATTTTAGAACCGAAAAAATTTCGATAGAATTTTTGATCAAAAGTCGTGAAATAAAGTTTTAAAATTAAATTTAAATAAAAAAAGAAAGGATTTTGTAATTCGATCCAAATTTTTTCGGTTGTAAAATTCGGTTCTATAAATATTTTGGAGGATAAATATTTTCGACTCTATCTTGTGACACACACACACACACACATATATATATATATATATATATATATATATATATATATATATATATATATGTAAAATATATGTATATATGTAAAATAATATATATATATATATATATATATATATATATATATATATATATATATATATATATATATATATATATATATATATATATATAACAAGTAGTCTGTGCTACTCCTAAATAATGGTGATTCTCCCAAAACTTTATAATATTTATTTTTAAATGAGCCTGTGTTTCACATAAAAAGTTTTCCTCTTTTTTTTAATGTGGAAACAAAACAATAAGAATGCTTCCATCTAATTCAAGATAAAGCAAGGTTAAATAACAAGTCAGCAGTAGAATAAGATTATTGATTGAATAACTTTGCTTATCAAAAAAAAACTCATTTCCTTCAAAAATTAGGGCAGCAGTACCACCCCACCCCCTATCCCATAGAAATTTGCAGAAAATCAGCGTTTTTTTGCGAAAAAAAATGTTCGCCATAAAAAACTATATACATAAAAAAAAGCAAATTTTAATTTGTGCGGCACCCAAATTGGCGCACAAATACAGTCTAGAATAGCCCCTACATATAAATATATATATATATATAAATATTGTATATGTATATATATATATATATATATATATATATATATATATATATATATATATATATAGATATATATATATATATATATATATATATATATATATATATATATATATATATATATATATATATATATATATATATATATTGTATATGTATATATATATATATATATATAAATATTGTATATGTATATATATATATATATATATATATATATATATATATATATATATATATATATAAACACATATATATATATGTATATGTATACACATATATAAATTATGTTAGTGTATTCTAAAATCAGAGTGCTCAATGTTCTAAAAGAACAGAGCAATAATAAATTAGTAAAAACACTTATCTAATTTTTGATTACTTCAACACTGTGTTTCACCATCAGTAGGTTCATCAGGAAGAATCAGGAAGAATATATACACATATATATATTGGATATGTATATATATATATACATTTCTGATGAATCTTTGTTGATGAAACACAGTGTCAAATGGAAAAATTTAGTTAAGTGATTTTCTACTAATATATATATATATATATATATATATATATATATATATATATATATATATATATATATATATATATATTTATATATATATATATATATATATATGTATATATATATATGTATGTATATATATATATATATATATATATATATAAATATATATATATATATATATATATATATATATATATATATATATATATATATCAGAGATGTAGTCGAGACAGTAATGGCCAAGACCTAGACTATGACCAAGACATTTAGGTTCAAGACCAAGACTAAGACCAAGACTTTAGGCTTCAAGACCAATACCAAGACCAAGACAGTTAAATATGAATCTCGAGGCCTACCTCTCTGATATATATATATATATATATATATATATATATATATATATATATATATATATATATATATATATATATATATATATTAAATGTTGACATCTTCAATAGATTTTATTTGTATAAATAAATTTTTAAAAAAGCTTCTTTTTATGGATTAACTTCTATTTGTTAAAAATATATTTATTTTTACAATATTTCGAGGGAATATAGATACCCTTGTTATCAAGTATATTAAAAACAGTTATAAAATATAATATTATACAAAACCGTCTAAATTTACGAAACAATGTTCTTTGCAAGAGCCTCTTTTTGAGAGTTTTTTAAGAGAGTTTTTTGTGACGTAAGAATTTGAACATAGGTTTCCAAAATGCAGTCGTCACATAATCGCCATCATCCCAGTTAAGACCATTGTCGCAAAAGGTACTTTCGTTGGGTTGTATTTCCAAAGCTTCCCTAACTTTCCTATTAAAACTATTTATTTCTATTTTCAATGTATTGCGACCATTCCAGTGGAAATTCCCTTGGCAAATTTTGGGATGTTCAGCTACAGCTGAATTTTTCCCTTCACCTTGTTGTGCACTTGTTTGATGCTGGCATATCCGAGACGATATCTTCAGTCTAGTTTCATTAACATAACATTTGCCACAAGAGCACTCTAATTTGTAAACACCAGGATAGGAATTAACTGGTAGTGTAGGTTTATTTTTAGAACTAAGTAGACTTTAGGGACTTTTTGGAGACTTAAACACTGGTGCACCTCTTGGTTTTTATAAAAACTTTTCGTAACTTAGGACTGATTCTAGGGATCCAGGGTAAAGACACAATTCTTTTTGGAGACATTAGGAAATGTTGATTTTTCGTGAGATCTTTTTTGTTGCTAGCACTTTCTTTTGCAGACTTAACTAGTTTTTCCAGACTTTTCCTTTCATAGCTGTTTTCTACAAATACATCAATAAGAAATGACAGCTCATCATCAATATTATTTATTGTGCATAAATGTTATGCTCTATGGATGAAACCAATAAAAACAACATTGATAATTTTAGGGTCATGGCATGAGTTTGGTTTAATTTGAATGTTTGTGATTGCCTTTTTGCGATGTATTTTAAAATTATATGTACCGGTTTTATTGTTGGTAACTGAATCATCAAGATAGTTTAATGTATTGGTTAAGTCGGCAGATTCCATTGTGTATTGAATAATTTTGTGTTGTTTGTTAAGTAGATCTAAAAACTTTTGCGCATCTTCTTCTACTTGGAACCTTGAATGAATATCATCGACATACTTTTAAATGATTTTACATGGATATTGTTGTTAAGCGCCAATGAAAGAGCATTACTTCATGATATTGTAAAAAATACTCAGCAACTACCACTATAAGAGCTAACCCAATTGGTCCGGAGTTTTCGAGCTCGTGAATATCATTTTCATATAAAAAATAGCAATGAGAAAGATAAAGTTCTAAAAGTAATCTGATCTCTTCAAAAGTTAACTTAGATGTAAAGCTCTGGTTGTTTCTTAATCTTTCAACTAGTATAATATTGCTTCTTTAATCGGGACCGAAGGGTACAAATTTACAACATCAAAGGAGACCTGAACCTCATTCTTATCAAGAAGTTTTTTAAAAAGTGTATATATATATATATATATATATATATATATACACGCACACATATAGGCATACAATACTCCTAAAACACTGAGAAAATACTGACTTTTTTAATGGAAGCTAATATTAATAATTTGCTTTAAAATAAAAATATGAAACCAAGTTTAAACAATACCTGAAAAATGTCCGGCCATTCTGAATCAGTTCCTTTAAACAGTTTAATATTTACATATAAAAATCTGAAAGTTAAATAATAAAAAAATATGCAATCAAATGTCATTTAAAACTTTTTTCATATCTTAAATAAAAATTTTTATTAGTTTCATTTTTTGCAATTTGTATATTTCATTTACCAATTGATTATAATATGATAAAATAATGTTATTATCTATAAATAAACAAAATTTTTAATTATAACTTTATAGAATTTCACTTAGTGGCAAAAATATTTGAAAGTTTAAATAAGTGACTTCTTTTTAATGTGCAGAA
>NC_088932.1:3680000-3715000 GCF_038396675.1 Hydra vulgaris | reverse complement strand
ACTGCAGATCAAATTTTCACCCTGTGAAAGTTGATTCCAAAGAAAATGTTGATCATTACAAAAGAAAAGTAAAAGAAAGTTCCCAGATATTTTGTATTCCCATTGATGCTATATATGTAGGTACCTTCATTCGCGTCCGTTAAATATCCGTTTTTTATTTTGACATCGCTTTCAAAAAGTTTCCGGTTTTTTTATGTTTTTCAAATTACACTATATACATGAGGGAAAGAGTTTTAAAAAGCTAGCAAAAAAATGAACTGTTAAATTTGGTTATATTATTTCGTTTTAAGTAAAGGTTAAACTTGATCATAGTGCTAATTTTTTTTTAATTTCGAGATTTTCATTGTTAACGAATCTTGCAAAAATAGGTAATTTTCATATGAAAAATTTATTATACAAATGCTCCTAAATGAAATTAACATGCTCAAATAAATTATTTATAGATCTTTCATTTGATATATAATAATCAGTATGTGAAAATCTCCTTCATTTTTAAAAATGTTGCATACAGTTGCTCACGACAAAATGACTTATTTTTGACAGCGCGATTTTGTCTTACAATTCTCTGTCTCTTTTTATTGCTAATTTTTTTCTTAATTTTAGATGGATAACAAGACTTCAGAAGATATTTACCTTTTAATTAACTCATATAAATGGTAATCCAAGCCTGTCTTAAATGGTAACATTTACAACATTTTTTCTAAAAATAAATTCAGATTATCAAAAACCTATTTGAAACTAAAAAAACTGAAAATTGAACCTAAAGATACATCTGATTTAAAGATATTTACTAACAATATAAGACACTTACATAAAACGATAAAAATCTTCAAAAGAAACCCTACCCAGTCATGCACTGCTATTGGTAATATTTGGCAACAGCCATTTAAATATGAAAGAAAAATAAATAGATCCAATGTAAATGTTCACCTAATCACTAGTGATTTAAATACAGAGCCTGGCGTAGCTTGTCAATCAAGGGAAATTTCAATAAATATACCAAAAATTAAAGCTCAATCACATGAACATAAATTTTCATCCTGTTCTAGCAAAATGTTTCCTACCTCTAGTAATCTTACCTCTCCTACTTTAACTATTGCCTCAGACGCAACACAGAATAAAATGCAATTTATGCAAAATTAAAAAAATGCACTACGTAATTTACAAGAAAAGAAGAGAAAATTGGCAGTTTGTTTGTTAAGAAGTTCAATGACCCAAATTGCTATCAAAGAATTACAGGAATAGATAAAAAAAAAAGAGCGTGAAAACAAACAACTTGTAGAACAAAATCATTATTTAACTAGTATTATTTTAGAAAAAAAAGGAGATAATAGGCTGATTATAGAAACCAAAAAACTAAAAACATATGACCTACCCGTAAGAAAATGTGTTTATGCTGCAATTGTTAACAATGTGCAGTGGAAAGTGCCTCATTTATGTTGGAAAAAATTTCTGAAACATTACACAACACAGAAACAATTCTGAATGTGCAACATTGGTGTTTGACGCGACCACCATTTTAGACAAACATGTCAACGCGTTTCATATTAATACCTATCCTCCACAGGGATCTTAATCCTTATCAACTGCTAAACTTGCTGGGAGTACAGGATTTGACTGTGCTACTCATATAGTTAGTGTGTTAAAAGAACTTGCCAATACATTTGCAGAGTTCAAAAAAATGCCAGCAATAGAAGTTTTAGACATATTCACTCAAAAAATCAAAAGTTGTCTGTCAGACAGAGTACCTGTTAATAGTTGTGCGAGAAACATGCTTCAAGAAATGGACATTGAATTAATACAACTACACTGCAATGTTCATCCACTGGAAACTATCGCTTTAGAGACATTATCAGCTCTTAGAACAATAGATAACGAGATGAAGGTAAAACCAGCTAAAGGAACTGATGGGATTGCTGTAACACTCCTCAAAGATATTTCAAAGCTAAGGTAATGGATATTTTTTATATGTATAACTTAATAAAATTTTCAATAATAGTTTTAAAAACTTTTTTTTGTTTGTTTGTTGTTTCACAAATTGTTTTGAAAATATGAAATAGTAATTGTTTTCTATCTGAAAATCAGGTATAGTTTCAAAGGAGATCCTGCTGCATTCAAAAGCTATCTTAAAAAAAAACAGTTACCAACATATCCTTCGATATGTTGGTAACAGATTTCATGTCTTGTTCCATATGGCAGGGATTGCTGTTACACATAAAAAAACTTAAACAAAACTTTCTTGAAAGGTACATATTTTTTTAGATGAATATTAAGTTTAATAAAATTCCATTACAATTTTTTACTATACTTGAATTTTTTTTTTCCTGTTATTTCAGCAACACTATAAATAAAATTTGCAAACTTTTACTTTAAGACATAAGTATAGATATGACACTTGTGCAATTGCAAGGATTGGGCCTAATAGGAAAAATAATAACTGGACCATGGACGAGTCTGGTTTATAAAAATGCAACAGGAAAGAGTAATCTTGAGTTGGTAAGTTTTTAATGTTTTTTAATAAAGTAATAAAGGAATTTAAAAAATGTATAAAAATTTTATCTTTTTTTGTTAGGGGGACATTTTCCAGAAAGCAATAAAGAAATTATCCAACTTCAATAGTAATCCAGAATCAATTCTTTATAGAGATGTGAATGTATTTAGTCAAATATTGAATATTAAAGAAGATAAGGTACACCAATCACTTTGTGTCTTTAAAAATAAAAAAGTTTTGGTAAAGATTTATCAGCTTTGATAAGCTCCACACAGACAGTTATTAAAATACAAATGGCCAGGTATTTGACTGGTAATCTCTCAAATCCATCTAAAGAAATGATAAAAACCACACTATCTGCTCCACCACAAACAATGGAGGCTGGTAATGGATCTTGGACATGCTTGATTTTTTTTTTACGTCGTGCTCCTAATGCTACTTCTGGCTTCCTGGATTCAAAAATAAAAGCCAGAGTAAACAAAATATTAACATGGCTTGACGAGAAAACATTGCCAGAACAAGAAGACCTCATTCAGTTTGCGATTCAGAGAGGAGCTTTAACGTGTCGAGCCTCTAAAAATTTTAATAATCTTTTGTATGAAGAAATAGGAAAAAGGTGTACCAAAGCTAATTTAAAAAAAAGAACTACTGGAAAGAAAGCAACTAGAGAAGGATGTTAAAAAAGCAATAGCTGGAAATGCAAAAATAACTCTTTTTATTAATATTGATGAAAAACAAAAACAATTTTTATTACAAATTTAATTTTATTTTTATTATTTAAAATTACAAATATATTTAAAATTACAATTTTAAAACAAAAACAATTTTAACAAATTTATCGTTAATTATTATGTTAATGTTGCTTTGGTTTTTTCTGCACTTTTTTTTATTTAATGTTTAAAATAGCCACATGAATGTGAACTCGAATATGAACTCGACATGGTGTTTGAACAGTAAATACGTTATCAAACAAATAATTGAAGACATTAGTGGATAAAGGCGTCATGTCGCAAAAATACAAGTTTCCACTTTTTTACGCAGATAAAGGTTTTAAGCAACGCTTATTCACATTATCATTTTTACAGTTAAGGAGAATGAGTTATGTTACACAGCAATTCGTCAATAACGATACATAAAATGGATGTAGGTGCTAAGCAGTGGCGTAACTAGCCCTTTTAGCTTCCATCATCTTTAATCTTTAAAGTTCTACCTGTTCTAATATACACTCTGAAGCTCTGGTGTATATACTTTAGTCAACTATATTTATTATTATCTTTATCTTTTGCTTTCGAATGGCATTGAAACACTTAAACCTCTAAGTTTTATTTTGATTTTGATTTGTTATTGCAATAACTATAGTTCTTTAAATATAGAAATCAAATATATTATTCATGTTTAATATCATAACTGAAAACCAGTTTGTTTATTCACTTGTTACCCAGTTATATAAAATTTTCCAAGATCTACTAGTTTACTTTATTATTATTAGGGTACCAGGGGGCATTAACCCCCATGTTTTTAAGATTTTTTTATCTCTCTTTGAAATAAGTAAATAAATGTTAAATTCAAACTGGAAATATTTTAAGTGATAGATAAAGCATTTCTTTTTGTACAAAAACTTTGTTCAGAAAGCATTTATGTCAGTGAAAAAAAAAAGCTAAAAAGTTAGAACTAATGTTGACTCAAATTTAAAAAAATGGGGGTATCAAGTCAGTATGTAAAACATATATTTTTACGTTATTTGAAGGCGATTCTCACAGATCCAGTCCATGGCTTTAATATCAGCTCCACCTGGAATTTCTGTGCATTTAATGCGGTACCAAATACCTCGTAAGTCACAGCACACCCATTCTTCTCCTTGACCTCCATGAATACCACACTTTAGACACAGTGATGGGGACAATGACACTTTATGACAGTTATTGTCCTCATCACTGTCACTATCATCCCCAGCAGTAAGATTTTTCTTTTTATCATGGTCTTTTTTCTTTTACTGAGCCTTTTGGTTTGTACAAGTCCACTTTACTGTTACCATTAAAGCAGAATTAAACTGATTAAGGTATATAATAAAAAAAAAAGCTTCTTGGTTTTTTTTAAGGTGTAACAACTAGAGAATAATAAGTTTAGATTTATTTTAATTAGTGTATAAATGATTTCAATCAGATTACGTTACAATTATTACAATATTTACTTAAAAGATAAATTGAATACATATGCCGATCCCTTTTCTAGAATATATTCCTAATTTAGTTTAAAGTATTAATTTAGTAAAGAGTATCACTACCTCTTGGTTTACTAAAATGTACGCCGTTTTAAAGAATGTTTCTTTTTCAATTGAGGATTTCATTGCGATATTATTTTCTATAAGTATTTTAAATATAACTTTTCATAGCAAATAACTACCAAAAGAATTAATTATTTTTCGTAGATTGATCTTAAATAACATATGCCAAAATAAAATATAATATAACGTAATCCGCATATAAATATACGAAGTTTTTTGTGTTAGTCTTTTTTAAAATGATTTAATCTGGGATTTAAATGTGTATTATTTTATATTTCGAATTCAAAAACACAGTAATACTCAATATCTTTTTAATTAAGTTTTAAGAAAGATTTTCTAATTGACTGTGTTTTGGCTTTCAGAGCAGTATAGTGAATGTTTGCGAAACTGTTTCGTCGCGTACCGTGAATTTTTACTATTAAGTTATTAAGTTATCTTAAGTTATATTAAGACTTACGTTATTAAGTTATCTTAACTGTTAACTATGGTTCCATTCCATATGCCTTTTTAAAACGAGAAAACAAAAATTTACGTTATTTATATTTCAAAAACAATAAGTTATATGACACTTCAGTCACCTTAATATACATAAAAAACTGCGAAAATTTTCACAGTTTTTTATATATATTAAGGTGACCATGCATACGCGTTTGGCGCGTACAGTAAGCGTGTGACGCTAGTTGTGCGCGTTTGGGGTTTGTACGCGTTTGTGTACGCGTTTATATATCATATATAAAAAAAAAGGAAATAAAATTCTCTCAAAAAATATTATATAAAAGACTTTTAATAAATGGATTTTCTAAAACATAGTTAAAAAAAAAATGAATAAAATTTCAATACACTTAACTATAAAACACGAAACTTATAGTAATATATATACTATATAATATAGTAAGTAACGTATCTTTATATTCACTTAAAGTAAGTAACTTTATATTACTTAAAGTAAGTAACTTGTCTGTATAATTAAACTCATCTTCTTAACAATATTATTCATTATACATTTTTTTAAGGCTTTAAAAGACTTATAAATTAGAAAGACTTATTTTTATTAGACCAATTAAAATTTATAGAATGCAAATAAAATCTATATTGTTAATGACCGTTCCCATTCTTCGCTTGAACGTCACTTCTCCAGCTTTTGGATTGTTGAGCACAAATGGCCAGGTACTAATTTCGCTATTTGTGATAAGTTCAACTAAATATATTTTTAATTGCCAAATGTAAATGATTTGCTCCGCCAATCTGCTCTACTCTGCCGATCGTGCCTACCCAAAGAAAAACGGCAAATTTACATTATCAAGTTTTGATTGCTCTAAAAAATATTTAAAGACGAAGGAAATTTAAAATATCTCAAATTAGAAAACAAAACACCCACCCTATTAAACTTCGAAAGAATTATCTTAATTTACTTGTATTTAAACAAAACTGAAACATTTAAAATTAAATTGCCTTATCAATTTTAAAGCAAAACGTCGTCCCCAAACAAATTATTGTAGTGCATGCTTTTCTAAAAAAATGACATCTGTATATACATATATAATAATAATTTTCATGGGTGGCTTCATTCTTCGACACCTGCATAAAATTATTTCTTTCGTTTTTTGGACAAAGTTTTTCAAAAACAAACGAAGTATTTTTTTCCGCGATAAAATGACTCGTGATAAAAGTCCCTATTTTAAAGGATGGTAAGTGTTTTGGTGACATTTTTTCTAGTACGTAAAGTTATAATAAGTTATAAAACATCAAAAACAGCATCGTACTATTTTTCTTTTTTGTGATATTTCCGTCTAATTTGTATAGACCATTATCAGACGTAATATACCAAATTTTTTTTCCATTAAATGGATTTTCATAAAATGGAACTTAAACAAAATAATTTTAAGATGATTACAAAAACTAAACTTAAGTTGTTCCTGAAAACATTTATTAAAATATCTAGCAGATATTTTATGGAAGTAAAATCATTTTATTTTTCATAAAACTTTTCACTACAACTTAAATGATAGAAAAAATCAGACTAAATTCATTCTGAAAAATATGCTATATTTATTAAGGTGACCGTATTTGAAAAATACCAGACGCGTACAAGGAATAAATTTTGGTATGTATAAATACAAATGGTATTTAAATAAGGCTCGTAGCCTGATTTAAATACCATTTCTTTAAAGAGGGAGCACTTTTTCAAGAGGCGCCAAATATAAAATAAAAATAAAGGCGCCCACGGGCAACATTTTTTAGCGTCTATATTCACTTATATTTTGATAAGATTTTGCATAAATTTAAATAAAATGATAAATAATATTTTTATATTTTCAAGACGATTTGACTTTGCCCTTTTTGCGTTGTACTAACAATTTTTGAATATGTGTTTAATTTCAATTTTTTTAGTGGCCAAACAGGACAAAGCGCAGGGGAGCACGTGCCCCCCTCACTCCCGCTCTACCTACGGGCCTGGTTTAAATGGGTTTTACTAATAACTCGTTTGTTTATTTTAAAATAGCATTTGAAGAAACTAAATTATGGAAATAATATTAAACAATATTTGTATTTTTAAATCACAAATATTTTTCATAAGAACGAGTTATTTTCAGCAACATGTCATCTTTTTCAATTTCTTCTGCAAATCCTAAGCAGCTATATTTTCTTAAATTAAATTTAATGAACAAAATAGCTGCCTAAGTTTTCATCGTAAGTTGGGATTTCCCTTCCGTCCAAATATCATTTGGAATTGAAAACAATCGCTTTACGGAAACGTTTGCACCTGGCAAAAATAAAGCATTTATCTTTTAATAAAACTATATTTTTTTTTTATATGAAAAAACACCACCATCTGCAATTGATCTCAATTTTGCTCTGACGCCTTTCATATGCGACTGTAAAAAGTTTAAATCAATTTCTTGTAGTTTTAGTTTAATGCGATCAATCAAAACTTGCTCTGTTGAAGCTTGTCAATCTCCCTCGTAAACCTTCTGCGCCAAATGTCCCCAAAAATTTTCAATTGGTCGTACTTGAGGCACATTTGGGGGATTGGATTCTTTATCAACGTAATAGACAGCCTTGGAAGTGCGAAACAATGGCTCGGACATACCACGGTCAGATATGGCTATCCACATTAATAATTTTTTTGGAAATTTCTCTTTTTCTATAAAACGAACACTTTCTGGGCATGTCTTTTTGTTGTTTGTGTAGTATCCAGAATTTCCAGGCATGTTGTTCTCTGCAAAACAAAAGCATTTTTCGTCATCGAAGACTAGAAGCGATTTTGTGTTATAGAGTTGGTTAACTAGTTTCCTGCTTCTTTTCTTTGCCTTTATTTGTTGTTCTATAGTGTATTTTGGAGTCTTTTCACGTTTTCTATATTTAATATTCATTTTTTTTAACTGACGACCAATTGTCGATTGATTTACACCGAATTTAATACCTATTTTTCTCTGACTGACCCCTTTTCGATTGTTGACAAGTCTCGTTAATTCGGCTTCCTTTTCTCTAGTCCAGGATGTCGGACGACCACGGTGCTTTCTATCAGAAAACGATTGAACAGTTTCAAGTCTTTTTAGGTTATCATATATTGTACTTCGTGCAAATCCTTCCTTTTCAAAATTTTTATACTAGGTTTATTTACAAAAAACATTTTTAGTCGCTTTCGAAAAGATTCTGGTTCAGCTGCATTTAACCTCATTTTAAATAATTGTGTTTCAAATAATAAAGTTTACATTTTATAGAACGTTTATGCCTACGCATAAATTCACAAAAACTAATTATTATGCTCAAATAATGAAATTCGGATTTGTCCGATGAGTAATTCCATGTCAAAACAACCAGGCCATGCAACCTTATGTCCTTGGATTTTCTTTATATTTTAACCATAGTTGGTACATTATAAAATAAGATAAATCCCAAAATTTCAAGGTCTAACTCTCAACGGTTCGTGAGTAACGGTTGTTTTAATTTTGGCTACTATTATTGTTTTGGTCATTTTCCGCCATTTTTAAATTTACATTTCTCCTTATAAAATCAAGTCTATAAACAAGTGAGTTCTAAAAATAAGTGACTTAGTTAATTTATAGGTGAGGAATTTGAATATATAAATAAAAAACTCATTTTATAATTAAAAAGTACATAAATATCAATTATAAATGTTAAAATAATGGACACCTGCCACTGTAAAATTTTTAGGTGTGCGGTAAATTTTTTAAGCTTAAAATTTCAAATAAGATCATTGTATGTTTGAAGAACATTGTTTGAAAAATTCATTTATGCCAAATGAATAGTTTTGTAAATATTTTACTTTTGTACTAAAAATGTATATATAATTGCAGGGGCGGACCACGATTTTTCGGTGTTTGAGTTAAATAATTTCCAAGTAAGTTCTATACTCCAAACCTTTGAATGTTCATACTTATGTCATTTAAAGATGTTTTGCGAAAAATTGCGCTTCAAAGAACCTGGGAACAAAAATACCCTAAAAAGTAGAAATCATCCGCCCAAACGTGAGGGGAATTGATTTTTCCAAACAGAAAAATTACTTGCTTTAATAAGACTAAAAATTGTACATATTTTTAAAAATTTTTCAAAAAATCATTTGGCATTCAAAAGATATAACCATGTAAAGTTTACAACCCCCTCAAAACGAGGGGGTTGTAAAAATCATTATTTTTCAAATCATTATTTTTCAATGAAATTTTATTACCTTAAAGAAATTTCTACCTAGTTTAGGATATTTAAATTCATATTTCAAAAAATAAATTTCGCTCACGTTTTAGATTTCTAATTTTTAGGGTATTTATGTTCCCAGGTTCTTTGTAGCGCAAATTTTTGCAAAACACTTTAAATGACATAAGTATGAACATTCAAAGATTTGGAGTATAAAACTTAATTGGAAGTTATTTAAAATACAACCCGAAATTCTCTGATTTTTTTTTTTTTCAATTTTCGCCAAAGTACTTTAGGAAAAAATGATAATTCCTTTCTAAATCTAAGTGGTTCTTAAGTTATGAAAGTTTTTTTAATGTATTTTTTTATTTCCTTTTTGTTCCTTGGTTCCTTGTCTTTTCCAATTATCAAAGTTTAATTGCTGAATTCAGATATATTCATCTAATTTAAATGTTGCAATTAATTCTACATAAATAATGTAATTAAAACTTGTGCATTTTTAAATATGCAAGTTTTAACATTTAATTCATCATCAAAAAGATTTCATATGATATTGGTAAAGTTTTGAAGTCAAAATGCCATATAACCTCATATTCTAGAAATAAAGAGATTTTTTTACTTCATGACCTAGACACTTATACTCGTCAAAACATTTTATAGAGATCTGAGTTGTGTGCTTGTGAAGAACTATTCAGCATTTGTAATCACCATTTTCACTACTTTAGAAAAAGATTTGAGAAGAAAAATGGCAATTGTTGTAATGTTTATAAAGTGCATAAAAAAAAAAATAAAAATAAAAGGTAATTTGATTTCAAATATATTTTATGTAATTATATTGAAGAAACCCTTCTTTAATTTTCAAATTGTATTACTTTTCTGATGTATGTGGAGGACAGTATAATAATTATAAAAATTTTCTAAATCTATGCAATCGTTCAGAAGATTTTTTATTGGAAGCTGAATGGACATTTTTTGCAACCAGTCATGGCAAATCTTCTTGTGATGCAATAGGTGGTACAGTAAAACGAACAACAGCAAGAGAACGTCCAAAGAAAAATCAAATACTAACAATCGATGCAATGTTTGAATTTTGCACTCAAAAAATGCTCACAATAAAGTTCTTTAAAATTGATAAAAGAACTATGGTTAATGTTAGAGCTACATAAAATAAACGATTTGAGAAGGAAAAAACAATACCAGGAAATCGAGGATTTCACCATTGCATACCAGTTTCGAAAACATATATGTTATTTAAAAAAACTAGTAACGATATAAATCCAAAATCTATTAATATAACTAAAAAATCAAGTTACCAAAATTTAAGTTTAATAAATTTTGAGCTAATGCAGAAATACAAATATTACGCATGTACATATGACTCGTTTTGGTGGATTGCAGTAGTCGAAGAAAAAGATGAAGAATATAATGATATAAAAATAAAATTTATGCATCCACACGGTCCATCTGAACAGTTTTTCTGGCCAAAAAGGGATGATTATTGTTGGATACCAATCACTAATGTAACAACATTAAAAAGTGCACCAAAAATAATATCAGACAAAAATAATATCAGATTGTATATCAATTCAAGTATGCATCATTTTTATTTATTTTCGATGCTGCGATAAGTGAAATATGCAATATTTGCTATTTTTGTAATAGTTTTCATTTAATTTTTAAACTATGTATTTGGCAGAAATGATTTTTTCACACAATGTTCTTCAAACATATAATGATCTAATTTGAAATTATAAGCTTAAAGAATTTACTGCACATCTAAAAATTTTACTGGGGCAGGTGTCCATTATTTTAACATTTGTAATTGATATTTAGGTACTTTTTAATTATAAAATGAGTTATTTATTTATATATTCAAATTCCTCACCTATAAATTAACTAAGTCACTTATTTTTAGAACTCACTTGTTTATA
Source organism: Hydra vulgaris (assembly GCF_038396675.1). Taxonomy (NCBI): domain Eukaryota; kingdom Metazoa; phylum Cnidaria; class Hydrozoa; order Anthoathecata; family Hydridae; genus Hydra; species Hydra vulgaris. The sequence continues at coordinate 3,703,638 of NC_088932.1, read as the reverse complement.
GACTTGATTATATAAGGAGAAATGTAAATTTAAAAATGGCGGAAAATGACCAAAACAATAATAGTAGCCAAAATTAAAACAACCATTACTCACGAACCGTTGGGAGTTAAACCTTGAAATTTTGGGATTTATCTTATTTTATAATGTACTATGGTAAAAATATAAAAAAAATCCAAGGACATAAGGTTGCATTTTTTAAAATTGGTTGTTTTGACGTGGAATTACTCCGATAACTTCCGCATCACCCGTTATATATATATATATATATATATATATATATATATATATATATATATATATATATATATATATATATATATATATACAGGGGCGGGTTTGGTCACTTACCAAGGGGTGGGGTGGCAAAAGTTTAAAAAATTTACCTAGTCGTATTTTACGTCTATTTAGTCGTATTTGTCTCTAACATATTAATTCACATAAAGGGTCGTCTTTAAACTACGGATCTTGTTACAAAAGCATTACGATGGGGGTAAAATTTGTTAAAGTTGGTTGACGTAAATTATGGACTACTCTTAATGGTTCTACTCATTCTCTCGCGTGCTTAATATAGGAGAGAACCTAATGCGTGCTTAATAACTTTTCTTACCCATGCCAAGCTTTTTAAAACCGCTTGTTTATTAATTTCTTATTTGTTACCAACTAAAGTTTAATTGATGTCAATTTTTACCGGAAACCATTTTTAAAAAGAAACATAAGTAATAACTAAAACGTTTTTCTGAACATTACAATATAAATTCAATGTTTCTTTTTTTCACTTTTGAAAACCGTTCAATAACGCTGTCTGTTAACACTTCTTTGTCCCGATGAACATAAAGTAAAGCTAAACCATTCAATCTATCTTGACTCATTCGGGATCGTAACCAATCTTTTAATCTAGATTTAAATCATTTTAGTTAAAAACAAGATTATTTGGTTATTAATTTGATATTTTAATTTTGAATGTAGATATACCTTCGCAAAGAAGAAAAACTTCTTTCAGCTGATGCAATGCTAATGGGCAGACAACCAATAATTAAAAGTATTGTTTTAATACTTGGGAACAATATATCTGGACAACAATTCAAACCATCAATGACTGTAGATGGTAAATAACCTCCTTGAAATTAAGAGATTAAATTCTTATAATTTAGATAATTTAGCCTGAAATAAATTATTAATAGATTTAATATTTACCTTCATTTTTAACTCTGGTCCATTTTGTAATCCACAAATCAAGTTCAGAAGAAAACTGTCGTTTTTCTATGCAAATAAATGAGTATTCTTTAGCAACAATGTCTGCAATATTATTCATATCATGCAACTTGATAGCAACAACGAGGCTTGGTATAAGAAGTAATAATTTATAAACAGTTAAACTTTTCTTACTTAAATATCTATCTTTTAAATCAGCAAGGACATGATCATACAGTGGATTATAAACAGAAATTCTAAAGTATTCTTCTACGGTTAAAGTATTTATATTTGGTCTGTGTATTTGATGCTTAGTAATACGAGGTAACTTTACTTCCACATCCAATTTTTCCATAAGTTGTTTACTTTCTATAAATATTGTTTTAAAATTTATATAACAAGTAGACCGCCTATTTTCCATAATATTTATAATATCCTTAAAGCAATCTTCTGCAAAATGCAGGTCTTTTTGAACACTTTGAAGTAGTTTACTTGCAGTTGAGTAAATCTGATAGTATAAATAATGATATTATAAATTGACATGTAGTTAATGAATTTAAAAGAGAATAAGCTTTTACTGATGAATCATTATCTTGCCATTCAGTTATAAGGTTCAGAGATTTAATGATATAGTGTAGAGAATTCTTAAATATTAAAACACTATCGTGTCTTTCAATCCATCTTGTTTCACATAAACTCATTAAATTTTTTTCTTTACCAAAAACTATTTTAAGAACATGATTTCTTTTGGCTGACATATTAAAAAACTTAACAGTTTCTTTAATAATACCAATAGAGTCTCTAATTTCCATGACACTAGATGATTTAGAAATTGATAAATTTAAACAATGATTCGTACATGGACTATAAACTGCATTTGGAGTTGCATTTGATTGAATATATTTAACAGCACCACGAACTGTGGATGTCATAATAGAGCAACCATCTGTTGCAATTCCAACACAGTGTTTCAAGTTTAAATTTAAACTTTTTAGAATATTAACGACTATTTTTCCAAGAAACTCACCTGTGAGTTTTGGTTCAATAATAGTGCTTTCATAATTTTCTACACATTCTTCACTATGATTGATATGTTCCTCCTGGTTTGACTTTTGCTTATTATAAAAGTATGTGTGACAATTTATGAATGAAACAAAATCTTCTTTTATTTTTTCATCAAAAATATATCTTAAAATTAGTGTCATTTGAGATGAATGTGATACATCTGTAGTTTCGTCTAATAAAATACTATAAAACTTATTACATTGAATATCTGTCAATATTTTATAAATAATTTCTTCTTTGCAGCATTCTATTAATTCTTCTTGAATAGTATTACTTATATATGTAGCTTTGGCATGAGTTGTGTTAAGATGATTTTCTAATATCTTATCACCAGATTTTATTCGGAATCTTAAAAGTTCTCTAAAGTTCCCTTCATTGATAACGGATGTTTTTGAACTAGAATTAATTAATAATTCTCCATCATCCCTATGCCCTCTTAAAGGAATGTTTTGTCTAGCTAAAAAAATTATTGACTCAATAATAGGAGTAATTCTTTTTCTATTTTCAACTATTTGCCTCTTTTTTTCGCTGTCAATCAAGTTTAGAACTTCTCTTTCTGGCTGTTCATAACGGATTAAAAACTCATTAGCTTGTAAAATTGCATTTTTGTGATATAAATTATTTTGGTGGGATTCTAGATCGCCATCTTTTCCTAATAGTTTAGCAAATGTATTTAATGGTACAGTGACTAATTTTTTTAAAGGTTCAGTATTTCTTAATCCTCCAGTATTGTTAACAAGGAAAAGTACACAAAATTTACAGAATAACCCAGATTTTAATGATGAATATACTAACCAAGGGAATTTCATTAAGTGAGATTGATTTAAGTATCGCTTTACTTCTTTGCCTTTTTTAACATGTGTTGAAAAAGGATAAATAAAATCAGATCCAGGCAACCAATTTTTTTTAACTAATCTATATCTTGTATTCTGATTTAAAGACTTTGAGTTTATATAATATCCAATATCCTCAATAAAAGTTAAAGGTTCTAAAATATCTTTTTCGATACTGCAAGCAGTGTTTTTATCATTTTCAGATAATTGAGAAGTGCACGGTATCGGAATGGTTAAGTTCTCTGTTTTATTAACTTGTTCTGATAAAATGTGTTTCTTGTTAAAATATGTAGAAATATTGACTTGTTTTCTTTTTGCATTAGCTGGGTTTTTACCATTTCCATTGGCATTGCTCATTTGTTAAAAATTTTGTGTAAAACTTTAAACAAAACACATGACATACAACACAAAAAACTTAAAAATATCCCTTAAAATTTAAAAAATTAAATTTAAAACTAAAAAACAAAAATAAAAGCACGGCTATAAACAAATACAGAAGAATAAACTACAATGCAAACTATATGACACCGCTTTATAATAACAATCTAAGTTGCACTGCATTATGGTTAAGAAACTTATTAACTTAAAAATGCAAGAAGCATTCAAGCGTTTTTCCAATAAAACTAAAACGAAGTTATGTTGCATAACTTATGTATATGCATTTATGCATAACTTTTGCATATAAAGATCATTGATATATTTTATTATTCGTTTTAAAAAATATATAACATTGTCCCAAGGGGGGGGGGGGCTACTACCCCCTTAGCCCCACAATTACACCCGCCCCTGTATATATATATATATATATATGTGTGTATATATACAAATTAGTAAAAAAACATCTAATTTTTAGTTGTCTTCTACAAATTGTTTCACCCAATTTTTTTTTAAATAAGACAACTAAAAATTAGATGTGTTTTTACTAACTTTTTATTACTCTGTAACATTAGCCCCCCCAGCTCCAAATAGAGCAATAAGTCAAATTTGTTATTTTTTTTTCAATCTTAAACCTAATTTATATTCATCAATGAACTTCAAATTTGATTCAATAATCTTTTGTTGATCGGCTTTTATGACCTTATAAAGTTTATAGTCCCCTCAATTTGAATGAGGTGTAAACTTTTGTTGATGAAGGGTTTCTTCATCATAGGTTCGTTTTTGTAAATTTTATTCATTTATTTATTTCCACTCTATCCTCATTGGCTAAATATCCGACGAAGGAGTGAGAGTTTATTTCCAAGTGGATTTTGTTTTTGCTTAGAGATAAACAGATATATAACTTCCAAAGGATAGATTGCTTTTAAAAATTCTGGAAAGCGCCGAACCAAATGAAGCGAGCCACAAACCATTCTAAAATATGGCGCTAGTGCATACATCCCTAGTCAACATGGTATGGGACGTTACCATATAGACCAGGCGTTACATGACTAGGAGCATATTTTAAAAGGAGATCTCAGAAATTAGTTCCTTAACATAATTTAAGCCATTAGATTAAGAAGCAAAGCGGATAAAACAGAGGGACTAAACACCTAATAGGAACCATTAGGAAAACTAAAAAGTTTTAGTATGTATTTTTTTTCGTAGTAACGTTTTTACGGCTTAACGTTACGTTATCGACATTAACGCTAATGACGACGTTATCGACGTAACGTTGCGACGTATTGTTTTTACGTATCTTTATGTATTAAATGTCTGTAACTTTTACCATAGTCATAAAATACTTAGTCTGGCCAGTTGAAGAGCGCTTTTGTTTATCTTATTGTTAGCGTTTTTTTAGAACCCAGTCTACTAACTTGTGCACAAATTCAAAATTCAAATTAAAGCTTGACGTGTCGACTAGGGCAGGTCGATTTTGGAATCAGGGGTTTGGTAATAAAGAGATTTGATTAATATGTGAAAAAAATGTGCTTGGTAAAATTTTTTTTGTTTTAATGAAGTTTAAGTTGAGCTAAAATGATTTTAAATATTGGTATATTTAATTAAAAATTTTTTTGCAACGCCATCTTTATCACTTACATTTTTATACAAATTAAAGATTGCCGCACTTACGCAAAATAAACAAATGTTATAATTGTGTGGGAAAAAGAAAGTTTTGTGGACGAAAAATAATGTTTTCAAACAAGCGTAAAACACGAAATTGCACAAAAAGCAAGTTTGGTGGAAGTCCTAACCCTCTTGCAAATACAGAACCACCCACAAACAGACAGATTATTCAAGATTTTTATTTTCTTAACAATACTTATCCAAGTTATTGCTTTAGCGTAATTGTAAAACTGATAGCTGAAAAAGTAATCATGATTTGGAAAAAAGTTAACACTCGGCTACCATTAATGTCCACATATTGTGTCGAAAAAAAAGTTGGAGTACTTCTAAACATATCCAGGTTAATTAACCGAAGAAAATGCAAAGTATTAACAGAAAAAACACTTCTAAAAAATTGGATAGGCTTTTTGATATCAGTTCCTGCACATGTGACCTTAAAGTTGTACTTTGTAATGATAAAAATATCAAATGTAGTCAAGATAATTGTCCCAATACTCATATTTTATGCACATGTAGTCCAGATAAAAAAGTACTATGTTATTTTTTAATAATAGATAAATAAAATAAAAGTTTTTTTTAAATAAAATGAACACAAGTATATTACTAGAGTGATAAAGTTTAATACTATGAAATTCATATGCAATTTCTCAATATTATCAAATAATATTTAGGTTCCTGTAGAAGAAAGGTTATATTTAAAAAACCAGAGAGATAAGTCAGGTCCTAAAGGATCATTTCAACTTGGCTCAGTTGATTGTGAAAGGTCTAGAAAAGGATCTTTAAAGAAACATAAAACTGAACATAAAAATATGGAACAATCATTACAACAAGAAACATTTAATTTACTTCCAGAAATATTATTATCAGAATCTGATTCAGAATCTGTTATTTCTAGCTCAAGTGAGGTAATTAACTAATAAATCGAAATTTAGTTCATTGTTACATTTTTTAAATTTACTTTCTTTTTTTTAACATATCACTTTTTTATATAAAATTTTTTTGTTAATTAACTTTATAACTTTTCTTTTAGATATGGGAGCCTGCAAGAAGTCCATCAGGAATTTACAATCTTTGGAAGTTTCCAAAGTTTGCTATTGAGTTGATCAGAAACGATATAGGAAGTTCGATTGGAGCTGCATTAGGGAATGCTCTTTTGCTCGATCTATCAGGACTGTTTAATGATCCAGCAATTATATCAAGTTTATTTTTCGACAAATCCAAAATAGACAGACAAAAAAAGTCAGTTAAAGTATTGTCAGTCTTAAAATCCTTTGAAAATAACAGAGAGTTTGTTTGCCTTGGTGTTGATGGTAAAATTGATAATGAAACTTTAGTTATAAGAGAAATAAAAAGAGAAGATGGTGAGGTTGTGTTAAAGAAATCAACAGAGAAAGAACATCACATGACTGTGACTAAAGAACTTCTCCCTAACCATTACAGTGGGGAGTATCTTACTCACAAAGTTTTACCTCTTGTTGGAGCAACAGGAAAAAAGCAAGCTCAGTGCCTATACGAAGTTCTTGAAGAGTATGATTCTTTAAACACTCTAAAAGCAGTTTTGGCAGACAATACTTCCACAAACACAGGTCATAAAGCAGGAATGGTTGTGGAGTTAGAGAAAAAACTAGGGCGAAAACTTCAGACTATAGGCTGCAATCTTCATCAGAATGAGCTTCCCTTTAGATCTTTGTTTAAAAAAATTAATGGAGTAACTAATTCACCAAACCATTTTGCTGGACCTTTAGGTAAAATGGCAAATATCAATAATGAGCTTAATTTAGTTGTTAATTTTGGTGTTATTAAGTCTCCAATTATTGTTTTAGAAAAAGAAATTTTAGACGATTTAAGTAGTGACCAGAGGCTTTTATATGAATATTGCATTGCAATTGCCACTGGAAATATGAGTGTTAAATATTCAAGTTGGAAAATTGGTCCCCTTAATCATTCTCGTTGGTTAACATTGGCAATACGGTTGATGTCTTTATATGTCCGAGTACTAGTTCCTGATTCTAAATTAATTATTTTGGTAACCTATATTGTCCAAGTCTATGTTCTTACATGGTTCCTCCATAAAAAGAGCAATAAGTTACACGAAGCTCCATCAATTATATATTTTATGATTAACCAAATCAAGCTCCAAGGAAAAGAGGTGCAAGATATTTGCTTAGCAAACTTAAGGTTCAATACTTTTTGCCTACTTCCTGAGAATATTTTGTACTCAATGTTAAAGTCAGAGGAAATATATATACGATCAATAGCAATGCAGAGATTACTTGATATTAGAAATCGTAAAAAAGATGGCCAAGTTATAAACAGAATTAATAAAATTCCAAAAATTAACATTGATGCTCATATATGGTATGAGCTCATAAACATTTTTGATGAAGACATAGATGAACCAGCAACAACTCAAGATATTACTGATGGAGAGATAGTAGAAAAGTTATTATCTGGAGAAAAAATTGACCTCCCAGGTCTTCCATCACATTCACAGAGTGTTGAGAGATCTGTACAACTTGTTTCCATGGCTTCTCGTACTGTTTTTGGAAAGGAAGCACGTCATAAGCATATTTTAGCAAAAATTCTAAGCAAAAAGCATAGAAAGAGTTTTATGTCTAAACGTTATTACGGTGAGACATATGATGATATTTTTTGTTAATTTAAAACCTAATTTATTGCTACTTGTACATGTAAAATTAAACTTTAATAAAAATGTATAATAATTTTTGAGTTAGTCATTACCTCGCGTGGTTCTTAATAAATAAAAAGATCTGAATGCAATTTTTTTTATGGAATCTTTTATATAATTTAAAATTTTGACAGTTATTTCAAAGGTTTTTAATAATCGTTATTAAAATTTAACTTATTGGATAAATTTAACTTATCTGAAATAATTAAGATTTCTATTTTACAAATATTCTATTATATAACCCAGGCGTCGGCAACCTATTTAAGGTTGAGAGGTTTTTCATTAAATAGTTAAAATAAATATTCATTAAATAATTTTAAAAAAAGAGCCGCAGGATTACAGTTTTAGACCCCTGATATAACCATTAAACAAATTTTCAACATTTTAAATTTGCGTTTTTTTTATAAAATCCGGACCAGAATTTACAAAAGAATTTTGTTAAAGTATGAATATCTAACTTAGAAAAAAAATATATTTTTTTGACTTAGAGTACTTTATTTTGTTTTTCTTTATTTCTAAGTAACTGTCAGTCCTTTTGCTTTTTATTTATCTTATTTCATATATAAATTAGTTGGGTCCTGAATTTATAATACAATGCCGCAGTAAATGTTGCGCGGAAAGCCTTAGGACCCAACTTCAAAGCTAAAATCGCTCATGAAGAAACTATTTTAATTTCATAAAAATTTCCAGGATGTGTTTTTGGACTATTTAGAAATTATCTCCATAATGCCAAACACTGAAATCGAAAAAAAGTTGTAATTCGACCTGCCCTAGTGTCGACTAGCGCCAACAACAACAAAAAGCAATATATTCACCAGAAATATAGATGTTTTACATAAGAATGTTATACGTTATAAAAAATATTTGTACAGTCTACATTCTGGATGGTTCACTCTCATATAGCTAGGCTAAATCGAGGAGAGCGACCATGAACAAAACAAAACAAAACAAAAGAAAAAAAAGAAAAAAAGAAGCAAATAAAATAAATAATACACTCACAGAAGGTTGCAATTAGTCTACATTCATATTTGTATCTTATATATTTTATATGGTGATTTATCTATTATCACCAGTAATACTACTGTTGTTTCTATTTATTTTGATGTAGCAAGTAGTATTTTTATTTAAAGGGATTGATTTAAATTTATTTTGAATTTGATTCCATTAATGCAGAGTATTTAAAGGAATGTTTGCCGTAGGATTTTGTATTATATTTTTGCACACTCAGTGCACCTCTGCAAGAATTTCTTGTAAATTGACAGCTAATTGTACTGCGTAGAGTAAACCATTTATTAAATATAGGAGGTAGCTTTTTGTTTAGGCAGCTGTGAATAAATAAACAATTTTCAATTTTGATAATATCATGCAGTTTTAAAATTTGTAGTGTGTTAAAAGATGGGAATGTATGTGCATTGTTTGGTAGAAATTCAATAACCCTGACTGCTTTTTTCTGCATAATAAATAGGCGATTTACAGTACTTATGTTTTGACTCTATGATAAAAGACAATATGTGAGATGAGAGTGATACAAAGCATAGTAAATAGATTTTAAAGTTTTTTGTTGTATAAAATGTCTTAGCTTTGACAGGATGGCAAGGGATCTATTCAACTTATTAGATAAATCGTTATAATAGTCTAGCTTAATAAGTAGTTTACAAATTCTTTGTACCAAAGTTTTTTCCCATTTAAGTTTTTTAACTTAATTTTGAGCTGCTGATCTAATTTTTTGTGACGACTTTTAAATAATATTAAATCAGTTTTTTTTGGAGTTGAGGGAAATTTTGTTGGCATTTAGCCAGAGGCATAGTTTTTTAAGATCATAGTTAACATATTTGTTGATTTTTTTTATGGACTTATTAAAATAGAGAAGGTTTGTGTCATCTGCAAAGTGTTGGACTCTACAAAATTTTAAAGCTTTAGACATGTCATTTATATAAATAAGAAACAATAAAGGGCCAAGGACAGATCCCTGAGGAACATCTACTTTGATATCGTTTAGATCTGAGCTCATCCCACTAATGGATACTAATTGAGTTCTATTAGTAAGGAAAGATTTGAACCAAGAGTTTGAGACTCCTCTAATACCATAGTACTATAGCTTATAAAGTAAAATGTCAATATCTACAGTGTCAAAAGCGTTTTGAAGGTCGATAAAAATGCCACATCCAAACATTCCTTCATCCAGAGAATCTTTAACTTTTTCTGTTAGACTTAATAAAGCAAGTGATGTAAGTAGTTTGTTCGAAAACCAAATTGTAATTCACAAAACAATTTATTTTCATTAAAGAATTTGTATAAGCAGTTAAACATTAGCCTTTCAAGAATTTTATCAATGTTGGAGAGGAGGGAAATTGGCCTATAGTTTGATATTAATAGTTTTGAATCAGTTTTAAAAATAGGTACAACTTCGGCAGGTTTTAAGTTTTCTGGGAAAATACCACTTGAGAACGAGATATTAAAAATGTTAGAAAGAATTCTTGAGAGTTCCGTTTTTAATAGTTTTAGAATTTTAACAGGCAGACCATTTGGTCCAGAAGCTTTATTTGCGTCTAAAGAGTTGATATTTTTTGAAATTTCATGTTCGTCAGTAGGTTTTATAAAGAATGATTTTTGAAACGGATTTGATAAGTAATATGTGAAATGATTCATGGATGAAGGAATTATTGCCTGGACATCCTTACCAATGTTAGTAAAGTAGTTGTTGAAAGCATAACAAATATCAAAGGGGTTTGTTATTGTTTTATTGTTATGTATGATTACATTAGGAGTTGTTTGAGAGTTACTTTTAATATTAATAATGTTTTTAATGCCTTTCCAGGTTGCTTTTATATTTTTTATCTTTTCAGTAAAATAATTATCATAGTATTTTTTTTTGCTTTCTTTGAGTTTAGATTGGAGGTTATTACGAAATGTTTTATACTCATTATGATATGTGGTTTTATTTGTTTGATTTTTAGACCTAATATATTTTTTAAAGAGATTATTTTTGTGCTGTATAGAGTGCTTGAGTTCATCTGATATCCATGGTTTAGTCTTGAATTGAATGTTTTGTTTGTTAAGCTTTTTCAAAGGCGCATGGATATCGAGCAGTAGATTAGTGTTGGAAATAGTATTCTCAAGAGACTGAGTACAATTATCAGGGTATATTTTTGGTTCTCTGTCTAAACTAAGATTGTGAAAATCGTTTCTAAATGCAACTTCATTGAACCTTTTCCAGTTTCTTTCCTGGATTAAGAGCTTTTTATTAGGTGGTGGTTTAAGAATATTATAGGCTATCAGAAATTGTGGCTATCAGAAAAGGGCTATCAGAAAAGATGATCTGAGATTGTGGTGGTAAGATTCCCTGCTTTATATTTATTTGATTTAAGATTTGAAAAGATGTTGTCTACTAGTGTTTTTGATGTTTTACAGATACGAGTAGGGTGGACAATGTGAGGTAGAAAGTAATTTGAGGTGAGTGAATCTAAAAAGTCTCTAGTATATGAATCTGTGTCATACTTTAACAGATCAATGTTGAAATCCCCTAAAATGAATACAGTTTTATTTTCTTTCGTTAGGTTTTTAAGTAACAGATTAAGATAGAATGATAAGAAGTTGTCTAAAGACATTTTTGGATGCCTGTAAACACAACCAACGATAATATTTGATTTTTTTGGATTTCAATAAAGATAGATTCTAGTTCTTTTGGTTTAAAGATGTGGAGATCGTTTCTGGGTTTATAGACGAGCCTGTTATTTATATATAATAATGCACCACCTGCATGTGATTCAGATGGTTTGTGTTCATAGGAATACCCATTAAGTGTTAAGTTGCTAGTTTGTGGGCTTTTTTTATTCAATCTGGTTTCCGATATACCAATTATGTCAAATTCAAGTTTTGTTGATTGGAGTAGATTTTCAAGGTCATCAAAATGTTTCGAGAGTGATGATATATTGATATGAAAGACATTGAATGAGGATTTGTCAGCTGCTATACATTTTAAATCATCAACATTGGTGTAGTAACTGTTTATTGAGGTTTTTCGAGTTTTGTTGTTGTTATTAATATGTGTATTAAATGTGTTGAAGACTGTGTGAAGACTCACTATGGGAAAACCTGATTCTTGATAATTTTTGTTTATTTTAGTGTCACTATTAGCAAGATTTTCATTGTCAGTTATAGTTTCGTTATTGAAGGGAAATATACTAGCTAAGCAATTTATACAAAACCATGAACAATTTTTTGAGTAGTTTTTTAGTAATTGGTAGTCAATATCATTGAGGTTGTTACATTTTAGGTGGACCCAATTGAGGCAGTTATCACAAAAAATAGCTTTCTGATTTTTATAGACATTAACTTTGCAAACAGCACATTCGCTATGTGTAGTTTTCATTACTGTGAATTGATATGGCGATAAAATATATAAGTAAGATTATTTATATGAATGTAAGTAACTGCAATCTAAACTGCAATCAAAAAATAATAATGTTAAAAAAATAAAAAAAAATTAAAATAAAAAAATAAAAATAAAAAAAGTACTGATCAATACAAAAAAAAAACGCAAAAATAATAGAAACAAACAAACAAAAACAAAAAAATAAAAAAAAAATAAAAAAATTACAAGGATTAAGACTTAGTACACTGTAAACTTTACAAGCATTAAGACTTTGCACACTGTAAACAAAGACTCATTTAAGAATAATATTTACAATATTTAAAGGTTGTTGATTTATCCTTGGTATTTGCAAATGCCTGGTGCTAATTATTCCATTTTTGGTTGTGGTACTTCTCGAAGAAATAAAAGTGTTTCACTTTTTAAGATACCATCCACCGATGATGATTTCAACAAAGAATAGAGAAAAAAACTTATACACATTATAACTAAAGATAGAGTAATTGACAAAAGCCTAAAGACCCAAATAAAATAAAAAATTGTTTATTTGCGAAAAGCATTACGAGGCTAACATGTTAATTGTCAATCCAATTAAAACTACTCTCAAGCCTGGTTAACTACCTACATTAAATCTTCCAGTTAAAAGCTTTTCATTGCAATGCCCTTCTTCATGTTTGCTTATTCCCAAAACACGAGGATTAGCTTCTTCTATATCCCTAAAGAGATCAGCTTTTCCTTCTATATCAGATGAAGCAGTTAATAGTAAGTCATATAAGTTTTTTAAGGAATTTGTTAAACGTATTAGCTTTCAAAACCTTGACTGGGATATAAATGCTAGTGAAATTTTTTTTAAATTGAGTAAGATGGATGATGTTTACACTGTACCGAAGTACGAAACTTACATTGATGATAGCCTCTCATTTGCTATTTGTGTATTTTTTTGGCTTTTACCAGATAATCATGAAATATACTTGCATTTAAAAAGATCAATGTTTAATACAACTATTTCTAGCCTTATTTCAATTTTGTTATCATATATCGTATGCCTTGGTATTAGAAATAAATTAGTTAGTTCTAATGGATATCTTATTCATGTTATACCTAAAATATTTTAATTATTTAATAGTTATTCTTTACCTTTATATCAAGCAGAACATATCCGATCTCTTTCATGCGAAGTTATTATTACAAAGGATGAAATTTGTAAGGCATGCCAATGTCTTTAGTCTCAAGAAAAAATATCTTTTCAAAAAAGTAGTGATAAATTACTTATTCTAGCTAAACTTAGAGCTCCAATTTCCAAAACACCAGAACGTGTAAAGCTAACCCGACAAAATTATCTTTTAGAAAATAAATTGCTAAAAGAGAACATAAAAGAAATGCAAAAGGAATTAAGTAAATCCTCTCATCTTGTCAGTGATGATCTACACAGAGACTTGGTTTCAATCATATCAAAAACTTATAGGACAGTCACTCCATTTATGAAGCTATTTTGGGATGAGCAGCAAAAATACTTAAATACTTCAAAACATGGAATTCGTTATCACCCAATAACTATTCGCAATTGTTTAGGTCTTGTTGCAAAGTCTCCTGCAGCTTATGAGGAAATTTGTTTTAATGAAAAAAAAGATTCTGGATTTGTAATTTTACCAAGTCAAAGGCGTTTAAGAGGCAACAAAAACAATATCCGACCACAAAGAAGGTTTAACCATGATATTGTCAATGAATTAAGTTTAAAGGTTAAGAATTTTTCTGAGCAAGAACGGTTTATCACTCTTTTATTTGATGAAATTAAAATTCAGGAAAATTTGGTTTGGGATAAGTATTCTGGTGATCTTATTGGATTTGTTGATCTTGGTGACACAAATATTAACTATGCAACTCTTAACAAAGTTGATTAAATTGCAACACATATCCTTGTTTTTCTTGTGAGAGGTATTGTAAACCTTTTTAAATATAGTTTTACAAACTTTGCTATTACAAACATCCAAGCTATTCAATTATTACCTTTATTTTGGAAGGCTGTCAGTATTTTAGAGCTTTCATGCAATCTTAAAGTAATTACTACAACAAGTGATGTTGCCTCATGCAACCGCAAATTTTTTAGCATGCGTTTTCATATGACAGAAGAACAAGATATTAACACAAACGTTAAATTTATCTATCGCATCAAAAATAAATCTGCTGATGATGATCGTTATATATATTTTATAGCCGATTCTCCACATTTGATAAAGACTGCTCGAAATTGCCTTTTTCATTCTGCATCAGGTAAAGGAACATATATGTGGAATACTGATAATCCCATTTTGTGGAACCACATATCTGAATTATTGTATGAAGATCTAAACTGTGGCCTTCACACTTGCCCAAATCTCTCCATAGAACACATTAGGTTAAGCCCATTTTCCAAAATGAATGTAAGATTAGCAGCTCAAGTACTTAGTTCATCTGTTAGCACTGCTTTAAAGGCATTTGGTCCTGCTGAAGTTGCTAGAACTGCTGAATATTGTCAGATGTTAAATGATTTTTTTGATTGTGCAAATGAGAAAAATATTATTGATTGCACTAGAAATCAAAATCGATTTTCCAAGCCATTTTATTTGATGAAAGGCTAATATGGTTGACTGAAGTCTTTTTAAAATATTTTGAATATTGGAAATTGTCTATAGATCATAGTCCTGGACATTTTACTAAGGCTGATCGGGGGAATATGTTTTTATCTTGGCAAACATATGAAGGGATCAATATTACTGTTCACTCATATATTGATTTAATTAAATACCTTTTAAATATGGGTGTCCAATATGTGTTAACTGAACGGCTATGTCAAGATTTATTATAAAATTATTTTGACCAACAACGAGCCATTGGAAGAAGAAAGGATAGCCCATCTTTATATGATATTGGGTATAATAAGGTTACAATAAGAAACCAATGTACTTTCAAACAAATTAAAGGAACTAACAGTCTTGATAATAATCCTGAACCGAAGACCTTTACCAAAGAGAAATGAACTCATCAAAAGAAGGAAATTAAAAACAGCTATTTTCATAGCCACAAACCTTATAAAAGCATTATTGGTATAAAATAATTGTGTGTGTGTCTATATATATGTATATATATATATATGTATATATATATATATATATATATATATATATATATATATATATATATATATATATATATATATATATATATATATATATATATATATATATATATATATATATATATATATATATATATATGTATATATATATACACATTTGCCCTTAGTATTTGCAAGAAGGTTTCCCAAGTCAAATACTATTTTTTAGTATTCAAGACTTGGGAACCCTTCTTGAAAAAGTGAGATGAAAAGATTAAGGTACATTGTTAACCTTTAAAATTCTCTAGGAGGCTAAAAAGTGACTCTTAAGTTGAAGTTGTGTTACAAAGAAAGAAGAGGCTAAAATAAAATTCTTAACATTATTTATTCCAAAATTATTTTAATAAAATAATTTTAACGAAATAGTAAAAATAACTAACTATTAAACTAGTTTTAATTATATAACATTTGATACTTAGAATAAAAACTTACTTAATTTTATTTGGTTTTCACTTTATTAATCATTGCATCTCTCCATCATGCTGCAATATAGTTCCTATGCAAGAATATGTTTTTAATGACATTTGTGGCTATGAAAATTACCTTTTCTAATGTCTATTTTTTATCTAAACTATTCAGCGGAGTTCAAAGTTCCTTTCTTAATTTCTTTTCTTAATGAATTTGTTCTTTTGTTCTTTGACTTGATTTTATGCAAGTTTACAAGTTCCTTTGAATAGGAAAATGAGTGAACACGAATATAAAGAGTTAAAAGATGGTCTAGAAGAGTGAGAGACATTTCTTTAGATACTTTGATAGAAGAAACATTGCAAATTTTTTAGAAGTAAGATAAAATCCCAACATCTTGAAGTAACTCTGCAGTCATCTTGCTGCAGTTAATATTTTTACCTAAAATTTTTGTTGATTTTCTGAATGCTATTTCTGCTATTTTAAATAGTGACAAAACATCAGAAGATATAGACCAAAGACCACCTCGAATTTTTAAACTAATAAACTTTTTATTAGTATCATGATTATACTCATCAAAAAAATTAGAATCATTTTCTACAATTTTTCCAGCCAACAGAATTGAGGGTGTTTCTTAACAAAATCTGGTTTGCCAACTTTTTGAATAGCGTATCCTTCGATAAAAAGTACTAAATACATACCCACCCAAATATTCAATTAAATTTTTCTCTTTATCTGTAAACATAATTTCATCATCATTAACTAAATCTGAGGTGGCATTTTTAGACTTAGTCAAGTGAACCAAAATATGATTTGCAAGGTCATATCCTACAAGAGTTGAGGTTTTATCTGTGAGATTTTTCATAAAACCTTTCTGACTAGCAACTTTGTAAAATTGTGGATAAAAAATTTCCGCATCACCATTAAAATTTTCAATAACTTCCTTTATTAGATCAAATGAATACTTTACATCATCTTCAGAGAAACTGTACCTTGAAAGCTCATTTCTGATATATGGAGGGTAGCAAAGATCGTTTTGCACAAATTTAATAAAAGTTATGAACTCGTCTGCTGTACACGCACGCTTAATATCAGTTGTTTGCAGTGTTGAAGAGTCAATCTTAGAGTGATGTGTTGTTGTGTGGTGTTAGAGTCCTTTCTCTGATTTGGGTTTTTTCACACACTGCTGGAAGTTAAAGTTGTTTGAAACGCTTCCATTCTCAATTTCTGTCAGAAAAGCATCGACATCATTAAGGAACTTACTTTTTTTAAAAAAAACGTCTGATTCTAGATCTAATATAAAGGAATCAATGGACTGTTCTTCTCCAGAGTTTGCCATTTTTTAGATTTTTATGCACTTATTGGTAGCCTGGGCACGATAAATAAACTATTTTCAACATTAATTCAAATTTTTAGTTTTATTGTTAAAAAACAAAAGAATCTTGCGAAAACGGCCCAACTGGCCGGACTATGTGAATATATAATAATAAGTATAAGTATATTGTATATAATAATAAGTATATAATAAATAAGTATAACATTTTTGTTATTGTGGTTTATCCTCCTCCGGTTAATTGTCATATAGAGGCCACATTATCAAAGACCGCAAAGACAGGTTCGACTCCAAAAGGATAGTCATAGGTGATTTTTTTTTTTTTTTTAAGTGCTCCCATAAGTCCTTACGGTCTTATCATGGAGCACCGTGGGAGAGCATTTAACTAGAAGTTCACGCCTCCTTCTTTACCAATGTCGCTTATTGGGCTAGAGCCGGCGTCGAAGCCGGGACCTCTGGTTTCTGAGCCAGAACTCTAACCACTGCGCCACGGCTGCTCAATTTTTGGAAAAACGAAGATATGTTAGAGTGAAAGATAGAAGTAGTCGATTAAGAAAGATAGCATAGAATAGCGGGCTGGATTGCAGGCGATGTTAGAAGGTGCAATAGATAAAAGATTCTTTTATTTAATTAATTTAAACATTATTTAAACTTTTGAGTAAACTATAGGTAACTCAAAAATAGGTTGATATTTTATATATATTTTGGCTAACGGGTATATTAAAACTTTAAAAGTGCATAAAAAACATTTTCGTGACAAAGCAAGGTCTTCTTAAACAGGCCGTGACAGCTCATTTTCCGTAAAATTAGCGAAGGCCGACTTTTTTACGGAGAAGTATAGTTTCAATGAGGATTTTGGTTGTTTGATTTAAACTATTATAGTTAAACTCGTAAAATACCTGGTAAATGCTGCATTTATGGCTGCTC
Organism: Hydra vulgaris; assembly: GCF_038396675.1. Lineage (NCBI taxonomy): Eukaryota > Metazoa > Cnidaria > Hydrozoa > Anthoathecata > Hydridae > Hydra > Hydra vulgaris. The sequence continues at coordinate 3,685,626 of NC_088932.1, read as the reverse complement.
CTCAAATTACAAATCAAAAATAAAAGATAATGTTTATGTCACAATGCATAGATTTCCCTTTAAATCCGAGGATCGCGAGTTATGGATTAAAAAACTTCCAAATGCAAACTTTGCGTTTACTGATTATAAGCGAATTTGTGCTCAGCACTGGCCTAAAGATGCAGAATTAAAAAAAGTCAAAGGTGTTAGTTTTGTTCCAGTGCATCCTCCATCAGTCTTTAAAGGTATGCTAGTGTTTTGTATTCAAATAATGTCTAGAAAACGAGATGTCACTGGGATAATGTGCTCTGAAAGAAATAGTTTACCTGATGAGTTCAAAAACTTCAAAAGAATGGAAGCTATTCAATTTAATTCAATTGTAAAAAATTTGAAGTCAATGATAAATATTTGTGAAGAAATATTTTATTTTGCTGAAAAAGAAAAAAAAAAATATCTTTAATACCATATGAACATTGTGGACCAAAACAAAATAAATAAACTTGAAGATACTGAATATTTAAAGATGATATTTAAAGAGCTTCAGAAATTTCAAAATACTGCTTTAACCGCTAAAACAAAAAGCTGTGTCACCAAAATCAATTGAACGACAAAATTTTGGATTAGTTCTTAAAGTTTTATGTGATGAAACAGGTACAGCATTATGTGTAAAATGTTTTGAAGCTGAAGCTATTGCACTTTTTATTGAAACAGTTGATAAGTGGTGGCTTATTTTCAACAGTAAAGCAAAAGTTCTAGATATTAGATTAAATGATATTCGAAGAAAGCCTATTACTTCAGTAAATGATTGGCAAATAGATTTCTAAGAGAGCTATATTTCTTATTTTGCTGAAAATTTGAAATCCGTAAATTCAAAATTTATACTGCGAGTGCATTGAAAAAAACTTCTAAAAGATTACCAAGCTGTGCCAAATATCTGTTAAATTGCGGTGTATCTTGTGTATTGTTAGGACATATGCAATCAGATGCTCTAGAAAAACAGTTTAAAAAATATCTGCAAGGGTCAGGTGGCAATATATGATAGCTGTGCAAAATGTTATTCAAAAATTTAGAATCGACAAAACTTGAAAGTTGCTAGACGACCAAGCAGATTTTACAATATTTCCTCCTCCTCACCACCACTGTGATAGGTGTGAACTTGATGTGGAGTTTGATATGTCAATATGTGAAAGTTGTGAGGATCAGTTGCCAAATGAATGCAAACAAGGGCTTTTATATACTTTTATAGGTTTTAGTGCTTACAAATTTTCAGAACTACATTCAATTTTAGAAGAAACAAACACCTTTGATATGTTTCAAAAATAAGGAACTTTGATCAGTTCTTTGAACAGGGGAAGACTAAGAGAACTTTTCAACAATTCATTCTACTTTGTTATTCATTGTTTTTTTATATTTGAAGTGACACTTGTGAATAAAGTTTCACTATTGCTGTGCAAAAGAGGATTGATTGCCATTTTTATAAACTGCAATAGTAAATTTCAATTGCTTATTCGAACTGTTAAAAAAATTTGCTGCATTTTGGAAAATATTTTTTTAAACAATTATTGTAAAAAACGCTCTGAAGATTTTGGGAAGAAATGTTTACTAAAACAAGCAAAACTTTAAACTTCATAATAAAATCCTTTGAGTCAAAAAAGTCAATAATTTTAATAAAATAAAGTTATTATATTTGTTTGTTTTTCATCAAAAAATTTATTATTTGTATTACAAGTGTTAAACAGCTAAAATAAACATATAGTTTTAAAAATGAGATTTAGTCATTTTTAGCTAAACTCTCTAAATTTTTATTGTAATCAACTTATTATAAACGTACACAAAGTTTCTACAATATTTGCTTCCGAAATTTAATCAAAATCTTTTATCCTAATAAAGCTCTTTATTTGTTTCTAAAGTATGTTTACAAAAGCAAGGATAAAAAATAATTTTAACCGTAAAAGAGTCGGCCTTCGCTAATTTTACGGAAAATGAGCTGTCGCGGCCTGTTTAAGGAGGCCTTGTGACAAAGTCACCAATTAAAACCAAACATTTAACTTTTTTTATACAAAAGCGCTATCAATTTCTTTTTTTGAATCCCGGATGAATTTTTTAACTTTAACCCAAACTTTACTATTCAAAGAATGAAACTATTACTTAATTACAATTTAAATATAAGTTAGTTTACTATTTAATTCTTTAAATAGAAAGTTCGGGTAAATTGAAAAAATCTTCTGGGTAAGTTAAAAAAACTTTTGTATATTCATACTTATGTAATTTAATAATTTTATGACAAAAAATTGCGCAGATTAAAACCTAGGAACGTAAAGACCATAAAAAGTAATCATCACCCGGCTTAATACCAATTTTTTATGTAGGCCTCATCTCCCACACCATTTTCAGAAAAAATCTGATTAGCGATCCTTAAACAATGTTTATTAAATCTTAAAATTATTAAGTATAATATGTTAATTTATACTTAAACATTTTCAGATTTTTTTAACTTTTAAAACTGTACTCTTGAGTCCATAATACAATGACGAGGGGAGAGGGGCAGGCCCCTTTCCTTCTCCTATATGAAGACTCAAAAGTACAGTTTTAAAAGTTGAAAAATCTGAAAATTAGACTTTATTAATTTTTGAAAAGTTTTCCCTAGGCCACCCTAGGCTAATTAAGACCCCCCTTCCTCCCATGTTTAATAATTTTTACTCATTATCAACAGAAAAATTAAATCTCAAGACTAAAAAAGAAAAATTCTGTAAAAATCGGTCTTAAAAACTAGAAAATTATTTTTTCAGTAACCGAAAAATCAATGTTTAAGTGTAGATAGGCTTTAAAAATATTTGATAGTAATTTACTTACCATACACAGTGGGCCAGGTATATGGGAAGTGGTGGACAAAACCTAATTATTACCCAATTGGTCCACAAATCTATTTAGATATATAAATAATCATTATATATGAAATAATATTTATTTTTAACAAGAATATTTTAATTTTTAATAAAATAAAAGACATTTAATTGGCTTAGGTAGTAAAAAAATATTTTTTTCAATATCAACCTTTTTTAAAAATCAAACAACAAATTGTGTTTAGCTACAAAGAAAAAGAAGAAGGTGGAGCTGATTCCCTCAGCAAAGCCAAAACTTCACTGGGGTATTTTTTTAAACTCTTACCATTTTTTTTATGACACTTTCTTAATGATGTTATGACAGGATCACTAGATACAAGTAGCCTGTTAACTAGGTCACGATTTGTGTCAATTCTGGAAGTCTTTCTACTGAAATCTTCCCTAAACTTTTTAAAATCCTTGTTACAGGCCTCTTGGGCCTCCTCTGACATCAGTCCAATTGGCAAGTACTGTCTAGCAATGATGGCATGGCCATGAACTAAAATTTTGTGTACTGATTGTGCCATGTAATACCAGGAATACTTAGATATGTAAAGTTTAAGAGCAGTAATACAGAACTCTTTAAATTTGACAGTGTCAATTTCAAATCCAGATGATAAAGTGACTAGTATGATGTGAAAATAAAATAAAAGAGTTTCATCTACTTTCAAAATTTTGGCAGTTGATTGATAGTTTGCAAAGGCTCGTCGGGCAGTGTTACCATCATTACTGGTACCTACAAATTGTATATATGTGATAGTTAACCTGATGATTTATATAAAAGTATTTATGTAATTTCACTTACCAGATCCTCCACTTTTTGGAAAATCCACAACTAGTCCCATTTGGTTCATAAATTCTGTCTGTATACGTTTCTTCACTTGCATAACATTTTCTTTATCTTCTATAGCTCTAGACTGCCACTTTTGAGTTTCTAGTTTATATCCAATATGCAATACCATCTCAAAAAACCTAATCCAGGCATGCAGGCTAGAAAGACCATATTTCAATTCTAAATTATTAGAATTGTCCAATTTCAGCACCATTTCTAAGTTATTCATGTTTTTTGGAGACACACCACACACAGAGCAACATTGAGTTGAGTTAGTCACATGAGACAGAATAGTTTAAATTTTGCCATCAATCATGGTCAGTTCAATAATACTTTTGACAACCAGTTCCTTTCCATTAAAAGTAAAATTAAAAACACCACATTTTTTGATTTCAGATTCTAAATATTTTGCTTCTTCTATAACAACTGCTTTACTTTCATTTTGAAAAGAAAATCTTATTGGACGACAATATGCAGTAGATGATGGCTTTTCATTTCGCCATAATAGTACTTTTTTGTTATTACAGAACTTACTGAGTTCTAGTGGTGCTAAGCAGGTAATGAACAGAGATTCTTCTTTTTTTAAGTTACGATCTCCAGCTTCCTCACTACTAATTTGCTTGTACATGCTTTGCCCAGTAGCCCCATCAAACCCAGCCTTGCAACGCAAAGTCAACCGGGTCAAACCATCTAGCATTGTGCTGATCACAGGAGCTTGCACCTCACAAAGTCTTTTTACTGTATGTTTTAATAATTCTTGTAGTGGTACATGTGCTAAATAATCATCAACAAAGATGTTCTCTGGATAGCACTTAGCTTTGGACAATCTTATGTTGTTGTATGTAGGATATATATGGCAGTCACGTTCTTCAGCTCCATTTCTCATAAGTTGGTAGGTTGATTTTGACATGCCACCATCTATAATTAATGCCAGACCTTCATCAGGTGTATACTTTTTAAATTGACTAGAAGGTTCTGATATCTCAGCAACTTGCTTGGCAGCCTCATAATTATACTCATTTCTTAATTTAAGCCTTGCTGAGTGGAGCAACTCATCACTAGAAAAATTATTTATAATATCATTAAGTCTTCTCCTTTTGGTTTTGTCAGAAGCAACTTTAAAGGAACAACTTGGTCTTCCACCAATCTTATGTAATTGACTAGAATTATCAGGCTTAGATATATTATTACTGTATGTAGATTTAAAGTCCTGAGTCAACCAATTTTTATTTTTACTCTCAAACTTTATGTTTCCTCGGTTTGCATCCTTCCATTTCTTTTGATAAACTTTTAAAAATGCAGCACACCCAGTAGAACCCAAATTCATAGAGACTAAAATAGCTTCTACAGACAAAGAAAATGATTTATCACTCGGATTTAGTTGGTCATGCCGTATACGGTTATGGACATCACTTATCTTCATATCAACTACAAAAAAATTAATTTAAAATTATTAGTGCAACCACTATAAACTAATATAACATGAATATGGCCATTATTTTTATTTCAGATATATTTAATTAGGCCAGTACAATAAGCACAACACCTAATAATGACAACAAACCAAAAAATAGGTTTGTCGCGAATAGCATTTTACAACAATATATATTTTTTAAATGTTTACCAAACCTAAAGGGGCAGCTATGAGCAGAATAAAACAGCACCAACAGGCTGTACATATATTGTATTAACTTATTCTAACATTAATATGCTGTTCCAGCAGGTTCTAAACTATATGAGCCACTTTTAACATAATATTTTTATACTATAAACAAGAATCTTACCTTTATATTTCAAAATAAAACTGTGACTTTAATACAAGACCTTGGAATTTGTTATGGTATTTTTTGAAAAGCTATCAAATTAAATTTTAATAATATGTCAATTAATTTCGCATATGTTAAATAATTTAAAAGTTATTTGTTGTTATAGT
>NC_088932.1:3650000-3677500 GCF_038396675.1 Hydra vulgaris | reverse complement strand
TATGTGATACCTGATAATAAAATAGAATATGATCTAGTGTTATGCTCAAAAATTAAAAATGGTCACTTAAAAACAACTGTACGCGACGATGCACTAATGAAATTTTAGCTATATTTTTTGAATATAAGTTTAATGTGCTTTGGATTGTAGAACCTTATTAAAAACAAAAAGAAGTATTTGTTTCAAAAATGTTGATGGTGGAAATTATATATATCTTGGATTAAAAAAACAGATCACTAATCAAATAATTTATCATTGAATTCTTGATGTTAACATTTCTTTAAGCTTTAAACCATCTATAGATGGTTTACCACTGTACAAATCCAGCTCTACACAGCTGTAGCCTATTGTTGGTCTTATTAAAGGTTACAATCCATTTTTGATTGGAATGTATTGTGGATCAATTAAACCTAAATGTCATTTATTTTTAAAAGATTTTTCAGATGAATTAAAAATGCTAACAAGCTCTCCATTTGTAGTGAATGACAAAAGTTACATGGTTCAAATTTATGCTTTTATTTGTGATGCCCCTGCTCGCTCCTTATTAAAAGGTATAGTTAATCATACTGGTTATCATTCTTGTGAACGATGTACTATTGTTGGAAGATGTATATTAAATCGAATTGTTTTTTCTCATATAGAAGTAAATGTAGATTTGCGTACAAATAATGAATTTCTTGATTATACTTATGCTAACAGAGATCACAATGGAAGATGTCACCAACATGAAAAGTCTATATTCAGTGAGATAAATTCCCTTGATTTTATAAACATGTTTACTTTAGACTAAATGCACCTTGTTTGTTTAGGAGCTACTCGGAGAATTCTATATTTTTTTTAGGGTGGGATTAAAGGAACTAATCATGGAAAAATTTCTTTAAACATGTTAGACCAAATTTCAAACAGTTTATTGCAGCTAAATGGAAAATTGCCCAGTGATTTTGCCAGACAGCCTAGGTCTCTCTCTGATTTAGATAGATGGAAAGCAACAGAATTACGTTCTTTTTTAGTATATTACGGCATGATAGTGTTAAAAGACATTATTGATTTGCGTACATATAAACATTTCTTAAGTTTATCAATATCAATACGGATTTTATGTGATAGTAATGCTGAGTTTCGAAGATCAAATTTAGAGATTGCTCGTCGGTTGATTAAATACTTTGTTATAAACTCAACCGAAACATTTAGTCAACTATTTTGTGTTTATAACATACATAGTCTTCTGCATATATGTGATGATGTTGCGTTTTACAATGCTCCGCTTGACAGTTTATCTGCTTTTCCGTTTGAAAATTTCTTGAAGCAGATTAAAAGATTAGTTCGATCTAAACATAATCCTATATCACAAATATGTAAAAGGCTTGATGAAATCAATTTTTTTAATAGGTTTGAGCAAAAAAAAACCAAAATTAATACCAACTTAAGAGACGGTTGCTTCTTAACCAAACATGGTGTGGTTTTCATAAAAGTTAATTTAGGGAATGATCAACACTCGTGCTTCTATTATAGAAAAGATTGTTCGGATAATTATTTTACACACTTTTTAAACTCAAAGGATATAGATGTATATTTCTTAAGAAGTAATGTTCGACATGTTGTCAGAGTTAAACATAAAGATTCTTTGGTTAACAAATGTGTTTGTTTACCAATAAAAGATGGCTTTGTTATTAGTAAACTGTTGCACAACATATGCTAAGCTAAACTTTTTATTTATCTATATCTACTTTTAATGTTCAATACACTAGAGTTGTGTTAATTAATTAAAGGAATTTATATATATATGAATCTTTCACAATTTACTTCAAAAGTTAAGGAGCTGCTCTCAATTATGAATATTAAAGAAGCAAGAACAGTCACAAGGAAGCGATCACAACCCAATACAAGGTAAGTTTGATGAGAAAACAGTTTTAAAATAAATTCTTTATTATAAATGTTGCTAATAATTTTTTTTTTATATTTTATTGTATAAAGTCTGTTTCTTTATATTAACTGTAATAATAAACAATCTTATATGTTGACATCAGAAAATCAATGGGATCATTTTTTCATTTTTTTGCTTTTGATTTTAGCCCAATAAAAAGACTTTATTCTGTAGTGACTATCATTGAAGATGAAAAACAAAAGAAAATGACTGTACCTGTGCATTGGGTAGATAAACTCAAAAGTGTTGTATATTGGCCTCCGAAAGACAAAAAACAAATAAACTACTATAATAGTAATTGGGTTTCACCTGATAAAGGGTGGGGAGAATATATATTGTTAAAAATAAATCTGGACAAGGGAACAAAGGAGATGTGTGATGTTTGCATAAAGTTTGACTCTGAATCTTCAAATTCTGATTTTCAAGAAACAGGTATTTTGGTAAATTTATGTTTTTTTAAAATTAGTTTTGTTAGTTTTCTTTATTTAAGTACTTTATTGCAAGTACCTTATTAAAATAATACAGTCTTATGTTTTTTTTTTAATATCAGTTTTAGAATGTAATAGTGAAACATATTGCAATCGTCTTTGGGTTAGAGAAAGTAGTCCTGACATTACAGTTGAAAAGGTTGCTGAATCGCCATTATTTTCTTCAATATCATTTTGTAAATCTCCTAGCAAACATCCTAAGATAGTATCTACTCAGAAATATCAAGAAGAGAACGTTTTGAATTCAAAATCATATCAAATCAATAAAAGTCAATCTAGTTTGTCCTCTGTTTGTCAAAATGATTTGTTTTTGGAACCAGTTCAAAAAACCATTCCAAGAGGCATTGGTGGTACTTTTTTTTATGATGAACCACCAGCTAGCTTTAAAGCAATGAGTGAAAGGCGTATGTTAATATTTATTGAACCTTGTATTGAAACTATGATTCTATTGAGTATATATAAAATATTTATTAAATTAGTTCTAACTTATTTATATTAGGTTTTCAATATGCAATATTTATGGAGTTAGCAAGTTTAAAATCCGAAATAAAAAAATCTTTATGTTCAATCGAAAAGCTGGGAAGAAGAACTGAGCCTGAAGAAACCTTACTTTATATTTGTAAATCAAATGATATAAGAGAGTTTGATGAAAGAGAAACATTTTTAAATGATAAAGAAAAGTTTCATTTGTTGGTATGGTTTTTGTATATAATAATATATGGTGCTTTTCTAAATAAATCTAATTGGTATTGTTAATTTTATAATTTTTTTTGTCAATTAAAAAAATAGTAGTGATATTGATAATGATATTCTATAACTTTTGTAGGTCCGTCAACTTAAACAAATAGGCGGTAGTTCAATTTCAGCCTCAGTTAACAAAGTTTTAGATGAAACTATGTCTAAAAGTGTTCAATCGCTATTTAACAAAGCAGGGAGGCATGGCAAAAGATCATTTAGAAAAACATTTGTATAAAGCAATTATTGGTAATTTTTAAATATTGATATAAAATTTTTTTCTTGTGGAAGTGTGTGTTTATGTAACCGCTTTTGTATGTGCTTTAAAATGCATAAATTTATTTTATATTTTAGAAACATTAGTGTCACATTCAACAAAATCTGTTTTGGTTGATAAGTTAATAGGTGACCATTTGAAAAGAGCTCCAGATCGAAAAGAATAACAAATAGTTTATTTAGTATTTTTATGTTCACATTATAAATGAATACAAAATAAATAAACTTTAAAAGTCTTAGTGTTACACCTAAGTTTCTTTTTGTTAAGGACTTTTTTTTTGGATAACATAAGTTATTTACTTAACTTATAGATATAAAATGTTTTTACTCAATGGGCACAAGAATGTTTTGCAAATGTTTAGTAAATGATTAATGGTCGCTTGAGCAAGATTTATGTTTAAAAATTATTACAAGATTTATGTTTTCACGTTTTACCACGACTGTTTTTTTTTTACAAAAACAATTTACATAAAGAGACAAAAATTTTATGTGCCCACAAAAATTTACCAAATAATCTGTTTGTACCAGAGGTATAACTTTTTTATAAATTTGTAAGTGATATATATATATATGTTTGTGTGTGTGTGTGTGTGTGTGTGTGTGTGTGTGTGTGTGTGTGTGTGTGTGTGTGTGTGTGTGTGTGTGTGTGTGTGTGTGGGTGTGTGTGCATGTATGTATATATATATATATAATTTATATATATATATATATATTTATATATATATATTTATATATATATATATATTTATATATATATATATTTATATATATATATATATATATATATATATTTATATATATATTTATATATATATATATTTATACAAGTATATATATATATATATATATATATATATATATATATATATATATATTATATATATATAATTATATACATTTACATTTTTATGTATGTATATAGATAGATATAAATATATATATATATATATTGCATGTAATTTTTTTTTAAGATTTCATTTTAAGTATTTAAAAATGACCACCTACAAAGAAAAACATCATTGTAGAGTCTTAATACAGCTTTTTAAAATGGAGTATAGTAAAGAAACTGTTAACTGGCACCAACCTCCAATGCGTTCTGCATCTCGCCACGGTCATAGAAGTCGATTTGTGAAAGAGATAGTTTGATCCAATAATAACAGAAGTAACTTCTTCACAAATTGAGTTGTCGACAGCTGGAATTGCCTACCAGGTGAGATGGTAAATGCTGAAAGCCTAAATGCCTTTAAGAATCAGTTGGACTTGTTCCACAAGTGCCGCTAAGGCGCTCTATGCAACACAATAATGTTGCATCGTGGTTAACTAACTTTATTTTTTTTTTTAAATATACTAAAAAAGTAAAATTATTATTCGCATATATGAGTATCAAAGGTGCAGATATAGTTACAAGCAGATGAATGAAGGTATGTTTGAGTTAAAAATGTTATATAAATAAATTTTTTAATAAATGTATGAAGCTATTTCTATTCATATTTGAATGAAACAGTGCAACATATCACAGTTATTTGAACATAAGAGAAGCAAGTACTATTATTAAAGTGCAAAAAGTTGCTGAATGTAAGTTTATCAAAGAATGTCATCTGGTTTTATTAAACATTTTATGTAAATAAATATTTTTTATCAAGTTTGAAAGTATTTCCAACGTTAATAAACAGTATATGAAGTTTTTTTTCATCAAGTTTAAAAAACTACCCAAAAAGCATCACTTGAATTTATTGTTATGAGAAACTTTCATCAGGTTTTTTTATTTTATTTTATTACATAATGAAATTATAACAAGGTTAAAAAAATTGTTAAATAAACTAAAAGTAAAGTGTAGAATTTACCATGAGTATAAATGTGCGTTCAAGTAACACCCTTTATATGTGCTAGTTGGAATCCATGGAAGATTTCTATAGTATTTCTGTTTTTAGAAACACTGGTGTCACATACAACGAAGTTTGATTCGGTCAATAAGTTGAAGATCATTTCATTCGGTCAATAAGTTGAAGATCGAAGTGAGCTCTTGACAGAATAGCATAACAATTATTTTATTACGTTTTTGTAGGCTTATTTATAAATGTATGCTTTTTTTTTTGTATGCTTATATTATAAACAAACAGAAAATTAAACTTTTAAAAATTTATTAAATTATCGAGATCGAGGCTGTTGCTCCTAAATTTTCGTTTGTAAAAGATTTTTTTTCTGCATAACATAACTTATTTACTGAAATAACTTACACTTAAACAAATGATTTAGGATAATCCTTAAAAAGGTTAAAACGTTTCATTTACATATAATAAAAATCCATCAAAAAACGCTTTCGTGAGAACCTTAAAAAACGTTCTAAAAACGTTTTTAGGAAAACGTTCGGTCACCGTTTCATATGAACGTTCAAAAAACCATTAAAAAACGTTTCACGGGACCTTTAAATAACGTTTGCAAAACGTTCTTGTGCCCAGAAATCGGCATAAATGCCGATTTCTGGGCACAAGAATCGGCATAAATGCCGGCATAAATGCCAGAAATCGGCATAAATGCCGAAATTGATTTTTTTTTTGCAATATTTTAAAAGTAAATAACCCAACAATGAAAAAACCGTTTAAATATTTTAATTTTTGCTTTAGGAAAGTTTTAAAGCTTGTCCATTTAAAAAACTTTTTTCTTTGGAAAAAAAAAAAAAAAGAGAAAATACTCATAAAATTAAATTTCACCTCGTAAGTGCATTTTTTTAAAATTTAATTAAAATTTTATAATCTCAGTATCAGGGTACATGCTTTATTTAAAAAACTTAAATAAAAATAATCTTGCATTTTTTTTTTTTTAACTTCAAATATGACAGTTATAAGTATTACAAAATTTAATAAAAAGTTACCATAAATGGCTCAAGATCTTTTTTCGTCCACATTTCCCCTGTATTGGATTAACTTTTTTGCAGTGTCTTAATATTGCAGAAGGTTTCTCATTAAAAATCTTAGCAGGTTTTAAACATACTACTCGTTTGTCATTTTTAATTGTTCAAAGCACATTGTTGTTAAGTATGAACTCTAAATAATAAATCGCAATTACGGAAACTTCAAGAAAAAATAAAATTTAATGCTAGTCCACTTCATTAAGTAAAGTGATTTTTTATTTATTTAAACTTAAACTTTTTTTTATTTATTTAAACTTAAACTTATTTTAATTAATTATTCATTATGTTTTTAATTAAGTAAAATACGAATACTAATTAAAAACTTTAAAAAACTATAATTATAAATTTAACTTGAAATTTTCTTCTACCAATCATTTTGAAAAATAAAGAAATTACTCAAAAATTGATTCATGCTTCGGAAAACAACTTAATCAAATCAGTTACCGACCCTGATGCTTATAAAGTTACAGGGATCTTCGACATAGACTTTAAAGTAGATTTAAAGGCGTTAAAATTTGATTATCGATTGGCCGTTGAAGACTGGCACGTGCTGCTAAACGCATCACAGTTCCTCCAATTCCATCACAGGAAGATTTTCCATGACTAGTTGCAAAGAAATTCCATTCTGCTCTAATACCATAGTCGGTATAATGGTGACATAAATTCATAAAATTTTTGAAGTTTTTGTACTGTGCAGCTGAACCGTCACTGAAATAATGAATAAGTTCAAAAGATAAAAATATTTTAAGTTCAGTTAATAATTTACTAAGAAATACATGAACAGAAATAGTATCGTGATGCATGCAGTTACTGATAACACAATAACATTTATTTTTAAGTATGTCGTTAAGTTTGTAGTAAACAACAAAAGGATGCAAACTTGTTTGGCTGTTTTCCCAGTAAAACCTTTGAACAGCATCTTGTACAACAAATGAATAGTTTTCAGAAAAGTCCATCAAAATGATCAACTCATTTGATTTCAGTTCATTTTTCAATAATCGCAAATAGTTGTTTTGGTTTTTGGCAATAAAATGATGTTTAACAGACATGTCAGGATAAATTTAAAATAACTCTTATTATAACATCAATTCTAATTTTCGTCTTCGAATATTAGATGTTTGTGATAAACTTAAATATTTGAAATTAATTTAGAGAGATTTGTCCATAGAATAAAAATATACTTACTTATTAAAATTACCTCTACATGGCAATATTATCGTATTTATTATCGTTTTTAAAATATCAAAGACTTTGTAGACCTAACTTAGCTTATAAAAACTAGATTTTTTTCGTTCATAAGAAAGATCTCTCCAAGACAGTTTTTATTGTTTCTAAAATTTTGAAATAAGGTCTTTCTAATAATACAATTAAAAAAACAAAAAAAATTTGCCCACATCAAGTTTTAGGGGTTCAAACACACGTTATTTTAGGGTTTTTCACTTTTTTTGCCATATTGCTTTCAGAATAACTCAGCAGAGAAATTTTTAAAATAGCAAATTTTTAATCCATATCATTACGATAGTATGTAAAACCTTTAGACAAAATATCAATATTCAAAAACCTTTAGTTTTAGAGATATGACCCTACAAATAAATAAAAAATATTTATAGTGTTGCGTTTGTGACGATATTTGGCGAACCATAGACTAAAATGTAGGCATAATATGAAACTTGCAATAAATTATTTGTGATCTGCACCTTCGGTTTACTAAGAAACCACGTTTTTAAGATATATTACCCTTTCATTGCAAAAATATAGGACCCCAAGTATACGAATTTTAGCTACTGAATGAAGTTGAAGTTTAGGTAAACCTTACAAAAGGTACCACAAAATCTGAAATAATAAACGTTTTGATTTGAAATTTTGGTAATCTTCATGAAACATGTTTAACAACATACTGACAAAATTTTATCAAAATCTGAGATAGTAGTGCGGGGATTATTTCGGAAATTGGGCCGTTAGGCGTGGAATGACCCTATTTTAATTTAAATTAGTTGTCTACGGAAGACCACCTGGTGCAAATTCCATACCATTTATGCCTCTGAAAAAATAAAAAAGAGAAGAGCAGAAAAAACAAATAGTGCTGTCGAAAGGGAGGAATTATTTTACTCACTTATTTTGAAACTAAAAGAGGAAAGAAGGTTCAGCGATGCTTTATTAACCCCAATACTATAGTCATTTTTAATTTATCTTATTTGTTAAAAAAAATATCCAAAATACTTAGGGTGATAAATTTTCTTAGTAGATTGTATTCACCTCACACTTCAAGTTTACATTTTTACACATAAGGTTGTGAAGCAAATAGTAAATTCAGAGAAAGATGTTGCAGTTAATTCAACAATAACGTATACTGGAGAGGAAGCTTTAGCATTGATTTTGGACTGCGACTTAGTAAAGCCGATTACCAAACAATTCACATTGGAGCAGTTTCTAAATGAATCCGACTTAAAATGAAGTAAGGGAAGAAAAAAATTTATGCATACCTCGTTGTGGAATACAAACTACTGGTTATTCTGCCTCAGTTGATTTACAGAGCCTTATTGACCATACTACATAAAGGTTATTAAAAATACTCAATGAATCTGTAAAGGCTCCTGAAAAATCAATCTTATCTTTATACATAAAGTAGGATTTGATGGTTCAACCGGCCAATCATTATACAAACAAAGTACAGAAGACAAAATAAGTATTAGCTATGTTGAGGAACAATCTTTATTTTTATCCTGCATCGTTCCAGTTAAACTTTATATTGAAGAAACTGACGAATCACTATGGACTAATGGAAAACCATCCTCTACATCCTTTACTGCCGTCTAGTACGGTTCTAATATGTAAAAGAAAGTGATGAGTTTATTACACAAAAATATATTTCCTTTAAGAACAGTAATTTGAACAAAATTTAATTCCTTTTTTATTTAAACATAATTTAATTACAACGATATTACATTCCTTTGTTATCTAACAAAAGTTAGAATACACAATGATTGATGGAAAAGTAACGACTTTAGTTTCGCCTTTAAGTAATTCATTTCAAGTATGTAGTATCTAAATGTTGCTTTTTCAAAAATCTTTAATACAGTTTCCACTGAGCTCGGATTGAGCACATTACATGCATGGACTAGGTGTTTTGAATGCTGCGTTCAGATAAGTTATGGAATTGATTTAGAAAAGTGGCAAGGTATGGGAAACAATGACAAAAAAATTGTTATAAAAAAAAAGATTAGAAAAAAGATTAAACAAAAGATGAAATATCACTTAGGTTTAATTGTAGATGTACCAAAAAGCAGCGGTTCAAGTACAACTAATGATGGAAACACGGCACAAAAAGTATTCCGAAACTATAAGTTGTCTGCTGAAATACTTGGCTTCGATAAAAATCTCATGCAACGTTTCTACGTTTTATCGTGCAAACATCAAATTAACGCTAATGAACTTAAAAAATATACCAAAGAAACAGCAGAAGTGTACGCTTCTTTGTACCAATAGTTTCCAATGCCTCAAGTTGTACATAAACTTCTTATTCATAGTTCTCAAGTTGTAAGAGATAAACCAGCACAAGTCGGTCTTCTTTCTGAGGAAGCTCAGGAATGTCGAAATAAAGACGTTAAAAATTATAGAGAGCACTATATGACAAAATATTCAAAAAAAGTCACAAATGAAGATGTTATGCTAAGATTATTGTGCTGTTCAGATGCAATTATTACCTCTCTAAGAAGGAGTTCAAGATGTATAAAAGAACTTGAACTTAACAAAAATTGTATAAAGCTTTTTTTTTTTTTTTTTTTAATTTTAAGTTTAGAATATTTTTACTCTGGTTTCTGATAAAATATCTCATAAATAAACACGTAACAAATATTTTGATTAATTAATGCTTCGAATCTGGGAAAAACTATTTCTAAAAACAACCAAAAGTTTTGTCTGAAATCTCTAACGCCCAATACACCCTTTTTTTGTTAGATTGTTTAGGGTGCCTGTATCTGCAAAAAAAAAAAAAGTTAAAAAAAAAAAGATCTTCATGATGACTAGAGTCACTGATAAAAATATCAATTTGATTACTTTCAAAGTAAAGGAGTTATGATTTTTTTGTCCATTTTAAATCGATTTTGGCCCACTGTGCAAAGTATAAAACTTATATCAACATAATAAATCCTTTTGAAATTATGAAAAAACAGCTGTTAGAAAATGCGCATTTGACCACAAGCCACGCTAGAATTAAATAGTTTTAAAGCTATTTGATTCTAGCATAGCTTGTAATCAAATACGCATTTTCTAACAACTGTTTTTTCATAGTTTATTTAATATGCGTAAAATTCCCGCCCACTCTCCTTTCTTTTCCACCCTTTGTATTAAGGACTCGAGAGTAACTAATTGAGACGTAACGTAAATACAACCAATTAAGACGTAATGTAACGTAAAAAAATTCTGCATTTAGGACGTATTTTAATTGCGCCTTTATTTTTACGTTACATTACGTCTCATTTGGTTACGCTTTTAAAATTTAAAAAAAAAAACAATTGAGACGTAACGTAACGAATTAAAACTTTATTTTTTTTTGTGACAAAATAACCAGTAGAGACGAAGCTATTTTACAATAAAAAAATAAAGTAAATATGGCAATGATATACAAACATTAAATGCGTTATCAAGTTTATTTAATTAATATTTAATTAAAAATAAGAGAATGTAACCTTTTTACCAATCGTAACCGATTGAGACGCAACGACATAAAATATAAAATAAGTAAAAGACTTTGAAATTAATTTATGTAGATATATTTGTTCGAAATGATGACTGGAAAATTTATATTCATTTAGATAAAATAATCAATGAAAGTATGATTGGTATTTGACATTAAAAGATATATTTTATGATGCATTATATTGAAGATGTTGCGTGGATTTCAATGTTAAACCGTTTTGCTGCAAGAAAGCTTTAGCCAAAAAAATAAATAGATTAGTTGACACCATCAAAAAATAAAAAAAAATTATTATTAAAAGTTGTTAGGTGTAGCCTTTTTTCCACCTGTGGCCAATTTTCATCATAATACAGTGAATGCATCTGAAAATCCTAAAGAAACAATACTAATAAGCGAAAACAATATGCTTAAAAAAGAAAAGAAAATTTTAAAAAAGGAAAGTAGAATCTATGATATTATAGTAATGTGCGCAAGTGGTACGAATTGATCAATTAAACACTAAATAAACCACATACCTTGTTAGTAATGATAACGAACCTGATGAAGTGAAGAGTGATTTTTTTGCTGGTATCTTTTTGGCAACACTGGTTTTGACAGATCACGTGTGCATCGTGCTTTGTGTCATTTTCAAACTTGTTCAGTTTGGTCTATAATTTAACCATGAATCGACTTACGAACGAACAACGGTTGCAAATGATTTAATTTTACTATCAAAATTCATGCTCGGTTGAGAGAGTGCATCGCGCATTTCTTCCAATTTATGGGCAGTTTGGTCGGCCTACTGAAGGAACTATTCAGAAACTTGTGACTAAATTTCGAACCCAATTTACATTATTGGACATTAAATCACCAACACGCATACGTGAGGACCGAAGAAAATGTTGCAGCTGTATCCGCCAGTGTTAGTGATGACCGTGAAATGTCAATTCGCCGCTGTTCGCAGCCATTGGGCCTCTGTTACTCCACTAAGTGGAAAATTTTACTAAAGGATTTGAGCGTAAAACATTATCAGACACAGCTGGTGCAAGAATTAAAGCCACAAGACCTCCCACAACGTTTACCATTTGGTGAATGGGCGCTAGCAAAGTTGGAGAAAGATCCACATTTTTATCGAATAATTGCGTTCAGCGACGAAGCTCATTTCTGGTTGAATAGATACGTTAACAAGCGAAGTCGCCGCATCTGGAGTGAAGACCAGCCAGAAGCATTGCAAGAGCTACCAATGCATCCCGAAAAAGTCACTGTTTGGTGTGGTTTATGTCTACAGGGATAAACCAGCAACGATTGACGCACTGGAAGCCAATATTGAAACATTTATTCGTGAAATACCGGCTGATATGTTGGAGAGAATGTGCCGAAATTGGACCTAATGCATGGGCCATCTAAAGCGGAGTCGCAGCCAACATGTACATAAAATAATCTTTAAACATTTAATTATATCCTCTATTTTATCGACAATTTTTTCAAATTTTGTGTTTTTTTTGAAAATCAAATCGTATACCTCTAAAAAAATCACCCTTTATGATCATTTCCTTTATTATTTGATTTCGAAAAAGGTGATCTTATTATTTTAGCTAGGATTGTGAGGTAATTTTATTTAATAAAAATTTAGAATTATGTTGTTGTATGTATTTATTATATTTCTTTTATTATTATGTTCCAATAATTTGTTTTTACTGCATTTGAGTATAATGGTTTTTATCTTTATAAATGATTTGAATCATATCTGATATGTTTATACGTACTAATTTTGTTCAACTTAAAGATTTTTTTTCATTATAGATCAATATTTATATTTCTACGCTTAACTGCGCATTATTATAAATGTTAAAATTAAAGTAACAAAAAAACAAATCTTTATACAACACTACTATTACTTTTATATGAACTGCCAATCAAGTATAGGAAAGAATCCAGAAATAGAGTGCTAACCCGGCAACATGATAGCTCATTGATGGAGTGCAAAGTCCTATGGCTTACCTTCTCGTTGGTGCACTTGGTTAAGCAAGTTAGACAATTTTGTCTAATTTATGAACGAAGTAGCCAAGGCAAATTTTGTATAAAATTGTTTTATGAAAATATGTATATATATACACTAGGGTGGAGTGATTTTTTTTTTCTCAAAATGAAAAACCCCTATAGTGCCAAAAGATGCCTTTTTGAGCTATCTAGATAGTAAATAAAATTTAAAACAATTCCAACTTGATCTTGAGGTTCCTCTTTGCATTTTTTAATTGAGTCATTATTGAAAACTATAATTTTATCCTAAAATTCAAAAATAGCTTAAAATCGTGTTAAATCATGTTCGCGCATGTCCTAAATACGCAATAAAACAACTTAAATCACTAACATCTCTCATGTTCTAGTTAGTACACATCCGCTGTTGTTCGTGATTAGACCATTTTTCATAATATTGCCTGAAAAATAAGAAATGCCAAAAACACGTAAAGAATCCTTTTGTGAAGTGTTTGGTGTAGCCAAGAAATTTGAAGGCAATGTTCTTCCTACAAACTTGATGTTATGAAATATTATTTGTGGTGTAGGTTATTGTTAAAGGATAATGCAAATGGGAAAGAAAAGTGTGAGTAACATTTCACGAGTTATACTGTTAGAATTGAAAAATATTTGGCAAAAAGCATCCATTCCAATTATTTCTTATCAAAGAATTTTAAGCTTGATTGCAAGCCTCATTGAAAAATATAAGGGTATAAAAAGAACATAAAAGTCTCAAGTGAAAGTGATAGCATTTAGAGAGCTCAGTGAAAATACTCTGTTTGATATATCACCCTGCAAGTGTAAAAACTTTGCCGATTGTCAGTGTGAAAAAAAAGTGCCTAAACGGTAGAGAGATTTTCTCATGGACCAAAGAACAACTCGAAAGATGACAATTGGTAATACTGATAAAAAAACTAGCCAAATTCTTCAGAAGAATTTAGCAAGAAAAGCCAAAGAAACGTCTAGGTTATCAAAATATGCCGCTCCGGACATTAGAACACAGAAACTTAAAGAGATATTAACTACAAGTGACAATAGCGATAGTGAGATTGAAGAGCAAGAAAGAGCTATTACAAGCTCAAGTGTCACAACTACTGTAGAAGAGGCTGCTACTTCTAGTATTTTAGAACCATCATCATTGCAAGCTCAACATTCCTCCGTATCAGGTTGTGGTAAACGAATTAATTTGCCAAATCTAGCCCAAGCATGTGACCGAACAGGGATTTTGGATCGATCAGCCTCAATACTTGTAAACGCCGTTCTCCAAGATTTGCAAATCATAACAAAAGAAAATCCCTCAAAAATTGTGGATAGAAGCAAAATAAGAAGAGAACGGAAGAAAAGAAGAACAGAACTTAGGGAACATTCAGAAAAAGAACCCTCTGAAGTTCAAGGACTTTATTTTGATGGGAGGAAGGATAAGACAATTAAACAAGAGAAAAAAGGCATAAAATATTAGAAAAAAACTGTTGCAGAAGAACATATTGTCTAAGTTTCCAAGCCAGGTTCCAAATATCTAGGTCATGTAGCACCAACGTCTAGAAGTGCTACAAATATCACAATGAGTATCAGGACATTCTTAGAAGATTATAATACAAATTACAATGTGGATGAGTTAAAGGCGGTTGGGTGCGATGGTACTGTCATAAATACAGGTTCAAAAAATGGTGTTATCAGGCAACTAGAAATGTTTACAGCTCGCCCACTACAATGGCATATATGTTTACTACACACTAATGAGCTACCTCTCCGCCACTTAATGCAACACCTTGATGGAAAAACCAATGATCCTAGAGGATTCTCGGGTGCAATTGGAAAAATGCTAGAAAGTTGTGAGAAGTTATCCATTGTCCCATTTGAACCAATTGAAGTGGAATTGCCAAATATTGATCCAAATGAATTGAGTACTGACCAAAACTATCTCTTTGATATATGTAATGGAATTTCGAGTGGTAATATATCACCATCATTGTCTTTGAGGGATCCAGGGAGGATGTCACATTCACGATGGTTAACAACTGCTAACAGAATTCTCAGGTTATATGTAGCTATAATAGAGCCATCAATGGAGTTAAAAACTTAAGTTAAATATGTGATCAAAGTATACTCTTCTAGCTGGTTTGAGATAAAAATGAAATCTACCTGTAAGGATGGATCAAAACATTTCTTTGGATTGATCAAGAAGTCTCGTTACTTGTCTGACAAACTTAAGAATATTGTGGATCCAGTATTACAAAGAAATGCATATTTCGGCCACCCTGAAAATATTCTTTTACCAATGTTAGCTGACGAACGGAAACACATTTGGGAATTAGGTTTAAGACGGATTCTCAAATGTAGGGCAAAGAACAATCAGAACTCTATTCGAGTGTTCAAAGTTCCAAAACCGAACTTTAATGCTGAAGACTACATTGATTTAATTGATTGGCAGTTGGTTGATATAACCGAGCCTCCCATTACTAAACATATTTCCACTGAGGATTTAGAAAATATGATTATAAATGTTCCTGACAAGATTAACATTTTAAAGTTTCCTTGTCACACTCAGGCGGTTGAAAGATGCATTAAGCTGGTGACAGAAGCTTCTTCATCAGTTTGTGGCAACAAAGCAAGCGATGGATTCTCATTCCAGCTAAACTTGCATCTCGATATGACTTACCAAAATTTGAAACAAAAAAACAGTTTATAAATGTATTGAAGTAACCCTTAGTACTACAAAAATATGTATAAAATGTTCTAAATAAAAGGTTTGTGTTAGTTAGCAACAGTTTTTTTTTATTAATTTGATACCTATCTCAATTTACTATGAGAGGAAGCTCAAGATATTATTCTATCGAATTTAAATTTCAGACAGTTAAATGAATAACAGACAAAAAGCATACTTTCCACCCCCAGGACTAATAAAAAACAATTTTTTTTTTTTACATATAGAATCACTCCACCCTAATATACGCTGTAAAAAAAAAAGGTTTCGCATAAGGTTTTCTACCACTAGAAAACCTTTTGGTGTGTAAAAAAAGGTTTTTGAAAGGGTTCTATTAGAAAACCCAAAAAAGCAAAGGGTTTTTTCGTGGTGAAAGATATAAGATACCAATAAATACCAAGTGCCGTATATTGATATCGAGGCATAATTAAAAATAGAAAGGGTTTAAAATAGAATCACAACTGCTTAGCAATAATGATATCTTAAATAAAATAAATAGTATCTATTTTTATTAAAATCTATTATACTTAAAATTGTATTTTGTTAAAATTTTTAAAGTAGAATACGCAAAAGCGTATACTTTTTAAGTTAACCGATTTATCTATGAGATTCCTATAGGTCAATGTAGTTCTTTTTAAAATTTTAAAGTAAAGCTAATAATTAACATTTAAAGCAGAAATAATAATAAAGTTAAGGAATTATGTCTTGAAATATTGAAAACTGGTCACCTATAAAAGTAGCCAAATGGCTAATAGATAATGGGTTTAATGAACAAACTGCAGCCGAATTTGAAAGTAATTTTTTTATTATTATGCATTTTATAGTAACATTTTAACTGTACTGTTTACATTGCAGATTCCTTATAATATACAATAGCTAAACATGTCCCAATTTCTTTGTGAATGTAGCAACAATTATTTTTCATTTGGAAAGTATTTGCGACATCTTATCTTGTTTCATGAAAATCAGCCTCTTTTTTACGTTAGATGTGTTTCAAGTGCGTGAAAGCAAACTTTCAAAAGTGCTGATAGTTTAAAAAAACATGTTCAACGAAAGCACAGTAATTTATTAAGAAGCTGGTCTAATGATAATGAAAGTGATCAGGGGAGTAGAAGTTATAAAAATGATAGCATCATAGATTCCTCTGAAACAACCGAAGAATCAAATGATCAAATTAATGAAAAATTAGACCAAGACTTTAACTGTAAAAATGTTACTGATATGCTTAATACTTTAAAAGAACATTTTGCATTTCTTCTTTTGCGACTCAGAGAAGTACACATACTTCCAGCCTCTGTTCATGCAGAAATTGCAAAAGATATACAAAACCTACTTTTGATTACACTAAGTAGTTTAAAGGATGTTATATATCAATATTTATTCAAAAATAATATTTTACCACTGGACAATGATTAGGCACATATAACAGACACAGAAAAATTGCTGCAATTCATGGGCGAGATGTCTTCAAATGAAAATAGACTAATAGAGTTATTGAAAAGCAAAAATATGACTGCAATACTTAGACAAATAGATTTTAGAATAAATAATACAACTGCTGTTTTTCAATACATCCAATTCTGGAGGTTTTATCAAAATTAGTTTACCATAAAGATGTTTACAACTGTTTGGGTGACAGTTACAATCAGTCTCTTTCTAATAATGATTTTATGATATCCTTTTGTGACAGTGAACATTTTTATAGTGACAATTTTTTTTCTGAAAATCCAAGTGCATTGCAGATTTAGTTTTATGTAGATGAAGTTGAGCTTTGCAATCCAATAGGAGTTAAGTGAAGGAAGCATATGGTGACTGCATTTTATTTTTTGTTAGGCAATATTCCATCTGAGTTTCGTTTAAAGCAAAAATTTATTCATTAGGCTTTATTGATTGAAGATAAATTTATAAAAATGGCCAAATATGACTATATGAAGTTCTTCGTCCATTAATTCATGATATAAATGTACTGCAGAGAGAAGGAATTGAGGTTTCCTTCAATGAATTACGTCAATGTTTAAAAGGCAAACTTACAGGTATATCGGCTGATATGCTTTCAGCTATACTATAGGAGGATTTCAGCAGTATTTCCATACTGGAAGAATTTGTTGTTTCTGTGTGATGGACTAGTCAGAAATTGGAAATAACTTTAGTGAAAGCACTCTTTGTCTCAGAACACCGGAAATTCATGAATATCACTAAACTGCTATAACTGATAATGCAGGAAACAAGAATGTGTATGGTGTTAACAAAAAGTGTGACTTTTTAGAGTTGGATAACTTTGATGTACTTACAGCTTTCCCTCCAGAAGGCATTATGCCAGCAACTTTAAAATGTGTTATCAAACATTTATTACGCTCTTGTAATACATTATCAATAAATAATATAAATGATTCTATAAACAAAATTCCTTTAATTAATTCGTCTAATCGCCCTTGCCAATTACCTAAAAACATAGCATCAGATAAAGTGCACATAAATGGAACAGCTGTACAGAAGCTAGAACTTTTCCTATTGTTTTCGCAGTTAGTTGGTAATGATGTACCACAGGGAAATATTGGCTGGGAGGTTTATCTTATACTTCGCGAAAAATGTGACATTGTTATTGCCCCAATTATAGACAGTGACAGTATATACATGTTAGAAGAATTAGTTGCTATGTTTTTGAAAACATTTTCTAAAGTATTTGGTTTTAAATATATTATTCCAAAAATACACATGCTAGTTCATTACCCTCGTCTGATACGTCTTTTTGGGTCTTTACGAAATTTTTGGTGTTTACGTTTTGAATCTAAACATCAGTATTTTAAAAAGGCTGCCTCAAATGGACGATGTTTGAAGAATATTACCAAAACATTATCAAAGCGTCATCAAATGTTGCAGTGCTGGGAAATGCTGACAGATGATATGCTTTTATCTAAACATACTGTGTCTGGAAATGCACCAAGATTTTTTCATAACTTGGATGTTAAAGTACAAGAAGCTATAAGATTGTTACTTAATTTAGATATAGAAGGGAATGAATCGATTGTTTTAGCGAAATCAATATCAATTTATAGTATTTGCTATTCTATTAAAGCAGTGTATGTTGCATACTGTTACAGAAGAAACTTTCCCAGATTTTTTTAAAATCATATACATTATCTGTTTACGTGACTGTTGGTTGTTATTTGGACACCTGTTAACACCAAATTATTTTTAAAATCATTTGCATTCTTATCAAGTTTTGGATGAAAATGAGTAGACAGTTTGCAGAACAAGATGTTTTATTGATTTTAATCAACATGACTATTTTAAATTCAACAACTGTCAATATGTGAGCATGAATATAGCGTTGTGCATCCGTCTTGCTCTTCAATTTAAGGACATGATAATTTGAATACTTATTTAGTCTGTTTAGTTTATGTAGTTTTTTTTATTTTAAAACTATTATTGTTTCGTACTATTTTTCGAACTATTGTTTTTATTGTTTATTTGCAATGGGGCATGAATTAACCGGAGACTATTTATGTGACCTTACAGAGCAAATGCTAACAGCTTTTACCATTGATAAAAGATAGGATAAGATTTATTCGTCTTTTGAAAACAACAAAACAATCTGTTTCAGCAGCATTAGATAATTCTAAATCTACCTATACTGCAGTTGTCAGTGTAAATAATGAAAAGGGCGAAACAACAAACACTGGCAGTTTTTCAGAAATTGAAGAAGCAGAATGTGTACATAGATTTGTTATAGTATTTTTACTTTATATACTTTTTTTTTTTAATAATAACACTCTATCATTGATTTGAATTTATGAGAGTATTTGCATACTTTTAATTAATTTTAATACTTTAATGTTTGTATAATACTTGTGTAAGAACTATTATGCATTTAATGATGACTTTCATTGTTATAAATTATATTTTTACCCATATTAAATTACAGTTAAATGAGATATTTTAAACCAGAGTAATTTAAAGAAATTACTCTGGCTTGCTTGAATTACTGTGATAATTTATTTTATTTATTTAGCCAGATGCAAGAATTTCCTTTTGTATATCACTTGTATGCCACTTTTTCCGGATAATATTATAGCTAAGCTAATGTCAAGACAAGGCTAGTTTTGGTTTAGGCTCAAAAAGCAAAGCCCTCTTAATTGATGCACTATTTGATGACTTAAAAAGACGTGACATTTTGTATGTTGAAAATTATTTTTCTTGTTTTATACTTTGCCGACTCTGAGTTTGCCATTTCTTAATTTCCATTTCATTAATTTTTCATGATTTATTATTTTTCATGTTTAAAGAAATAATTTGTTCTTTACTTTACTACATTTATATTATAATATTAGTATTAAATATTTTGTAATGTTTTATCACAAACTGTTTATACAGGTGTCCAACCAGAAGAATATATTCTGCTGTTAGCTCAGCAGTTATATTAAAATATCCTTTTTTGGCTGATTACGATGGAAGTAGTGTAATGCAATTAGCATTCCATACTTTTATTTGTCATCATCTATTTAATAAGAAAATTATATTTTAAAATTTCATTTATGTCTAATTCACATTTTAGAATGAGTTTAGAATACTATTAGAGTAGCTCTTCAAAGGAAATTTAAAAAATACAGTCAACCTCTTTGTAGCAAAAATTTAATTGCTGTAACAAGAGAAAAATTTGGAAGGCCTGGCATTTCAGGAAGAAAACGAAAAGTAGATCAAGTTGAAATTGATCAACCTGACAACAGCACCATCTTAAAATCAGCTCGAGTTAAAGTATGTAATAATGTATATAGATATTACTTGCTATAACTTCGTAAAATTATTGTAATGTTATATTGTTTAAATGTCAAAAATGTATCTTTTCGTTACTGTTCACAAGTTCCAGCTGTTTGGTGTAAGGTAATATACTTCTATATGTACAGTTGTAACTATAACTTCTTTTTATTAGTTGGCTGATGTGATACAAGGCGAGGATCACATAAGCATAAAAAAACATCAAGATGCTTTAAAAAAAGAAATAAAAAAACAGACACTAAGCTTTGATTTGATCAAAGATAAAATAAAAAGAACTTGCGGGTACAGACAACTTTTCTGCCATGCACACACAACTGCAGAAGTTCTGGAAGAATTTCCGTGTTTACGACTAAATATTTTTGTAAGATTATATAAAGAATTATGGTACTTTTATGAAATGTACTTTTTTTTACAATATTTCCATTGACTTTCTTTTGACAGTTATGAAAGACTATATAAAAATTACTACCTTATGAACATTAAAATTTTTAAGTATAGGCTTATTTCTGTAATCATAATGTAGATGAATTTTACAAATGATTTTTCTAAGTTAAAGATTACAGCAGATGTGATTTTGCTATATGGTATAGACGTAACTAAATTAGAAATGAAATTTCTATCCCTTTATAATGCGGCGATCAAAGAAGCAGCAAAAAGATGCAAAAAATATTGTGAATATTCAACAATGATATACAAACATTTAGAAGAGACTTTGAACAATGGTAAACGATGGGGTAATTTTTATTTTTCATTCTTACAATTTTCTTTTAATCGTAAAATAAAAAATTGTAATATTCTAATAACAATTAAAACTAGTCATAGTAGGCAATAAGTTACACGAGTTTAGTAACTCTAGCAAATATTGATTAACTTAAAAGCATTTGATCATTTTTTAATACATTACAGATGTATGCTAATACTACCATTTTATATATACTAGTTTTATCAAATGTATTATTTTGCATATGTTTATAATTAAAGATATAAATACTTTTAGATTGGAAGGTGATGTTAGTTACATTTCTGTTGCCCTCATTATTTGGAGAAAAATAAGAATTGTTTTTTCCCTCTTTCCAAAGCAAGTAGGATGTTTATTGATAAATTGTACATTATTTAGGAAATTGCACTTGATTATATTTTTCTATAGTCCATTGTTTATAGTCCATTCCAAATTAATATGTATTTATCATATATTAAACCATAAAAACTAATTTATTATATATTTAACTATATAAACTAATATATATTTAATAACAAGATCTGAGAAATAATAAGAAATATTAAGAAGGAGATCTAAGGAAATGCAAAAATTTACTGGTTTGAGGAAATAAGTTATTAAATATTTTAAGTCCATGTAAATACTCTCATACAAATGACACAGTTTAAAAAAGTGATGTTGTCCTTTAGGTGAGGAGTCTTCAGTAATTCGTATTATATAGAAATGTTATTAATTAAGAAATTTTAAAATTGAATGGTTTTAAGAGCTTTGTGTTAGAGGGATTTTAAGTTGTTTCAGGTTTATTTTTTGATTAAATGAATTATTGTATTTATTTCTTTATTTATACAGGAAATACCACTTAGTCATGTCATATTGCCACAAGACGACGAGTGGAATATATCATTCCACAAGGAAGTTTTGTTTCCTAAAACTATTTGCACTTTTACCAAGATTTTTCAAGCATGGTTTGCAGCATTTTGGATATTCAGCATTGAATTTCCAAAAGGACTGATCAATAAATGTCAATTTTTAAAAAAAGTGCTGCTTGGTGGTAAAGGAAAAGTGCCAAAGGTTGTCAGCAAATGGGGCAACCGCCTTTTGCACTGATATTTATGACTTTTGCTTCTTGTATGTTTTTGTTGTTAAGCTTTATAATTTATTTATGTTTTCAAATATTCAATATTCAAATATTGTCGAGGCTGTTTTTCTTCGAAACGACTTAAAAAGATGTTAAAGCAGTTGGTTTTACGTTTGATCTTTGGTCAAGCAAAAGTAATGAGTCTTGTGCAGCTTTGACTCTTCATTAATTTTCAAAGGCTTTTGAGTTAAAAATATTTTTGCTTGGATGTATTGCTTTTCCTGAACGACACACCGCTCTTCCTTTTAATACTGGATGTGAAATGACTTCAGTTACTGATAGTGGAGCAAATATGCTTCCTGGAATGAAAAAATCTGTAAAAACTGATGAAAGCTTCTCATGCATTGCTCATTTACTTCACCTTGTCATTGTGGATATTGTCAAAGAAGTTAAAGATGTTAAGAAAGTTTGAGAAATTTTGGGGTGGGAAAACATTTTGACATTTCTAAAAACTTTGGTAGATGCTAGCAGAATGCAAGTGTTCAATTATGATTTTGCTTTGATTTCTGTTTTAGAAATACAAAAAAGATGGCTCATTGGATTCCTCCAGGAGAAACTGCGGTAGAAAATGTATGTTTTCAAAATGAGATTTGCAAGTGTTTGAGCTTACGGTAAGAAGATCTCCCACAAAGTCAAGCAAATTTACAACAGGAACTTCGGAGCAAAGGAATCAATGCAGCCACCTCAACTAACCGTGAGAATTTAATCAGCAAAAGATTTGTGTCACGTATAGCCCCAGAAAGCCCATGTTGACTGCATACACCAGAAGCTACGGCTGGCTTTTGCAAAGAAGTTCATGGGGAAGAATGCAGACTTTTGGAGAAACGTGTTATTCACAGACGAGACCAGAATCTGCATACGGAATGAGAGGGAAAATTAGGTTGAGAAGAAAAACTGGAGAAAAGTTTAAATTTGTGATGCCCACTGTAAATCATTATGCTGCAGTAATGTGGGGAGCATTTTCAGCTGGAGGGGCTGGATGTATTCGTTTTGTGGAGCCTGTTGAGACTTGCAATCTAAGGTGGTACTTGAAAGTGTTAGTGGGTCAGGTCAGTAGGTCAGCCAGACTTCTTTTTGGGGCTAACCAGGAGTTTCGGCTTCAAGATGATGGAGTAATCGGCAATAGGGCTAAGGTGGTTCAAGACTTTATTAAGGGTAGTGGTTGGCAGACTTTGGATTAGCCCCCTCTGCCTGCTGAATTGAACCCAATTGAAAATATCTTGTCTGTATTAAAAAGGAAAGTTTGGACACACACTTTTAAGAATACCACTGAACTCAAGGGCAGAATTATTAGAGTTTAGAATCATGAACTATCACTTATTTTTTTGAAAAATTAGGATTGTCAATGACTGATATGCTTAAAGCTGTTATCAGGGCCAAAGGCTATTTAATAGACTACTAATTAATGTTTTTTTATATATGGACTTTACTAACTGTATTATTAATGTGTTTTGTGTTAAAAATTGTGTGCATTGATTAATGAAATTCTTAGGTCAGTTACCATTTTTACAAAATTCAAGGATGTCCACAATTTTTCCGACAGTAGTGTAGATTCTCTATTAAACCATTTGTGCGCGACGCACCTGCTAGAGTATTCATTAAGTGTATCAAAAGTCATACAGGATATTATTCTTGTGAGCGATGCATAATTAAAGACTCATATGATGGAAGAGTTGTTCTTTCACAAAAATAATTGTGTTGCAAGAAATGACCTAGGTTCTAGTCTATTGAAATATGAAGATGAACACCAAAAAGCTAAATCTCTTCACATTGATTATAATTTGCTTTGTGTTATTGGATTTATCTTAGATTTTATGCATTGGTTTGTTTGGGTGTAATGAGACAAATTTTAAACTTTCTGACCGATGGTCCAGGATTGTGTAAATTATCATTTCGGCAAATTAATTGTGTATCAGAGAGCACGATAACATTAAATAATCAAATAACTAGTGAATTTCCTTGTCAACCTTGATCTCTAGAGTATTTAAAACAACAAAAAGCAACTGAATTCAGGGAATTTCTTTTATATAGTGGTTTAGGAATAAAACATTAGTAGCAGTGTTAAACCAAATATATGTAGCAATATTTTTTTACTTAAGGAAGTAATATGAATTCATAATGATGATTCAATTGAACTTGAACTCGAGTTTATGCTTACGTTAGAATATAATCTTTATTTTATATGTAATTCATATTTAATATTTAAATATAACTAATATTTATTGTTTGTAATCATACCATTCTACAATTTTTTTGTTGCTTTTTTGTTGCATCTTCACACTAGTCAATTTTTATGTTGAATTGTTTTTAGTATTTCAAAAAACAGTGATTAATCTTTTAACACACATTTCAAACAAACTTGAAGATATCACAATTTGTGGTTGCAGCAGCTTAACTCAAACACAGATGCTATCAAATGATGAAGCCTTCAAATTTTGTCATATTTATTCTATGGAAAAACTTAATAAGTTAAAGAGCGATTTAAATGATGATGCAAATTTTACTTCTATTGTAAGTAATATTGATTTTTAAATTTACAAATGTGATATTGTATGATTATAAGAATTGGTGTAAAAAACTGAGCCGTTTATTTTGAAAGTTTTTGATAAAAATGATTACATGGTAACGGTTTTGTAAATATATAAATTTAAGTTTGAAAAATGCTATAAACAAAATGGTAGAATAACAATTCAATTTAACGCAATTTTGTCATCATAATCAATCAATTATTTATTTCAATTTATAAAATAAAATTAATACAAAGCCATAGACTAATCATCATCAAGTGTAGTGTGTAAGTTATGTTTTATTTTTTTAGAATACACAACGGTCACAAATTGGTGGAAAGTCCATAAAAATAAAAATTAAAAATGTTTTGCTAAGGTATGCAGAAGGGTTGAATTTAGCAATCGCGATTTGAAAAATCTGGAAAAAAATCTGGTCTTCAAAATTTTTGTTTAAGCAAAACAGTGTACTTTGTTTTCGAGGAGCAAATTATTATAAATTTGTTATTATTTGTTGCTAAAATTTTTTTTTTATATTCTAATATTGTTTAAAAACAGTAGTTTTTAATCTTTATATACTTTCGCCCAAGCTGGAAATAAGTGACGCCATTGTGACGTTATTGAGAATAAGGTTCAAAAGAAGAACGAATAATGTACATTATTGATAATAATGTCACATGTGAACTTTATTACCAAACTATTTTTTAATGAAGCACACAATATTTTATTTAATCAAATCTTTACCAAAATGGTTTAAGCCCTAAATTCAATACTATTTTAATAAACAAATGGTATTAAATTTAAAATATGAAAGTAATATTTATAGTTTTTGGTTTTTTTCTTATGTCTGTCTTAATAAAAAATCTGTTATTTTATTTAAGTTTTTTACCTAATGCTACACAAGCATTATGTAATATGCATGGATCAGGGGCGAAGTTCGTATTAATAAAATCTAACATCTAGAGAGCAATAGTTAGTAAGCTACAATTTTTTATTACAGGGTTATTCCATAATTAAAACTACTTATTCCGAATTAAAACCACTTTATTCCATAATTATAACCACTTTATTCTATAATTAAAACCACTTTATTTCATAAATAAAATCACTTTGTTCCATAATTAAAACCACTTTATTTTAAAATACATAAACTTAAAAAAATTGCCCCAGTATGACACAATAAAGAAAGAACCGAACTGAAATTACTAACGAAACGATTAGAAATGTTAAAAGATATTTAGATCTTGAAAATCTAATAAAGAAATTCAAGAATTAATCAACTTATCCTACAGCTGTGTACGTAAATTAATTAAAAAAATTAATGATGGCTTAACAGATAAAGAAATAATAGGTGCCGAAAGAGAGCCGAAAAGAAAACGAAATTGTCACATATTTAAACAATGACAGTAGTTATGCTCAGCAAGAAATTGTAGAAAATTTAAATTAGTTTGGAACCAATTGCTCACAAAATTAAGTAAGTAAAATTAAAAAAAAAATGCGATAAAGTACCAATTGAAAGAAATTCTCCGAGAACTTTAGACGCCAGGCAATTATTTGCAAGAGAATTAGCAAAATATAATTAGGAAAAGTTAGTATTTTTAGATGAAACAGGTTTTAACCTGCATACTACTACTAATTATGGATATTCATTGGTAAATCAAAAAGAATGTAACTGTCCCAGCCAGCAAAGGTGTAAATATTAGCTTGAGATGGTTATTAATATTAATGGAATAGTTTCTTATGAGTTAGGTAATGGTGCTTAAAATTCAGAAAGATTTAAAAATTTTATTACACAAAATCTTATTCCCTATTTCAGAAGCAATTCAAATCACGTTCTTATTATGGATAATTGTAAATTTCATCACAGCAGAAATGTGTTGAGATTATTAAATGAAAATCGGAATATATTCAACTTTTTATCTGCCTATTCTCCCTAATCGAATCCCATAGAAGAAGTTATTGGTGAAATAAAAACAATTTATAAGAGAATGAAACCATTGGCAAAAACAAGAAACACAATAAAAGAGCGCGTTTGCTATTTACTAGACACCCGATCAGGTAGTTTTGCTAAATTTTACGAGCATCTTAGGCAATATTTACTGTTGGCGTAATCTAGAAATTCTTTTATTTAAAAATAAATATTCAACTTGAAAAAATGTGTGGAAAATGTTTATTATAATTTTTAATAACTTATTTGTTTTATTAAATATTAAATAAAGTATTTATATTCTTGTAATAAAATGGTTTTTATTATGGAATAAAATGATTTTAATTATGGAAGAAAGTGATTTTAATTATGGAATATAGTGGCTTTATTTATGGAATAAAGTGGTTTAATTATGGAATAACTCTGTAATATCAAGTTTATCGTTGATATATTTATTTACTATTTTTAGTTTTATTATTATTGGGACTCCTGTATTCCTAAGGCCTAATTAAATACGTAATTAGGTATTTTGTAACTAACCAAGACGAAATCAGATTAGGAGATTTTTTTTATAAGTAATTATGTTGAATGTGTTGCTTAACATAGCTCGATAATACAATTATTTTCTGTGCTTTGAAATACTTAAAAAATATTTATTAGTTTCTCAGATGCTGTTTTTTTAAAAATAGAGGTGACTAAGCCAGAAGT
>NC_088932.1:3612500-3647500 GCF_038396675.1 Hydra vulgaris | reverse complement strand
AATTGAAATCAAGGGTACTGCATATAAAGAGACCTTCCTAGGTAAACAAACTGTTAGAGCTATTAATCCTGCTAAAAATGAGACTGGAAGAATTTCAAAACCTATTTTATCCAAAACTAATTCCAAACTGAGAAAAAAACTCTTTTTGAACCAATGGCAACTACTCAAACTCAGGTATTTCTGTAAGTTCTTAGTCTTTGGTATCAATGAATTTTATCTATCGATTAATGAAAACCTACATAAAAATGCAAAAAATTTTGCAGAACATCACTTAAGCATAAATGTTGAATAAAAGAAAACAAAAACTGTAAAAAAGAAAATAATTATTATTTAGCAGTGGAACTGCTTGGATTAAGAAAAAGGGAGGATTATTTGATGTCACTATGGGGGCCTTTGATGGTGCGGAAATTTGGGAATTAGTTGGGATTTTTATTATGCATCAAACCTCCCAGTTTTATGATAATAGGAATTTTGGTATATATCGAGATGATGGATTAGCTATGTTTAGGAATAAAAGTGGTCATGAAATAAATTTTACATGAGTAACTATTGGTAGGCTCCCTCGCACATCATAGCTAATATGGCAGGAACAAATATTAGAAGCAATATGCCGATGTAAGAGGCTTTTTTTTAAGTAAGGACAGGTGTTTTTTTTTTGGTAGCGGATTAGTGGGTGAGGGGTCACGTCACTGTATAGAAAATACAAATTATACAAAACTATAAATTTCTATAACAAATCCCTTAGTTTTTTTCAATTTTCGTTGGACACATCTTCTTGTCTCTTTTCCTTGTTCTTAGTGTCTACTGCTGAATGACTTCTGCTAAGTGACCACAAATTAACGTACTTTAAAGGATCATTAATGGTAGTCGCACTAATTTAAAGTTTGGTAACGGTATTCGCACTATTTGATGAATAACAACGTTTAAAATGTTTTGGCCATTAATGAAGCTCTTGTTAGTATGATGATTAGACTTCTTTGTGAAAATCCTCGTTCGCATTCACTCAAAGATTCACTCAAAAACTAAATTTTCAGGATGTTTTTTCTGCAAGGTATTCACACTAACCATTTCTCTCATATTTAACTTTTAATAACATATTTTTTTTTAACATATTTAATAACAGATTCCTTAATTCAGTTTTTCAGAGTGTTAATGAGTGTTAATGTTTTAGGCCAATGTTTTTGGTGTAATGAGCCAATTGAAATGCAATTCAAAATCTTTTTCAGCAAACAGCTTTTTCTCAGTTCACTCTTTTAGTTTAATCCAAAAGGGGTTTAGATCATAAGCCTAAATCATTATTAGGATTTTTATCGTGAAATAAAACTCCATGGTAACGCACGGTCGTTTATATATTAGGAAAAAGCGCTATGTTTAGGCACGCATGCGCCAGTTAATAGATAAAAAATTTTGAGCTTTTAAAATGGTTGCGGTTCTTAGCTACGATTTATATTTTAGATAGCAACCATTGCTTTCTATGTTATTTGTAGAACTGATTGATTTTACTATACTTTTGACCTAATTCAATAAATTTATATCTTAATTGTATCATAAAACCAATAAAAAATGGAAAAGAAAGTCTTATTTTTACTTAAATTTATATTTTCATTCAGGCTTAATTGTTGCTAATTAGTGATTTTGTTTATTTATTTGAAATCCAATTTCTCAACTTCTGACTGTAGGATTTCCGTAATTTTTTTTTTTAATTTTAGATATATCTTTTCTGTAATTATGATATTTTTCTGGTTGTTGCTTCAACTTTTTTTAGGTGTAAATTCTAGATACTCATCTAATAACATTTTAACAGAGTTAACTACTCAGAACTCTCTCAAAACGTCATGCACTCGAGTGCATGACGTTTTGAGAGTTGGGTGCTTTTTAGACTAAGAAGCACCAAACTCTCTCAAAATGTCATTATGACAGAATCAAGAATTTATACTAAGAATCTTAGTTTAGTTTTTCTATATTTAGATGTTATTAAAATATAACTAAACAAAAAAATATCGCAAACGAACTAGGCACTTATATATGTACGTAAATGATGTGCATGTATAATATACGAATGATGTATCATTTATATGTAATGTATATGCGTAAAGCATTATATGCATATTGTATGTATTAATATATGTGTGTGTTGGTGTTTGTGTGTGTGTGTGTTATGCATGTGATGTACCATATTTTATTTATTATATAAACTATAATTTAATTCAAGATTTAGTTCAAATATAGTTTAATTTTATAAAATAAATACAATACATAATATTGTTTACAAAAGTTCTCTTAAAAAATTTAAACATATTCTTAAAGTTTAGCCCACATTAAATTTGTTTATATAATAATTATTAATAAGTTTTCTCTTATTGATTCATTACTGTTTTATCTTTAGATGGAACTGCACTACGAAAATTTAAATTACTTGTGCAGGACTTGTGCAAAATGGATTGGAAAAAGACAATATAGTTTGACTAATAATCTTAAAACTATAATAGAGCAAGTGTTTCTTGTTAAATTCGAAGAAATAGAGAACATTCATCCAAAAAATATTTGCCACAAGTGTTATTGCACTATTAAAAATGCAAACAAAAGAAGAACATCAACTTCTTTATCTCTGTATACTAACTGGCAACCACATACCATAAACTGTGCCACATGTCAGATGGCTGAAAATGTGCGGCATGGTACAGTTTTCACACGTTCACTTTTAAAAAAATCTAAACTCATAAAAAAAAAAAAATATCTTGTAAATACAGAAAATGTTGGACAATTGCAATGTTTAACTCAATAAAAGAAAATATATTACCTATACATAATTTAAACATAGGTATTGATATATCAGAACTACAAAATGAATTGAATCCTTTTTTAGAGCTCTGTTTATGTTGTAAATGTAATAAAATACCACAAATGCTTGTTACATTGAAAAGCTGTGAACATTTATTTTGTTTTTTATGTCTTGTGGAAGAAATGAAAAATAAATATATTGATGAGACTTTCTGCCCAAAGTGCAATAAAAAAATTTATATTGATGATATGGTGACCAGTAAAAAAACTAATTCTCTTCTTCAGATGTTAACTCTTGTATGTAATTTATGCAAGCAAAAATTTAATGCATTAAAGAGTATGAAATATTCAAAACTCATAAAAGCTTATGTCATAACGAATTACTGTTATCAACATCATTACTGACTTCATCAAGTAATTCAAAAAAAAGTATAAATGATATCTTTGAAATAAATAAAGACAGAGA
Organism: Hydra vulgaris; assembly: GCF_038396675.1. Taxonomy (NCBI): domain Eukaryota; kingdom Metazoa; phylum Cnidaria; class Hydrozoa; order Anthoathecata; family Hydridae; genus Hydra; species Hydra vulgaris. The sequence goes on along the minus strand of NC_088932.1, from coordinate 3,644,253 downwards.
TATTCCCCAAGAGCTAGAAGAAGCAGCCCTTCATATTATTAAGCAAAAAATGGCAAAAAGGGGACAAAAAACAATTGAATTTAAAAGTGGAGGACCTCGAGTAAGTCTTTATAAAGATATGTCTTTATAAAGATAAATATTTGAAAATTTATTTTTTATAAATAAATATTTTCGTGTTTTATTTCTACTTTTCAGCCAATGATTTTTACTCATGCACCAAAAGCTTATGTCAATAGTGCTCAGGCAGCACAATCAACATTAAGATTGCGTAATACAAATATTGCAAAGCATTTTGAGACTTTAGCAGGCAATTTAAACGATGCAGTTGCAAATCAAACAAGTAAATTGCTAAATTCATTATCACAAGACACAAGGCACTCCATACTAGATAATGCAGGACTGAACCACTCTGAAATAAGTGCAAGTGTGATGGTTGCAATGAAAACTGATATGGGAGTACCATGGGAAAAACTTAAAATTATGTCTAGGTAAATATATATATTTTTTCCTTGAACAACTTGTTTCACCATCAGAAGGTTCAAAGGTTTTAAGACAATAGATGAAACACAGTGTAATAAGACTTATCTATTAAGACACATCAGAATTCATTTCTGATGTGTCTTAATAGAAAAGTCTAATTGATGATACACAGTGTGAAAAAACTTTGGTAAGTGATTTTCTACTAATTTATATATATATATATATATATATATATATATATATATATATATATATATATATATATATATATTGTTTTTACAGGTGGCTTAAGACTTATAATATATGCACTGCATCAAATGCGTCACAAAGAGTAGTTGCTGAAAATTGGTCAGGCAATGAAGTTATTGTTGAAAATGCTCCTTTCTTTTTTGAAAAAGATGAGAAAGATAAGTTAGAAATTAAGGAAGTTCCTTGGGGTTATATTTCTGATTTACCCAAAAATTTATTTAGACATCTAGAAGAGTTAGAGAAGTAAGATATTTTAGAATTACAGAAAGATAATAAATAATCATATTATATAAATATATATATATATATATATATATATATATATATATATATATATATATATATATATATATATATATATATATATGTATATATATATATATAACTTATAGTTTTTTAGTATTACTTAACTTTTCAGTCCATTATAATTTTTTTTTCTAGTTGCAATGATCTTGTGAATCATAATTTTATTCAAAATAAAGAAATTCACATCAAAATTGGAGGAGATTATGGTGGTGGAAGTTTCAAGATGAGCTACCAGATAGTTAATACCATAAATCCAAATAGTTCTGAAAATACTATTGTTTTTAACATATTTGAATCAAAAGACCTCAGAGCTAATATTAAAGTAGCCATGGCAAGATTTGAAAAACAAATAGAAGCGCTACAAATAATAAAATATAAGTATGTTAATAAATTATGATGTATATATATATATATATATATGATATATATATATATATATAAATATATATATATATATACTGTAAAATTTACGTTAGATATAAATATATATATATTTAATGTTTGTGTACATACTTATAGGGATAATAGTATCAGAGTATTTATTTTTGGAGATTATGAATTCCTTTGTTCACTGTATGGAATTTCCGGAGCCTCAGGTGAGCAGTTTCATTACTTTTATCTTAATTTTTTTAATTATGTATTTCAGGACAGGATTTCAAGACAAAATAAACTTAAGTTGGGTAGGTCTTTAGAACTGCCCAGGAGGCTGATAATGTCTGACCACTAAATCCTGCTTTGTTCATTCACCTCACCAAAATAGGATTAGTATTTAATAGTTGGTAGTTTTTTAGGTAAACATTGTTTATTCTGTTACGCAACCACAAATGAAATGAAGGTTTGCAAAAAAGAAAGAACAGGCATAGAATCTCGTACCTAGGAAAATCTGCAAGCTGATTTTGAAAGATTTATGAAAGATGGTGGCATTAAGAAAAAGGCCAAGTTTTATAATAATGTTATAGCAGAGCCTATCCTGAGAATACCTTTAAACCAGGTTAGTTTTTGTTTTACATTTTGTTAATATTTAATCCATAGTTATTTCCCATAGAATCACATTGACTATATTTAAATAATAAATTTATTTTGTTCTCTGCATAATTAGGTGTCTTTACCAAGTCTGCATATTGCTCTTGGTGTTTATCTCAAGTTTTTTAACATGTTTGAGGAAGAAGCCCATGAAGTGGACATTATGATGGCAGCACCATTAAAAAATAAAAATTGTCTTTTATCTCAACCGTATCAAGACTATATTTTAAAACAACAAAAAATTTTGAATCTAAAAAGGTGCATTGATAAACTAGATGACCAAATCCAGCTGGTTAATGATACTGTAGCTATAGCCATATTGAATAATGAAGATTGTGTAGAAAATATTCAGTCACTTTACATTCCTCAACTCAATTTGCTAAACGAAACAAAAATGGAAAAAGTAAAAATTGTTATAAAATTTAATAAATATAACTTTGTGAAAATAAGATTGTTTTATGTTATTTTTGGTATGCGGATAAAAAACATGTTTTTTTAGGTTAGAGAGTGTAATGGTTTGGAAAACGAACTGATTTTTAAGAAAAGTGAGGGACCATGCATTCAACAGATTGAGTTGATTTTGCAAAAACTCAAGGTATAGCGACAAGCATATCATGGGAAAAGTTTTATAGGAAACCATGTACATAAAATGCTAAAAGTAAATATGTGCTATATGTTTTACATATAATATTTTATATTTTTATATATAATATATATTTAATAATTATTATAATAATAATGATGATGACGGTGATAGTGCTGATAAAATAATAGTGATAATTATAAGCTGAAAGTACCAAGTAATGTATCATTTGTGTATTTTCAGAAAAAATCTATATTAGAGCTTTGTAATTCTGTTCCGCTTCTTGTTTGTAACAATGGATTGTCTGGAACAACTGTTCATGAAAAATCAGTTGAAATCAGTAGCAAGTATAAACAACTTTTTAATAAGCTTTTTAATTGTTATATCATATTTTCTTCAAAAAGTACTATGACAATAATTGAATTAACACAACTAGGTATGTTTTATGTAATAGTTTTGTAAATAAAATAGTTACTATTTTAAATAATTTTTTTGTATTTGTTTAACATTGTAGTGCCTCTTTACTGCTTGTTTTATTGTATTGCATTAAATTTTTCTCACATAAACGTAAAAATCTAATTATGTAATAATTAATAGCTATATTTTAAATTTTATGGTATAGTTGACAACTATAAACTAAATTGCAAAAACCTAAACAATAAATTATATAATAAGAATAAAGACATAATATAATGTAATTTTTTTTCTTCTGCTTAACCATTTGATAACTGTGTTTTTGTATACAGAAACATATGTCGATGATTTAATGCAATTTTATCATGCCAAATGGCATCAGGGTTCAGTGCCACTTAAGTTGCACATGATGGAAGATCATGCGATACCATTCTTACAAAAATGGGGTGCTGGCTTTGGATTCTATGGTGAACAAAGAGGTGAATCAATTCATCATGAGTTTAACAAATTAAAGATTATATATCAATCTATTCCTTCACCAACAATGCGATTAAAAAGCATCCTTAAATCGCACCATCTAAAAACTAATCCTAAAAATAGAGCACTGAGACCTAAAATTAAAAAAAGAAAAAGGAAATGATATCTGTGTTACATTTTAAAAATTATATGTCAATAAAAAAAAGTCAAAAAAGAAAATGTAAATAATTTAAAATTGATATTTATTTTTGACTTTATATAAAAAATAAAGTTTTATTTATTTCAGAAAACTTTTTTATTTGAATTATTTTTATGTATATATAGCAAATATAAAAAGTTGAATAAAGAAAATATAAATAATTTAAAAGAGGTATTTATTTATAACTTTATATAATGAAAGAATTTTTTACATTGCAGAAAGCCATATTTTTAAGAAATGACACCTGTCATTTCTTATGGGTATTATTCTTGTTTTTATCAACATAAAAAAAAATTATATTTTGTTAAAATAGTTACTAATAAGAGGATATAAAGTAATAGGATTAAATGTAAATATGCTACAAATAATTTAAGCAAGGTAGTTATGTTAGTTTTTAAATAAATGTAACAAATTTATAATCATTCAAAATTTCTTAAACTAAAAAGTTGAGTAATATGAGAATATTATGTATCCAAAATAGTAAAAATTTTCAAATAATTATATCCATTGTATATTGCTAATAAACACCATAAAAGTATAAGGTAATTCAAAGAACTTACCGATAACAAAAAATTAACTGTATTTTTATCTTAAATTGTCAAATCCAATTGATTGTAATCCAAGAAAGTTAAATACCATATTCTTTATTTTTCATATTTCAAAGAATTTTTTCAAATTTGTGTCAATGATTCAAAAATCAATCAACATCTCAATTGATTTTGTATCTATCAACACAACAAAATGTACATACAATAAACCATGTTACTTCCATCTAAAAGAGAAGAAAAACACACACATATATATATAAATATATAAATTAGTAAAAACTCTTATTAAATTTTTTTCTTCACAGAAGAAAAAAGTTATATAAGCATTTTTGCTAATTTATTATTGCTCTGTTCTTTAATAACATTGAGCACTCTATTTGTAGAATACACTAACATAATTTATATATAAAAATATATATATATATATATTTATGTACATATATATATATATATATTTATGTATATATATATATATATATATATATATATATATATTTATATGTGTTTGTATATTTATATGTGTGTGCGTGTTTATATATATATATATATATATATATATATATATATATATATATATATATATAATATTATTATTATTATTATTATTATTGTTATTATTATTATTTAGATGGAGATAATTATGGAATAACTCATTAGTCAGATAACAAAGTATACAATATTAATTTTAAGATAAGTAAGAAAAATTAAAAGTAATAATAAAAAATGAAACTTTATTATATTAGGACATAGTCCTATCAGTAAAAGCATACTTTAAGCCAAAAAAGAGCTGAAGCAATAACCAAAAAAATATCATTAATATGGAACATATTTATCTGAAGTTTTAAAAAAAAAATTTTGAATTCCTACAGTCAGATTTTTAAAAAATCGAATTTAAATAAATAAACAAATCTGTGTTTTACTCTAAAAAGTAACTAACTAGAGATGAAGTTTAAGCGTGCTAAGACCATTTTAATACTATTTTATTGATGTAATTATGAAATTATATGTATTAATATACTGATATAAGTTAAAAACAAGAGTACAGCATTATATTTCAAAGAAAATGTTACCAAATTAACGGTTGTCATATAAAATATTTTATGTCGTTAAGAGCCGCAGCCATTTTAAAAGTTTAAGACTTTTTTAAAAATTTTAACGCATGCGTGCCTAAACATAGCGCTTGTAAACGACCGTGAACGGAGATTCTGAAAGTGAAACATATTTGTAATACGGGCCAATAATTTTACTTCTTTTTTTAAATACTTGTACAATTGTTTTAATTTTATTTCAAAATTTTTTGATTGGCTTAGTACAAATCAATATCGCGATCTTTGAGGTCCAAACTCAATTCCGATAATTTTTGGATAGCATCACACATTAATCCAAGATCTTTTAAAAACTCTGTAGATCGTAAGTTATCCAGGTTATTTTTTAAAAATCCGGAAAATTGTTTATTTAAAATATCCGAAAAATATAATTTTTTTTAATTTGCTTTTAGCTGAGTTGTTTTAAATTCATTTTAGTATAAGTATACTATAACTTATAGTATTCTAGTTTAAGTGATGAGTGAAAAAGCTTGAAAAACAAATACATTACTAAAATACATTCCTAAACTTGTATATGTATGAAAAACGTTATAGCTGTCTGGAAAAATTAACGGTTGAGAAAAACCCGGTATTCCGGAAATATCCGGAAAGAAATAAATCTCGAGAGTACCTCTTTTATCTTTTTTCAAATAAAAATAATATAGGTGGATCAAAGAGAAAACAGATATCAACCAGAATATACAACATTAAAAAAGCAAACTGTCGTTGAAACAGATATACAAAGATTCTTTTTCAGAAACGAAAACTTTATCCTTTGATGAATCTGCTACACATTCTGCTTCTTCAGAAAAATTAAATATAGCTAATAGAGATTTTCAAGATTTTAAAAATACTGATTTTAACCTTGTTATGAACTTTAGTCTGCTGGAAAACGTTATATTGCTACAGAAATGGCCAAATTTGTGTAAAGATAATGTTTGTTTAATGTTTGGTTCCTCAAAAAAGTATTGTTTAAGTACTGCTTTAAAAATATGTTGTAACAGTTGCAATTGGAAAACTGAGTTTTTTTCGTCTGCTACATTTAAAAAAAAATTTAATTGAACAACGAGAGCTTAGTAAAAGCAAATGTAGTGGACATAAATCATTTGATATTAACACATTTTGGTTTTTCGTGAAATGGGTAAAAGGTTTTCGTCATTACAAAGTTTTTGCGGAATAATGAATATGAAACCACCTGTGAACAAAAAAAGCTTTAGAAAATCTTAAATGACCAGAGCATAAAAAATGCTGCTGATGAATTATTCCCTGCAGGTGAAACATTAAGAGACATAATATGTAGCTTTAATGGTTCAGGGTAAAACCGTGGTTTACTTCGAAACCGAAGTTGTTTCGAAAAATTTCAGTTGAAAGTGGTAAATATATTGACATAGCAACACAAACATGTAAATTATGTACAATGTGGAAGTTGAAAAAATACATATATAAAAATATTGTGTCGAATATGAAAAATTTCAGTTATCACATTACTAAAACTGTAAAATTAGTAATGATGGATCATCATCGCTTTGAAATCAAGTGCTGTTTAAAAACTTTTCCATAGTTCTGAAAAAAAAAAAAAAATTTAAAGTATACCACATACCTTGGTGACAGAGATAGCAGTTCTTGTACCAATAATATAGATAACTTTCAATTAAAATAAGCTTTAATACACAAATCTGACTTATACCTAGTCAAGGGGCATTGCTTTTACAACCCCATCATTAAAGGTTGTTGGTAGGTAGTTCGACAAATGTCCGCTAGCGGCGGAAAAATAGGTCACAATAATTGCTATGATTTCCAATTTAAAGCCTGAGGCAGAATTTTTTGGTACCTGTCGGTAGTTGCTTTTTTTTCTAGTTATTTACAAAAGAAGCTGCCAATAAAAATAGCGCCATTTTGAAAGTTGGATTCCTGCTGTTTACAGTGATCTTTTTGTTTAAATTTAAACACAATCTAAAGTTAAATCTCTTTAATGTAATAAGGTGAGTTTAATCTTAAGAGATTTTTTTTTGTAAACTTTAGTAAACTCAAATATTATTGTATCTACTTCTAGCTTATTATATTACCTTTCTTAAAATGCATAATATTATAAAATGTTTCATTTCCAGCCAATTTTATAATACACCTCTGTGAGGGTACTATATTCTGAAAATTTTAGTTTATTATTTTAGTTTTCTAAACTAATTAAATAACTATTAAAGTTTTCTCCAAAACTGGGGGCGAGATAAATATTATTTTTATAATAAAAACAATGTTTTATCAAGCCAAGTGATTTTAAACAATAAAATTTATTGCTTAAAATCACTTGGTTCCAAATCTTTTACCGTCTAGTATTATAATTTAAAAAATATGTATTCCATCTACTATTAAACTAAATAAGTATGTCATAAACTTTGCTCTATATAAGATATTTATTTGGTTTACTTTATTAAAAATATAAAAAATATTATTATTCAATCATTTTCTATAAATATCAATTTTTAGTTAAGTCATACCAAAAATCCAATATATATTCTTATTAGAAAAAAGCCTATAAAAAGAATACTTACTTTAAATTGCAATTTTAATAAAAACAAATAAGACTTACCTTTAAGTTCTTTAATTACATTTCAGATTTATCTGGATATCTGCCGATTTCATAATAAATTATAAGTCACCTGACACTTGTCCACATCATAAGTTATAATTATTTCCACTGAACATATTTTCAATTGCTTTTAACTTTGCAATCATGTCAATCACTACTAAAAAAACTGCTTCTGATTTTAATGCTAATGTTGACTAATGTCAGCACAGTTTTCAAAAATGATTTTGCGATCTACATCTACTTGTTAGAAAAAAAGAGATAACAAAAGCCAGTGTGAGACTGCATGAAATATAGTCTATACATGGGTACGAATGTAGTATTGGAGCTGTTACAATAGTCTTAAACAAAATTTTTTCAGAGATTAAGTGTTTCAGGAAACGTTAATTTTTGTTAATGATTCGTTAAATTTAGTTGATATCCACTGAAAAAAAACATTTCCCATTAATTTCATTTGATACAAAAATTTTAAATGGATGTACTGTACATAAAAAAAAAAATCTTAACTCATTTGTTTTTATTTAATAGGTTCCATTAATGAAATCATGTCTTTGTTGGCTTACAGAAATAAAGAATGACCCATTAATCTTGCTTTCATTGCTTGCAGATTGTTTCAGTTGTGTACTGGTACAAACAGATACTGTACTTGTTTTACTTAGAGTCTGATAGCTATTTTAAAGAAATTGCCAAGTCTCTTGCCTAAGGAATTATTATAGTTTTAGAGAAGCAACATATCTATCCGGTGCCCTATCCAATCCCAGTTGAGATGTAATTAACAGTACACTAGAAGCACCAATGCATAATATGCATAGCGAAAGAGCTCTGGGTATGTTGCACTGAGTAAGATGTAAGGTATGATGCACTGAGTAAGAGAGCTCCTAATGCTACCACTGGATTTCTAGATGGTAAAGTGAAATGCCGAATCAATAAGACCTTTGATTGGTAGATACAGTTAATTCTGTCTACACAAAAGGATATCATTACTTTGGCCATTAAACAAGCGGTAGAATACAGTAGAAGCAGTAGAAGCAGTAGAATACATTGCTTGTGAAGAAGTCTGAAATTGATGCTGCTGACAAGTTACATCAAAGAAACATAAATCATACTTGGGATGTTGAGGGAAAAGATGTTATTTTTGTGGGAAGTATTCATTCTATTTTATCAAAAAAGAACAACAACTTCATCAATGTTGAATATTGGAATAATGAAGGATAAACACCAATTTTAATTAGTGAATTTCTTGCTGACATTCTTTGGGAGACACTAGCTTCCAATAGATACAATATCATGAATCTGTTATGGCCTTCTACATTAATATCATGAATCTTTTATGGCTTTCTACATTAATAATAACAATCCATTTCTTAAATATAATTTTTTTTTTATTTGCACAAACAATATCTTCATGTACATTGTATTTTTTTATTGCTATAATGAAGTTGGATGAGGCTTATCTTAACTTTAACGTTTAAAAACTCCCAAAAAAAAAAGAGAAAAAGAACCACCTCGGGAAGTACGCCCCCTAATAATTCTGCTACTTTTTCTTTTAGTTTTTATTATAGTAATGAAGCAAGCCACCCTGAAAATTTTTGGTCTATACAAAAACACTGATATTTCTCTCAAATTGCTACATTTGTGGTCAAAATTTTTTAAAGAAATTAATGCACAAAATTTTGACCTTTAAAAATTGATAACTTTTTAGCAAATTTAGTCAGAAAAAAAAGGATTGCAATTTTGGAAATTGTTCATTCTGCTGTTTCCAATAATATAAGTCATTTCAAAAGTGAATAAGTTTGATTTTTTTGTTGAACAACCTGTTGGTGGCGGAATTTTGGTGGATGTACGTGTTTTTCTTTACTTTAACAACAGATATCGTGTGTTTTACGACATATTATACCTAATTTTGATTGAGAATTTTAATACAGACATATTGGCGCTATTAAAAATTTAAAATAGCGTCTATCGTTTCAGTAACATGAGTTAAACTATTTGAAAAACTGTTTTGAATATAGCGCATGCGCACTACGTTTTAACACTAAACCCGATCAATAATTTTTAATCTTTCACGTGACCTTTGAAAGTTAGGACATCAGATCAATATACATAAAATACATAGTCTGGTCGGTATATGTAAAAAAAAAAGGAAAATTAAACATTTTGAATGGACATTCTAATTTTTGTACAGAGTTGTTCCATTAAACTTAAGAAGTTTAAAAATTTTACGTGCCGCTTGGAAACTGCTTATAACTTTAGTTGGAGACAAAAATAGATGCAATTTTTTGAAAAGATTTAAGTATAAAATATCCGCCATGTTTATATAAATCAAATACTGAAAAGCATTAATTTAGTTTTTACAATTTATTGACAGGGGGTTAACAATTTGTAAAATTAAATGTTTTAAATACAATTACTAAAATTTATGTAATTAAAATTTCATAAACATTATTTAAAGACAAATTTTTTTATAATTGCTACTTAACGCTGTATCAAAATTATAAAGCAGTTTTAACTTAATAAATCTAAAAAATAAAATTTGTCTCCGTTCTTTGTTTACGCTTAAAAATGTTGACTTTTCAAAAACTGTCTACTAAAAAAATGTGTTTTATTTATTTATTATTATTAAAGTAAATAATGACGAGTAGCAAAAAAACGCAGCATCTTAATCTAGTTCCTAACTAGTAAGTCAAAAAAAAATTCTTTTTTCAAATCCATGCTTTATGCAAGCAGAATTCTATTGGGCCTAGAAATTCTTTTTTTGTTATCTTTTGTAGAAGGAAAAATTACTGTTTTTTTTTTTTTTAAATTTAAAAATTACTGTTTTTACTAAATTTTTGTTTTTTAACTTAATAACTTAAGACTTATTAACTTAATAACTTAAAACAATAGGTTTTTAACTTAACAACTTAAGACTTATTACTTAATAACTTAAAACAATAGGTTTTGAATCTCTACGCTTTAATGTCTTCGAAACTGCAAATAATTTGCAAATCAATGATTTTTGTGACGTAATACGCAATTCATATCAAATACATAAAATGTATGGAAAAATACAAATTAAATTTTTGTTAACTTAATTAACTTTTTTTGGTCAAATTTTTCCATTTCCTTGTATTGTCATCGAAAATGATTAAGTGTGCAAAATTTGAGCAAAATTGGTTGAGAAAAAAGCTTTCAAAAATAGATTTCAAATTTTGTGGCACACAAACATAATAATAACAAACTGCGTGGTTTTACTGAAAATGCGCTTGCGAAAGTGAAGAATGCTTGGTAAGTCCCAACCTAAATGTCCAACTCAATTTATTTCTTTATTTATATGCCTAAAACAATGGTACAGGAAAAAAAAAAAAACAGCATGGATTTCATAATAGTATTTTTTTACATAGTCAAATTCGAAATGACTTTAAAATCATAAACATTTTACCTGATACGTGCCCAACAACTCTCCTGTTTCATTAAAGATGTTACAATAAGTATTTGAATATAAAAATATTATTCTACAATATCGGAAAAGTAGAGCAGAAAAAGAGAGTGTAGGCGAGGATGATGCATCCTCATCTGAGCGCAGAATCTCAGCTCGGAAAAGAGATGTATCAGGTAAATTAAAAAACCCTTGTGTGGGAAATGCAAAGCAAAGAAAATTACCCTCAGTTTTCACGTTTTTTATTATTTTATGAACTACTTCAAACTTAAAATAATTCCCTTGTTTCAGGAAAAATTATTGCCTTTAAAGAATGTTGCATTTGGCTATCGCAAAAAGACTAATAAAGATAGGAACGGATGTTAAACGCTTACAAAATGCGCAACATTTTGTAATGCAACGGATGTTAAACGCTTACAAAGTGCAGCAAACATGTTGAAAGAAAACACTGTAAGTAAAGCTGACATCCTTGACTCATGGCTAGTATATCGGGCACAAAATGGCAAACCATAATTTCCTTAAAGTTATATTATCATCGGTTTTGTTACGTACAACTATACAAGATCCCTGTTTAACACCTAACTACATCTAGAAGGATATCAAAAGATATCCACACTATAAGCTATCTTCCTGCTATTAACTCATCGCCTACAAACTTGAGCACACTGCTTGAAGTTCTGCTCCAGTCAAAAGCTAAAGCCGAGAATCTTGGTCTCTCAGAAACTGGCGTTGCAATGGATCAAGCTATATATGCAAAAGCGACAAAAATCCTGATGAACCCTAATCATATTGATTTTAAAAGATTTATTGTCCTCCGAATGGGTGCATTTCACACATGATGCCGGATTACAAGAACGGATAATTGAAGCTGATATACCCGGTGGCACAGTGTTTGGAAAGTTCCTTTTTAAAAGGATCTCGTTCCGTTCCCAGTTCATTTCGTAAAGTAAGAACTCGTTCCAATTCCTCGTTCCTTAATCAAAAAAAGAACTTGTTACGCGTTCCTCAAAAATTAAAACTCGTTCCTACTTCGTTCCTTTTTTTAAACTTATTTTACATAGTAAATGGTATTACTTATTGCACATTTATGACAAATTTAAGAGTAGATATATTGTTTCGCTAAGCGGGTGCTTTTTTAAAGTGTTTTGCTTAATCATTACTTTTAAATTTTTTTTAAATATTTCTGGTGTCCTGCCGGCCTAGTCTGCCTCTGCATGTACTTTATACACATAAAATTGATATGTTAATTTCAGCTATTTCGGAAGTATGAGCATTATAAAAGTGTTATTGTAAAATAAAGATTTAGAAAACAAGAAAAAAGTATAAAGACAATGAAAAAATTTTAGACACCAACTTTATTTTGTTTCAATAAAACTGATTTTTCAAATAGAGAGTCACTTAATGTATGTCTTTTTTCAGTCATCACATTAGACCCTGTCGAAAATAGTCGTTCAACCGGAGCACTCGACGGAAGAGGTGTGTTAAGTTCTAAAAAAACTTTTAATACTGCTGGGTATAATAATAACACAGTAAACTCTTTTGACTGTGATTTTAAATAAAACTCCAACTCCTCAATACCAGAACTTGTAACTACGTTGCTTTCCACTGGTAAACAGAAAGTCTTCTTTAGACGAACCTGTTGCTATATGTGAAGAGGATTTGATTTCACAAGCTGTTGAACTAAGATCCACATTTTCAAACAAAGACTTTAACCAGGTTTCTGCTGTGAAACGTTCGACACCATCAAGCCATAATAATTTAAAACGCGGAATTATACAAGATGCTAATATTAGTTCTTTTTTTCCCCAAATAGAACAAAATCGAGTTTTAATTGAAGTTCTTACCGTGTTGACAAGTGGACCACAAAAGTTCATACTTTTCTGTTGCAAAATAATTAATTTTTTATCCAAAGCATAAAGCGTTGTTAACAAATACCCCATGAACATTGATTCTTCTCCTTGAAAAAAGTCTAAAGATCTAAAAAAGTCATCACTTCATAGTATTCATGAATTAATTGAATTTCTTGATTAGTGAACCTTTGTATTTCGCAGAAATCCATTATGTTATTCATTTTGTTATGTCCATTAGAGTCTAAAAATATATTTTTAATTTGGAATAAGCTATCATAGGTACAGTTTCATCTTGTTTTGTTTGGTGTTTTTAAATAAACCTCTAATGTATTGTGAATTTTTTCAGCAACTCTATTTGACATATTTTGTTTACTCCATAATGATGAACACTTGCCCATTGCTTTCCTATAAATTTTCTTAAAATTAGTTTCTGAAGTCTGCACCATTTTCTCAACATCATTTTTTGCTATCAAGTCTAGTGTATGGCTAGCACATCTAAAATGTTGTGGTAACTGAACAAATAAGTCATTTTCTTCTTGTTCATAACTACTTTTGTCCAAAATTTCATACAAATTTATATTCTCATCGCATAAATTGTCATTGTCATTATCTTCATCATCATCATTACTATCTTCTTCATTCTCTGAATTTATTGAAATTGGATATGATTTGAAAGCTTTTACAAAATTCGAACCACTGTCTGTTGTTGTAGCAAAAATCTTGTTTTTTTATAGGTTATAGGTTTATTTTATAGGTTGTATGAATCTTATACAAAACATTAGCCAAAACAGTATATGTTTGTCTTCCTTTTAAGCGACTACATGCTAAAGATACTGAATGACGCTGTAGAGTCTTTTGATCTATCCAATGGCAAGTCACCCCAATATAACCCCATTTACCTTTACTCAAACAGTCAGCTGTGGTTGCAACATACATAACATCTGCAAGTGTTGAAGTAATATCTTCAATCATTGAATTAAATACAGATTATTAATACGTAGTTTTAAAGTTTTACTACAAATAATCTTCAGGTCTTTAGGAAGGCCTAATTTCACCAAATTCACAAATGATGGTTTATCAACTATATTTAAGGGTTGTGTTTCACTAACAATAAAATTTACAACAAGTTGATCCAAACTTTTTTTGATTTAATTTAAAATGCTCATTTCCTTTATTGGTTCTATATTTCTCAAGAGTAGATTGTACCACTACTTTTTTCACATTCTCTGATGAACTTAATTTTTTCTTTTTAACAAATGCATCTTTTTTACCTTCATTTATAGCTTTTTCAAAAGCAACCATTTTGAATGGTTGAATTCTCTAATAAAAAAAAAAAAAATTTAAATTAACAATTTTTACTAATAAGTAAATCAATTTTGAAACCTCAGCAAATTCAAAGAGTTACATTTTTTATTCAACATGGTGTAATTATTGAATTTGCATATTTAACAATATATGCACCTATTCAAGCTACTTTATGTTTACAATAATTTTTTTTTTGCATCCGCTGGTATGAAGTACATAGAATGATACTATGCATGCTAAGTATGTATTTTATTTCATGCATAATTCAAAATAAGTTAACTGAGTTAAATTCAAAATAGTAAGAAACACTAACATTTATTTACCTTATTATGCCGTTTTAAATTAGATGTATTTTTAGCTGTACTTATTTCTTTTCCTAAAGGGCCACACAAAACACATTTTGCATTTATATTATTGGCATTCATTCCATTAAATACAAAAAATGATTCCAAGCCACTCCAAGGCAAACTTTTATTTAAGAGTCAAAGAAAACATTACTTAGTGTTAAGCATAATGAGTAATTTAGTTGCATAGACTTACGACCACAATTAAGTTAAAGACGTTAGTTAATAAACTTACTTTAAAAATAATAAACTTAAGTCAATGCAATATAAAATAGATAGGAAGTAACAGCATACTTTATACAAACTTACCACTAACTTCAGTATTATTATTACATGCATAATTTCTGACACTTTCAATAACTGGAACATCACTGACAATATCAATAATCGGATTCATTCCGCCAACTAAAACCACGTGAAATAAAACTTAAGAAGACCTTTTATTTAATGTTTATCTATTTTACGCGGTTTTAGTTCGGATTAAGTTAGCACATGTACTAATTTTTAAACTGTAAGATTAAATTCAAAAATTAGTACATGTGGCAAAAGAAAATCCGAACTTGGGTTGAACATCATCTATATACAAATTATTTTGATTTTGAACTTTAAAAACAACTATTGCAAAAAGTTGCTTTTAAAGTTGTTTAACGTAAATATATATATATATATATATATATATATATATATATATATATATATATATATATATATATATATATATATGTATTTGAAAAAACGATTAGCGTGACGTCGTCAGTACCAAGTAAGGGCCCAAATTTGACCCTTTAAGCACTTTTAAAACTGCTCGTAAGTTTTTCTAAAATGGCGAAAGTCAAACGTAAGATAACCTCTTGAGATAGGCTTACAATAAATAATGTAAGCTTTTTCCAAGAGGTTATATAACGTTTGACTATTTTTAGGTCGATAAAAAAGTTTGACTATTTTTAGGTGCTCCAAGAAGTCCTTACAGTCTTATCACGGAGCACTGCGGGAGAGCATTTAACTAGAAGTTCACGCCTCCTTCCTTACCTATGTCGCTTATTGGGCTGGAGCCGGCGTCGAACATCGGACCTCTGGGTTTTGAGCCAGAACTCGAACCATTGCGCCACGACTTTTAGAATTGCTCGTAAGTTTTTCTCAAGATGTTGTTATTTATTATTAGGTTTTCATAAGAGATTATCTAACGTTTAGCGTAAATCTGTATTTTTTACTTTGATAAAAAATATATGTATTGGCGTGACGTCATCAGTACCAAATAAGGGCCTACATTTGATTCTTTAAGCACTTTTAGAAAAACACGTAAAATTTTTCTTACTCAAGACATTAATCTTAAACTATTTAATTAGTTTTTGTAATGTCCACTTCATTTCCAAGAACAAAATTACACGTAGCGTCCAGACTAACACGATTCTGATAGCAAATTTAAATCTAAGAACGATGGCGTAAACAGAATTTGATTAAAGACCATAGTTTGTCTCTAAACTTAAAAAAAAATAATTTAAAAAGCCGAGGGAAGATAAAGGAAATACGTAAAGTAATGAAAAAGTATACAGCAGCTGTCACATATTTCGTGTCGTCTTGTCACATGATTTCGATAAATAATTCAATGGTGAGTATAACAAAACAAACACCTTTGACGGT
Source organism: Hydra vulgaris (assembly GCF_038396675.1). Lineage (NCBI taxonomy): Eukaryota > Metazoa > Cnidaria > Hydrozoa > Anthoathecata > Hydridae > Hydra > Hydra vulgaris. The sequence goes on along the minus strand of NC_088932.1, from coordinate 3,627,747 downwards.
CAAAGTTTAGTTTGTCTTTAAATTAAAAAAAACTTTTTCACTACAGCTATGAGCGGCTTAAGAAAAACTTAATTTAAAGACAAAGTGTGCAACAGCGGCCACAAACTATACATCATTTCATCAGTTAGAGACAGGGCCGTCCCGAAGGGGGGTGTCACAAACCCCCCTCCCCAAAGCTGAAAATCAAATTGATATAATTTTAAACATATCAAATAGAAAAGAAGCAATTAAGTTAGAACAAGAAAAAGATTTCAATAAACAAATTGTAGTTATATTATTTGATATTGCTAGAACATTATCATGACAAGGATTAGCATTTCGAGGTGATGGTGACGATAGTGGAGGAAATTTTATGCAATTTGTTCAATTACTCTCTAGGCATAATCCCTTGAAATGAAACGCTGGATGGAGGAGTCTACTTTACGATCACATAAAGTTACTTAGGACGATCTCAAAATTAATTTATTAAACTACTAGCTAAAGAAACACGTAACATAATAATAAAAGAGATACATGAAGCAAACATTTATTCAGTATCTGCTGATACTACACCAGAAATATCACATCAGGATCGTTTATCAGTATGTGTCCGTTTATCAGTATGTGTCTGGTATGTGTCTGTCCGTTTTTCAGTATGCGTCCGTATCAGTATCTGTCTGTTTATCAGTATGTGTCCGATATCTGCTGATACTACACCAGAAATATCACATCAGGATCGTTTATCAGTATGTGTCCGATATGTTAATAGTCAAGGCAAATCTGTTGAGCGACTTTTGAAAATTGAAAAAGGAAACGATAAAACTTGTTCTGGTACTGCATCACAAATAACCAACATTTTAGAAAGTAATTTATTAAATACGGAGTTAATACCCTTTCAATCCTATGACTTTGCAAGTAATATGTCAGGAAAAGTTATTGGAACCCATGTTAAACTTTCTGAACTTGTTGGTCACAAAATTATATTTATACTATGCCAAGCCCATCGGTTGAACACGTTTTTAGAACAGTTGTGATGCTAGTAGTTTTATTGGAAGTACTATTGATATATTAAAAAATCTCTGTCTTTTTTTCCTCAAGTAATAAAAGATATGGTTTGCTTAGTGAGAAAATTTCCAAAATTAAAAATGCGTTACAATTAAAAAACTTGTCAAAAACCAGTTGGGCAGCTTGTGCTGAAAGTGTTAAAGCTGTATGGAATTTATTAGAAGCTGTTGTTAAAAGCCTTGATGAAATTCTATTATTAAAGGAACGTTTTGATAAAAGAACAAGATCAAAAGCACTTGGTCTTCAAAAACAAATACTTTCTTTTGATTTTATTGTTTCTATATCTTTCATGAGAAAATTTCTAAGTATCTTACTGAAACTCTTGAGGCAAAAAATTTATCTATAATTGATGCAATAACTTTAATTGACAGCACAATGAAAATTTTAGCATCAATCAACTCTGATAATTATGCAACGAACAATTTCACCAATAGTGCTGAATAGGGCAGCTCGTGCTGAAAGTGTTAAAGCTGTATAGAATTTATTAGAAGCTGTTGTTAAAGGCCTTGATGAAATTCTATTATTAAAGGAACGTTTTGATAAAAGAACAAGATCAAAAGCACTTGGTCTTCGAAAACAAATATTTTCTTTTGATTTTATTGTTTCTATATCTTTCATGAGAAAATTACTAAGTATCTTACTGAAACTCTTGAGGCAAAAAATTTATCTATAATTGATGCAATAACTTTAATTGACAGCACAATGAAAATTTTAGCATCAATCAACTCTGATAATTATGCAACGAACAATTTCACCAATAGTGCTGAATAGGGCAGCTCGTGCTGAAAGTGTTAAAGCTGTATAGAATTTATTAGAAGTTGTTGTTAAAGGCCTTGATGAAATTCTATTATTAAAGGAACGTTTTGATAAAAGAACAAGATCAAAAGCACTTGGTCTTCGAAAACAAATATTTTCTTTTGATTTTATTGTTTCTATATCTTTCATGAGAAAATTTCTAAGTATCTTACTGAAACTCTTGAGGCAAAAAATTTATCTATAATTGATGCAATAACTTTAATTGACAGCACAATGAAAATTTTAGCATCAATCAACTCTGATAATTATGCAACGAACAATTTCACCAATAGTGCTGAATAGGGCAGCTCGTGCTGAAAGTGTTAAAGCTGTATAGAATTTATTAGAAGCTGTTGTTAAAGGCCTTGATGAAATTCTATTATTAAAGGAACGTTTTGATAAAAGAACAAGATCAAAAGCACTTGGTCTTCGAAAACAAATATTTTCTTTTGATTTTATTGTTTCTATATCTTTCATGAGAAAATTACTAAGTATCTTACTGAAACTCTTGAGGCAAAAAATTTATCTATAATTGATGCAATAACTTTAATTGACAGCACAATGAAAATTTTAGCATCAATCAACTCTGATAATTATGCAACGAACAATTTCACCAATAGTGCTGAATAGGGCAGCTCGTGCTGAAAGTGTTAAAGCTGTATAGAATTTATTAGAAGTTGTTGTTAAAGGCCTTGATGAAATTCTATTATTAAAGGAACGTTTTGATAAAAGAACAAGATCAAAAGCACTTGGTCTTCGAAAACAAATATTTTCTTTTGATTTTATTGTTTCTATATCTTTCATGAGAAAATTACTAAGTATCTTACTGAAATTCTTGAGGCAAAAAATTTATCTATAATTGATGCAATAACTTTAATTGACAGCACAATGAAAATTTTAGCATCAATCAACTCTGATAATTATGCAATGAACAATTTCACCAATAGTGCTGAATAGTTTGCCACCTTACTTGAAATAGACTCTGAAGCTGATTTTCGAAACCATCATCGTAAAAGATTCATCGTAAAAGATTCATCGAAACCATCATCGTAAACGATTCGATTGTAATTCTACAACACAAATAGAATCTACAATGAATTTATTTTACAGAGAAGAGTTTAAAATAGTTCTTGATACTTTAAAATATAGTTCTTGATACTTTAAAATATAAAATAATGGTTTAAAATAGTTCTTGATACCATTTTAAAACTAACATATAAAAATTTAGAAACATGTATTTCTTCTATTGAACCATTATATCTATGGTTTTCTCAACCATTTAATAAACTTAATATTTCATTGGGTAATGCACAAAATCTATTTCAATATTTCCACCAGCCAGTCAAGGTGCAAATCTTCAAGATTATGACTTAGTTCAAACCGAACTAGAAATATTATTTAACATGTTAAAAGAAGACGAAACATCATTTAACTCCTTAATGGAAAAATCAAAAGAAGTAAAGCAATTTTACCATGTGCTAATCAAACCTGTCGTTTAGCCTTGACTTGTCCAGTTACTGATGCAACAAATGAAAGAACATTCAGTAAACTAAAATTGATAAAAACACATCTTAGATCAACAATAGCTGACGAGAGATTAAATTCTTTAGTGCTATTGGGTGTAGAAAAAGATATTGTTGATCAGTTGGATATAAACAAAATAGCACATAATTGGTCGATTTAAAAAAACCGGCGTATATAAATTTAACAAGTTTATACAAATTATTATAAAATTTTATTGCTAACGTCAAGAAATATTGTTTAGATATTATAATTTTAATAATCTTCTTTTAATAAATAGTTTTACAGTATTAAAACTGTATTTTGATATCGTAATATACGCCTATGTCATATATGATAGTTATTACTCCAATACTCAGTAGGCCAGAATATTTAATCCGCGGTCGAAAGTCACAAAAAAGTGAATTCTTCAAACATGTTTTTTCTTTTATTATTACTCAAAAATATTTGGCATTGTATATTTATAATTTTTTGACCAACAAGTTCAGAATATTTAACATGGGTTCCATTTAATTTCCCTGAAATTACTTGCAAAATCATAGCTTGCCTTAGGCAAGCTCGCTATAACCATTTATAATGGATTTAAAAATGTCAAAAATCTAATCTAATTGTAAATCTAACTGTACAAATGCATTGTACAGTTACGTAGATTTTTACAATAAGTTTTTTTTGAAAGAATAAGCGAAAATTAGTCATTTTTAAAACCATTATGAATAGTTGATAAATAGTTTTGAGTGTTGCGTTAATGTACAGTGTACATTAACACAACACTCAAAACATCAAATCGATGCATGTAATGGCAATAACCCGAGCTATAAACTTTGCGAATCCGTTGGACGGATCAGAGCTTTATCTAAGTTGACCCCCAAAACCTAAAAGATAGGTGTTTTTAAAAAAAGGCTCAGTATTTTACTGTTTTCGAGCGTTACAAATTTTTTTTTGAGTTGGCATTTACAGGAGTTTCACCCCCCCTCTCCTCTAATAATTTTGTTCGGGACGGCCCTGGTTAGAGAACATTAGAGTGAGTAAAACTAAGCGATCAGTTTTACGGCTGCTCGTTAGTTTGTCTTTATCTAATGAAAAACACCTTTAAAGACGTAAATTACGGCATCAGAAAAACCAAATTTAAAAACAAATTATTCAACAAAAGTCAAAACAGATTGCACCGATGAACTAAGCGTTGAATTCTCTATCAGAATGATGAATAAAATGTACCAAAATCAAAAAATAAATATTTGACTATTTTCAATTCAGAGCCGTAATAGATTCAAAAAGTCAATTCAGAGCCGTATACATGATTTTGATAAAAAATTTAATTCTTAGAACAATATTAACGTTTAGTTTGTCTTTAAGGTAGTAGATACCCATTCAAGCTATTTTCTTTAAAAAATAATATAGAGAGATTTTTCTTGCTTAGTAAAGGTTTTGCGTAATACATAAAAAAAGAAAAGTTGATTTAAAAAAAAATTAATTTAATATTAATTAGCACAATCAGGTAAAATAGGATCCTATACCATCGTAGGTTTGATAACTCCATATTGCATTGTCCGATTGTTATCAATTTTTCCAGGTAGCTTTCCTGCATGGGTATCAACAAAATGTACCAAAATGGTTAAAAAAATTATTAAAAATTTTATAGTATTTTTACTAAGGTATAAGAAAATTATGATAAAAAAATGGACTTGACTATTCATAACTTTCTTTGGCCTTGCAGAATTATGCTGATTTGGTTCATTTTGTTGGCACTAGTGCATTGAACATACTGTTAAAATTTCACTCAATTTGATTTGAAGAACTCAAGATATCTTTACACTAAGTATAAAATTTAAATACAGCAAAAGCGATCGCTTAAAAATGTATACTAATATAACCAACTTTACGCTATAAAAAACTAATATGCTCCAGATATGTAGGAATCTACTTACTGTTTCTTTTTCTTTGTCAGAGAAACCTTTTTTTATAGCTAAGTTTATTTCGTCTTGCAAGTCTTTATTTGCTAGTTTTTTTAACGCACTACTTATGCGTAGCTTTATTCGTGTACTTTCCAATATGAATGTAAAGTTTTAAAAATACACTAAAAACTTTCAAGTAATGCTTTACTAACACAAGTTTGTTTTGGGCACTTCTTCCATTATAACATTGTTTATTGATTCGCTATTGTTTTGGGTTCCACCATGCAAACACTTGGTTATTAAACTATCAGCACTTAAATCAATAAATATTGGCTTAATCAAAGTACGTATTGGAAGAGGTAGACTAAATTTTACTTTATATCGGTCTACAATTTTACACTGCCCGAGAGGTGTGTAAAACTGTAATTTATATGGAACCAATATTTTATCATATTTTATCAAGTGAAAAATGTAAAAATATCTTGAAAATATTGAAAATAATATTGGAAATAATTAATACTTTTTATTTGGTCTATTTGTTGGGAACATTCATATGCAGAATTTCGAGAATACAATATGCAGAATTTCGAGTCCTTTGTTTCTTTAGTGTTTGTTAATAGAGATTACTTAAGAAAGATGGTTAGACAAAGAATAACACATTTTGTAATTATTTATTTTCTTGTTAGAGTATTTTTAGAGTGCACATCTAAGTAATACAAAAATTAACTTTTTTGTATTGTGTAAGGTTCTGCTTTTGGTTTTTCAAAACTACTCGAAGTTGCCAAGAATTTATACCACAAGGAAGTAAAGCTATAATCAAACCCAAGATGGCTTTTTTAATTAAATTTAATAGTAAATTTAGCAGTAATTAGAATCAAAAATTACACTATAAAACAAATTTTTGTTGTTGAAATACACTATCATTTTTTTATTAGTCTTAAATGTAAATGAACAGTTCTTGAGTCAGATCTTGAAGATGTCTTAGACTTCCAAAAAAGATTTACTGGCAAACCACCTCGACAGGTAGAAACCAACAGTATTTTCTTAACAGTATATTCTTAGATTTCAAATCGTTTATTACAAGTTTGACTCTTTAGTAAAAATGCAATGATATAAACATATTAATGAAATATTTATATATTATGCGATGAATATATATATTAAAATGCAATAACATATATACATAAACTAAAATATGAAGTAGTTTCAAGAACGCAATTTTCAAGAGATTATTTCTAAATCTGTCTTTCGTGAGCGGTACCGAGTCCCTGTTTCAGTTTTAGATTTCCTTGAAGAAATGCAAAAAGATGACCTGCATCATCCAACTCAGAAACAGAAAGTTATCCCCACGAGATCAAATTAAAATATTTTTACATTTTCTAGGTATATTTTATTATTTTTAATGATGACTTGACCTTACCGGTTTAATTTTTGTACTGAATAAAAGTAACTTTCAAGGTTCTTATATAAATTTAATTTATTAATTTTGGAAAGGCTGCAAATATTCCAATAATTTTAATTTTTGTTTTTAGTTTCTGTAAAGCCAGTGTTTTACACTGGTGGGTTTTTATGTGGTTCGAAATATTCGTCATTTGTATAATTCAAATATGCTCTTTTCCCAATAGTATTAAAATAGTTTGGAAATTGACTTCCTAAATATCAGAAACTGCATTATTCTGTCATGTTGAGCGAGATTGCCATGGGGTTTGAAAAGACACTGGCCATTGAGCAGTTTATGCAGTCTTGGACAGTTTGTTTTGTTGACGAGAGGAAGTTGTTTATTAGCCTGAACCTGTTGACAGCCTACCCAGTAAGTTCTACACTGTGGCACAGATTCCAAGTGTGTGTTGTTGTATTGGTGGTAGTCACATACCAATCATCCCTCCATAAAAAGATGAAGATGCATTCATTAGTCGCCACCAGTTCCATTCCTTAAATGTTCTTTGTGTTTGTGGCCTAGATTTATTACGTTTACGCTAATGGTCCTGCGCGATAGCATGATTCTTAGGTTTTAATTTTACTGAATTTGTAATAAATAAACTTGAGCTAATTCATCAACCATCTAAAAAACAATATTTAAAAAAATAAACATCCAGGTAAAAAATAAACATCCTTCTTAACTAAATCTGGTCAGTCAAAATATCAAAATATATTTTGTTTTGAAAAATGTTAAACTTAAGAAACAAATGTATACTCTACAAATATATTAAATAATCTGCTTTTTCAAACATTTTAGGTGTTACGTGAATCACCACTTTAAGAAGCTTTTGAAGTTCGAGGTGAGCAAATTTTTCTAGGCGCAGTTACTCAGCCGGCATTGTCCGACGTAACACGTTCAAAAGACGTCTTTTTTAGGTCTTTTATGTACGAAGTTCTAGCTTTTATTTTTTTGTCCCGGGAAGACGTTTAAAAGACGTCTTTTTTTCGTCCTTTACGAACGATCAAAACTCGATTTTTTTTAAGGTAAAATATAAGTTTTCGTCCCGAGAAAACGTTCAAAAGACGTGTTTTTTGCGTCCTGTTTGAACCAATTTATTTTTATATAAATTTGTACGAACAGGACACAAAAAGTCGTTTTTAAAACGTCCTATAAAGACGTCTTTTGAACGTACTGAGTTTGTTTATTCTCCCGTTTCGACTAAAATAAATTTCAAAAGGGAGGCTGGTATATTTTTTTATTTAAGTATAACTGCTTGCTTTATTTGTTTTCAAAAGCAATTTATTTCGGCTCCATTAACATATTATTAAATCGTGACTTTATAAAGTCAAGAAATTTTGTTTGGATTTAGGCAGTAGTTATAACTACTGCCTAAATCCAAACAAAATTTTTAGTACTGTAGTAAAACTTATTAAATATTGGTAATATATGAAATAATGTTTTAAAAATTTTAGCACAATTATTATTATATTTTTTTGTTAATTTCAAATATTTAGTGTTAACTATTTCGTTATTTTTTTACTACATATATATGCAGTAAAAATTATATATGTAGTGCTATAGTACTATAGTATACATATCTAGTAATTTTATGTAGTAAAAAATATATATTTATTTTTAGCTGCATATGAAGCTCAAAATAAATAACACAAGGACGTAATATTATTCATATGGTTTTTTATAACTTGATTCTTTAAAACTTGAAATAATACAAATAAAATGTACTTTATTTTTAATTATCAAATGCTTGTCGTAGACATAAAAGAAAAATGACATGTACTTTTATGTCGTGGACATAAAAGAAAAATCAGCAAATTTATAAATAGTTGAGTAAAAAAAAAAGCTTAAAAGATTAGTATTACTGAAATTCTCTACTTCCCAAAGAATAAAATCAGGTATATACCTTAATTATGCAACATATGTTGCATAATTCTATGCAAAATATATTTTATACATTTAATGCCAGGTTGTACCATTTATAGTTATAACATTATATAGTTTCTGTATATTTTTCATATTGTTACATTTATACCATTATATAAATAATGATATTATAAAATCATCTTTTATTAATATAATGTATATGGATACTTTTATATAGTTGTACTTATACTGTTATATAAATAATATAAGTTAAATATATATATATATATATATATTATATATATATATATATATATATATATATATATATATATACATGTAACACCAACAACAGTTTAATGTAATGCCCAGGGCGTTGATAACAGAATATATATACATACATATGTAAATGCATGTATATATTTATATGTGTATATTTATATATATATAATTATATGTGTATATTTATATATATATATATATATATATATATATATATATATATATATATATATACTTATACCTGCATAGATAGCTACCTATTTGCTACCCGTAAATGGGTAGCTAAATATTTAACCGGTAATGTTCTAAATGATGAAACCAAAAAGGAAGACGAGCAAATTAGACTGCTTGCCCAACATCTGGACATGTATATACAGAGGTATCCATGATCCCCTCAAAAACGCGTGACGTCATAGTGCCGACCTAACTACGCTCTGGTACTAATATATATATATATATGTTTATTTATATCTGCCAATATTGTTACCGTACACATCTGCATATATGCAAATGTACAAAATATTTTTGCGCTTAAATAGCATACTTTAATTGAAATCTGCTACCACTAACTATTGTTCAATTACGCTGAAAAATTTTCTATTTCTTAGTTAGAACTAACCTCCTCCCCAAAAAAAGTCCGACTCATTAACTTAAAAATTTAAAAATTATTAGGCGGCAGAGTCACCCTAATGCATATATATATACTGTTAGAGAGAACATGCAGGGATTAGTACATACATTGACTGAGAGTTAAGTTTGGGCAATCTAATTTATCCGTCTTCCTCTTCAGTTTCATCATTTTGAACATACAGGTTAAACATTTAGCTACCGATTTATGGGTAGCAAATGGGTTAGCCATCTTTGCAGATATAAGTTTATATATATGTATATATATATATGTATGTGTATATATATATATATATATTTATATATATATATATATATTTGTATATATGTTTATATGTATATATGTATATATATATATATATATATATATATATATATATATATATATATATAAATATATATTATTAATAATAAAAGTATATTGATTTTTTTTTAATGTTGTTTATACTCCTTTTTTTAAGACTCAAATCCCTTAACTTATAATGGAGGAATAAATGACAGTCAAAGTGATCTTTTATCAATCAGTGATATTAAATCGGGTATTAGTTTTACTTATTATTTTTAAATAAATACTGTGAAAATAAATAAAAACTTATGATAATATATATAAGCTATAGTATATTTTTGGTTTTATATAATGTATATAGGTTTTTTTAGTATGCAATTTCATATATTATTATATGTATCTGCAGGTCGTTATTTAGTAACCGCTTATGGCTTTAAATTTATAAAAATTGTTTTTTTAGGTTCAATGGATGGGCCTATTAGTAATGATTCTTAAACTTATCCTGTTGATTCTAATTTAACAAAAGATTAGCCATCTTTGTCAATACACTTATCTGCTTGTGCCACCCGTAACAAGTGGTCACGTGATTTAGTCAATGAGTTATTGTGTATATTGCAACCATACAATTTGGATTTACCCGAAGATGCAAGAACATTATTAAATACGCCAACTGTAGTCAATAGTTATTTAAAATGTGGAGGTGATTATGCATATTTTGGTATAGTGTCTGCATTAAAAAAGATATTTATTAAACAACCAGTTCAAGAAGATATCATTCCTCTATCTTTTAACATTGATGGTGTTTCTCTCTTTTAATCTTCTCCTTTACATCTTTGGCCTATACTTGCTTCGTATGATAATTCATATATATTTATAGTAGGTATTTACTGTGGCAATTAAAAGCCTGATTGTGTACATGAATTTTTAGATGATTTTATATGTGAAATTAAAGATCTTTTAGTAAATGGTATTAACATTAATGTCAAACATTACGGTATAGAAGTTAAAGCATTTCTTTGTGACGCTCCTGCTCGGGCTTTTAAACAAACAGTTAGTCATACTGGTTATCATTCTTGGGAGCGGTGTGTTGTCAAAGGGTTGTATGGAGGCAGAGTAGAAACTATGTTTGAGAAAAGAACAAATGAAAAATTTAGAAATCTTGAATATAAATTACACCAAAAAGGGCTTTCTCCACTTGCTAATGCTGGGGTTGACTGTGTGTCAAAATTTGTATTAGACTATATGCATCTTGTATGTTTAGGTACTGTCACAAGGTTATTAAATTACATGAAAAAAGAACCAGATGGAAAAATATCTGCTACTCAAATCCAAAGAATTTCAGAAGTTCTTTTATCATTTAATGGATGCGTTCCTAGTGAATTTGCAAGACAGCCTCGAAGCATTTTATATTTAGATTATTGGAAAGCAACTGAATTTAGACAATTTTTATTGCATACTGGACCAGTAGCTTTAAGAGGAATACTAAACAGTGAAGCGTATGAACATTTTTTTGTACTAAGTATTGCTATAAGTATATTGCTACAAAGTGATAATAACATACGGAATCATTTCCATCAATATGCTAGAGAGCTATTGGTTTACTTTGTAAATAATTGTAAAAATATTTATGGCAAAACATTTACTGACTATAATATTCATAACCTTATTCATTTGGTAGACGATTGTGAAAAGTTTTAGTTGTTCATTAAATTCAATAAACTGCTTTCCTTATGAAAATTTTTTACAACGTGTAAAAAAATCGGTACATAATGCATCAAACCCATTAGCTCTAGTTTTTAAGCGCCAATTTGAATACGAAATGTGTATTGATAAAACTCAGTAAAAATCTTTCTACTTAAAGGTCAGGCCTGGTAAAAAAGATCATTGTTTTATGCTGTCTGATTCATCTGTAGCTTTTGTGATTGCAAAAATCAATGGTGGGTTTGAGTGTGATGTTATAAAGCCGATTTATTTAGATAATGTTTATAATAACCCAATACCATCAAAGACGTTTGGTAAAGTACTCTATCGATCACAAAATCAAGGAAAACTTAAAGGAATGCTTTTGACTGAAACCGATTTCCAAAGAAAATGTGAATGTCTGCCAGAATGTAGAGGTTTTGCTATATATCTTTTGCTGCATGGTATTGAGCAGTAAAATGTTTTGTTTCATTTAAGTATACTATTTATTTCATATTTAAACAATATATATATAAATAATATTTATATATATTTATATATACATATAAATGTATATATATATATATATATATATATATATAAATATATATATATATATATATATATATATATATATATATATATTTACATATATACATATATATATATATATATATATATATATATATATATATATATATATATATACACACATATATAAATTAGTACAAACACTTATCTAATTTTTGATTACTTCAACACTGTGTTTCATTATCAGTAGGTTCATCAGGAAGAATTCTTCCTAATTAACCTACTGATGGTGAAACACAGTGTTGAAGTAATCAAAAATATATATATATATATATATATATATAAGGTAAGTGTGGGTATTAAGGCCCGGCGGTAATAAGGCCCACTAATCCAAACTTAGGGAAAAAATAAATTGTGAAACTTTTTTTCGACATTAAAATATTAGAGTTATCTGGTTTTATCACTGGCAGCAAAAAAAAATTAGCATTTCTTTACATTTTCATTTTTTTAGGTGGGCCTTAATACCCATACTTACCTTATATATTAGTATATATATATATATATATATATATATATATATATATATATATATATATATATATATATATATATATATATATATTAGTATATATATATATATTAATTATATTTAATTATATATAATATATATATATATATATATTATTTAAATATATATATATATATAAATATATATATATTTAAATATACATATATATTATATATATATACATTATATATAATTAAATATAATTAATATATATATATACTAATATATACATATATATATATATATATATATATATATATATATATATATATATATATATATATATATATATATATATATATATATATGTATGTATATATATATATATATATTAGGGTGATCCAAAAATGACCAAAAAATTTTATTTTTACTTTTTGTTATTCCTAAGGTCTAAAGTGCTCATTTATGAAAGAAAACATTGTACCAAAAAAATCAGCCAAATCGGGTAATATTTAGAGGTCGCGCTGGGGCGATGTTTATACCCCTCTAAAATTCGAATTTTCAAAAGTTCAGTAAAATATTGACCTTCGTTTTCTGTACACATTTCGGTTATTTACCGTTCGATTTTAATAAAATAAAAACGAAAATAAAGCTTTTATAACGCATAATAATTTTTGTTAAACAAAATTTCCTTTTTAAATGCATATTAAAGCGGCAAAATAAATTGCAAACTAAGCCAAATTTTATTATATTTTATTATATTGGTTAATTATATGGTTTAGTTCAGTTCGGACTTTATCGAGAGTGTTGTGATTCCTGAAATAAAATTACAATAGTTTATCTATTTTGCTTGACTTATAATATTAATTACAGTATTTTAAGAAAGTGATATAATTGCGAGTTTCAACGAAACTAATTTTGTTTGGAAATATAAGTGACAACTAAATATATTTTCATTCATACACTGTATTAAAGAAAATTTAAAATGGCTGCAGTTGCAAAGTCAACACGCAGTTCTACAGCAAAATGGTTAATTGGTCAACCAATATCAATGCTTTCCCATCTTAAGCTTCCAACGATTTTGGAAGTATTAAAATGTTTTTTCTTCCACCATGAGGTGAAAGGATTGAGTATACATGAAAGTTCGGTCACAGTTATCAAATCAACTTGTGAAATTTGGGAAAAAGCTAAAATTCCTACAATTCGAAAGGATAATGCAGTTACAAGGCTTGAAAAATTTCATAAAGCATATACGGATCTATTAAAAGACAGAAATACGAAGTCAGCTGTTGCTAGAAGCAAAGTAACAGACTTTGAAAAGAGAATTATGAAACTTTTTGATATTGCGCCAACTAATGTTTTTGATTTAATAAAAATTGCTGAAGATCGCGATTTCCTCATCGATCAACGAGATGATAGAAACATGGTCTTGGGTTCTATTGATAAAGATGATGCAGAGAAAGAAGAAAATAAAGTTTGCAGAGAGATAAGTTTGGATAAACGTTTGCAAAAAGAAGCGTTAAGGAAACAACGCTCTGAAGAAGTGGTTGTTCTTGAGAATTCAACTTCGCCTTCAAGTTCTGCTAGTAGCGATCATGATGATATCGTAGTTTTGAAAGGAAAAGATGATGTTGCAGAAAACTCCGGTCTGAAAAGGAGTGTTTTATAAAAATAATTATTACCCCTGAAGTTGTCGCTTCCTTAGATAGAGGAAAAGTAAATAATCGTGTGGCAATGCGAACTATAGCAGCTACAATGCAAAGTTTAGGAGCTCCCATTGAAGAGTTCTCTATATCTGTTACTACTTTTCATAGGGCAAGAACTGATTATCGTGAAACTCATTACAATGAAACGAAAGAAAATTTCAAACCGGATGTACCTCTCGTAGTTCATTGGGATGGAAAAATGATGGCAGACATCGATGGAAGTGGAAATGTTGAGCGTTTGTCAGTTTTAGTAACAGGGCGTGGTGTTGAAAACCTTCTGGGAGTGCCAAAACTTCCTGATTCAAAAGGAGAAGCCATTGCTATTGCAGTTGTAGCCTCCCTCCATGAATGGGACGCTTCGAATCTTATTAATAATCTCTGTGGCATGTCGTTTGATACCACAGCTAGCAATACAGGATTTGAGAAAGGTGCTTGTAATTTACTTGAAGAAAAATTACGAAAAGAATTATTGAATTCAGCTTGTCGTCATCACATTTCTGAAATTGTTGCAGGATCTGTGTTTAAAATCTATTTTCCAACAACGTCCGAACCAGATGTTGCTATTTTCAAACGATTTAAACGAGCCTGGAAGAACATCAAGAAAGATGAACTTAGCCCAACAGTGCAAGATGAAGAAGCTGAAAGAATCTTTCAAACGTCTCGATTGAAAAAAAAATCGTCTATAATTAATTTCTTAAAAAAATGTTTGCAAGACTCACAACCACGAGATGATTATAAAGAGCTTCTTGAATTATGTCTAATATATTTAGGAGAGCAACCTCCTAGTGGAATAAGATTTAAAACACCTGGAGCCTTCCATCATGCTTGGTGGATTGCAAAACTTATTTATTCAATTAAAATATGGTTATTTAGAGATCAGTTTAAAATGGTACAACATGAATTAAACGCAGTAAGAGATATTAGCATGTTTGCTGCGTTAATATATGTTCGACAGTGGTTTACTGCACCACTCAGTGCCTCGGCCCCATTTAATGATTTAGATTTTCTAAAAAATATTGAGGAATATCGTGAAATGAATGAAAATATAGCGACCGCTGCAACCAAGGCAATGAA
>NC_088932.1:3430000-3607500 GCF_038396675.1 Hydra vulgaris | reverse complement strand
CAAAACGTTCAAAAGACGTTTAAAAGACGTCTTTTTTACGTCCTGTGCCCACTGGGTAGACAAATAAAATATTCAAAGAATGTTTATATACTAAAAAAAAACTATATATAACTATATATATATATATATGTCATATAAAGTTATATATAATATAATATATATATATATATATATATATATATATATATATATATATATATATAAATATATAAATATATATATATATATATATATATATATATATATATATATATATATATATATATATATATATATATATATATATATACACACACACACACGATAGATTATTCTGTTTCATATTTATTATTATTACTAGTTTTTCCTCCTATTATTATTATTACTATTATTATTGTTATTATTATTATTATTACTATTATAATTATAATTGTAAGTAATTATTATTATTATTACTATTATTATTATTATTGTAAGTAATTATTATTATTATTACTATTATTATTATTATTGTAAGTAATTATTATTGTTATTACTATTTTATTATACATTTTCCTATTAATAACATTATTAAGCTATAATTTATACCATCATAGGTCTTTACACTTCATCAGTTTATAACTTTTTGTAAATGTCCCACATGATTGTTTATATATATATATATATATATATATATATATATATATATATATATATATATATATATATATATATATATATATATATATATATATATATGTATATATATATATATATATATATATATATATATATATATATATATGTATATATATATATATATATATATATATATATATATATATATATATATATATATATATATATATATATATATATATATATATATACAGTTATTGTTAAAGTGAAAATAAATTGATTTGATTATAGTATATATATGTCATATAATGTATTTTATATGACATATAAAGAATAATATATGTTATATAAAGTATTTTATATGAAATATATATATATATATTTTTTAAATGACGACATCTTGTATGAGAGTTGAATAAATTTAATATATGAACATCAATAAATACGAATTCTCTCAATAGCAATTTTTTTATTTTTCTAAGAAATTTTGATGCTAGTATCAATAATCTAGCGAAAATTTCTTAGAAAAATAAAAAAATTGCTATTGAGAGAATTCGTTTTTAGTGATGTTCATATATTAAATATATATATATATATATATATATATATATATATATATATATATATATATATATATATATATATATATATATAAGGTAAGTGTGGGTATTAAGGCCCGGCGGGTAATAAGGCCCACTAATCCAAACTTAGGGAAAAATAAATTGTGAAACTTTTTTTCGACATTAAAATATTAGAGTTATCTGGTTTTATCACTGGCAGCAAAAAAAAATCAGCATTTCTTTACATTTTCATTTTTTTAGGTGGGCCTTAATACCCATAATTACCTTATATATATATTATTAGTAGAAGATCACTTAACAAAATTTTTTTCCATTTAACACCATTTTTCCATTTCCTTTTGTTAAGTGATCTTCTACTACTAATATAATTGCTCTGTTCTTTTAAGAACATTGAGCACTCTATTGTGTAGAATACTTTTTAAAGTTGTTTAAATATATATATATATATATATATATATATATATATATATATATATATATATATATATATATATATTATATATAATAACATAGTTAATTTTCTTGGTTGACAGTGTTCAATACAATAGTAGAGCAAATATATGTTGGTAGAGAGATTAAATAATAACGATTGAATTTCGAAACATGAATCAGAGTTTCACGCTTAATGCGATCATCAGGCGTTACAAAATAACAGTAACGACAAAAATATATATACAAAAATACTATACAGTGTTAGCTTAGATTACCTTAAAGTTGCAAATTTGTTTTCATGGCGGGATTTTGTTATTAATTCATTTCGCTTATTTAATAGTGTTAAGGGAGATGTAATTATATGGTATTTTTCAGTTAAACAAAGATTATACAACTTTTTTTACTAGGTTTTAGGCTCAGCCCTAAAAATAATTTTCCACGTAAGAGTAGGATTTGAAAGTCCGTTTTTTTTGATTTCCCAGAAAAATTTAGACAATTCTGTGGAATTTGCTTTACTTTCGTATTAGAAAAAATTTTTATGTTTAAAGAATTTTTTTACATAGGCTGCCATCAGTAAAAGATTTGTTGTGCTATATGAAAAATCAACAGAAACGTTTGTAATGGAAATACTTTTATAAACTAAAAATCATAAGAATACAGTGAACTCCTGATATCTAAAATCCCAAATAACCACTTAACAACAGTTGTTACAGCTATGCCTTAATATTATATTATTATTAGTAGTAGTAGTATACATATAATATATTTTACTGTTATATCCTGTTAATAAATTATATATGTAGATTACTATATTATATATGAATCATATTTATCATATTATGATATATAGTATAGTAACATACACCTATAATTTAGTAACAGGGAATAGGTTAAACACTGCTTTCTTCACATTAAATAAAATTTAATATATAAAATATATATGACAGTAAGTAAAATAGGATTTTATACTCACACAGTAATGATATGATGAAAATCAATCAATCAAAATTTTCATTGTTTGTATATATATGTCATATGACATACATATAAAAACAATGAAAATTTAATGACATATATTATAATGTCATTAAATTTTCATTGTCATTAAATGTATGTATTATATACATTTATATGACATATATATAAAGTTATATATAGTTTTTTTTTAATATATCTTTGATGGGCAGACATAAGAGAATAACTGCAAAAGTGTAACTTTTCAGGAGAGCAAAAAAACATTATTATGAAGCCAATTATTTTGCTACAGAAGTCATATTTTGAGAAATGGGTTATTACTTTTATTCTGTTTAAACCAAATGGTGTAACTATACTGTTAATACCATTGATGCCGGCATACACAAGACACATTTTCTCATATAAATCATTAAATGGCCGAAAATGCAATTATACTGTTATGTCCGCCCATCAAAGATATAATATATAGTCAAAAAAATTTATATGTCACGTATGTATATATATATATATATATGTATATATATATATATATATATATATATATATATATATATATATATATATATATATATATATATATATATATATATATATATATATATATACATGTTTTAAAACATGTATATATATATATATATATATATATAAAAATATTTTAAAACATTCTGAATGTTTTTAATAATATAAACAATATTTTTATTTTTCTTAATAAAATGTTTTTATTTTTACTTTTTTTACTGTAAATCATGCACGGAGTATTGCTACATCGACTATCTTATAGCCTGACTCGCAATGGAGTGCTGCCACATCGACTGACAAATAGCCTGACTCGCAACAGAGTGCTGCTACATTGACCATTTTTTAGCCTGACTCGCAAGGGAGTACTGCTACATTGACAGAGGGTTTGGTTGGGGGCAGGCAGTCTATCAAGTAATATAAAAAAAAATTCCAGTCTTGCATTATAATTTTTACTTTTTGTCAACAAAATATGGAAAAACTTTCTGACAACCAGTTTGGGGTAATATATATATATATATATATATATATATATATATATATATATATATATATATATATATATATATATATATATGTATATATATATATGTGTATATATATATATATATATATATATATATATATATATATATATATATATATATATATATATATATATTATATATATAATATGTTAGTCGAGAGATTAAATAATAACAGTTGAATTTGGATGAAACATCAGACTTATATAACAAAATAACCGTGACGATAAAAAATTATATAGAAAAATACTATACAGTGTTAACTTAGATAACCTTAAAGTTGTAGATGACTAATTTGTTTTCATGGCGGCATTTTGATATTAACTCATTTCGCTTATTTAAGGGAGATGTAATTATATGGTATTTTTCAGTTAAACAAAGATCACACAACTTTCCTCCAGGTTAGAACGGCTCAGCCCTATTAATAATTTTCCAGTTGTTCTAACGTGTAACTGCCAGCAAACTACACAATGTCCTTTACAAGGTATGTATCTAAATAAAAATATAGTTTACATCTGCAGTGTTAAAACAACACCACAGGACAACGGTGTTAACTACATTGGTTTGACGGATCACACATTTAAAGCTCGATGTTATAAGCATAAAAATCTTTAAGCATAAAAAATTTTTAAGCATAAGAACTTTATGTTGCATGTCTGTGGTACATAATAAATGTCATATGATATCTATGCGAGTGCCTACATTGACATTCACAAGTAGATATACAAAGGCCCTGGTCAGAGTTGGCCAAGAAAAGAACAAAGTCTAAGACACACCATTCCATCACAAAATACTGGTGTTTTTCAAATTTTGAGCACATGCTCAATTTTAGCAAGGTAGTTTCCACAAGGTGTTGACCATTGGTCAGGCGCCAGACCTTCAAAACTCCCCGATGACAATTAATGGTTCTGATGAGAATGTCATCTTGACACTACATGGGTAATTGGATTATAAAACACCTATATTTTAATCATCTACCACTCAATACGCTGATGTTTGTCATTTTAAGATTTATATTGATATTTCTTGAATTTATTGTTGTTGATTTATGCCTATATGGTTATACTTTATCCAAATTGGGTCATGAAAACATTGCTCCTACACCTATTTAACACAAAAAATGTGTGAAATAATCATTGTAATGTATATAATACATATACATAATTTATGGATGCCTGGGAATATATATGTATGTCCATGGGGTATATATGCACACATGTATACACATACACATACGTGAGCACATATATACTCATATATGTTGGTATGAATATATACGTAACTATGTTTATCAGTATGTGTATGTGCATATGTATGTATTTATGTATATATTTGTAGCAGGTACATACCTATTTTTATGTATATGTATGTGTGTTTGTGGGTGTATATATATGTATATGGGTATGTATAAATATATACATTTAGAGGATGTATGTGTATAGCCAGAATGCATAACCACTGCCCAATACTACTTAGTTATACATTAGGTGTCCAATACTACATAATGTGTTTGTGCATATCAGGCTGTACATAATATGTCAAATGTTACTATAGATATACATGATATTTAATACATAACTTCTGTCAAATACACTACAATACACAAATACAAGGTACTGCATCTAATATTCTTTCAATAGTCACTGCATCTTTTTACTATATATATTTATCATACCAATAACGCAAGCCACACCACACTAACTATATATAAAACGAATCACTCCACTCCAAATATTCTATTCCAGCTCTGTTACATACACCAAAATGTTAAAAATGTGTCAAATTTTGTTAGCCAGTAATTTGTTTAATAAATGGTGAATTACTGAGATTATTAATGATAATTATATATTAAATTGTTTATTTTTTAGTTTATAAAAGTATTTCCATTACAATCGTTTCTTTTGATTTTTCATATAGCACAACAAATCTTTTACTAATGGCAGCCTATGTAAAAAAATGGAAAGTAACAAACAAAAAAGTGCTTAGATTAGATTTTACTATTGATAAAAATTTTGAGGAAAGACAAGAAAATGTTGTCTGTGCTGAGCTAAACATCTCTGATCATTCAAACAGCAGTTGCATTCTCCATGAATTTGATTATAGTAATGCATCATGTACTCTTTCAGATGCTGATGAATCATTTGCATCTGATGTACTTTCCTTGAATGACAATGATTCTGATACTAATTTTGATGATTATAACCCTACTAATCCAGATAATATAAGCCTATTTCAAAAACTTACTGCTTGCTCCATTTGTAACAGATGGACTAGAGCTTCTGTCAATGAGCTTCTAGATATACTTCGTGAAGAGGGGTTTGAGCTTCCTAAAGATGCCAGAACACTTTTGAAAACTCCAAGGATAGTTGATATCATTCAAAAATGTGGGGGTACATATGTGTATTTGGGTATTAAAAAAGGTTTGGAAACAATACTTTTGCATCACAATTACACTAAAAGATGTATTGAATTGTGCTTTAACATTGATGGTTAACCATTATATGAGTCAAGCAGTACTCAGCTTTGGCCAATTTTAGCTTCTTTTGATGGCTTTGATATATTTGTTGTTGCATTATTTTGTGGAAACAAAAAACCAGATTCAATTAATGATTATTTAGAGGACTTTGTTGCAGAGTTAAGTGAATTAATAGAACATAGTACTACAATCAATGGTAACCAATATGATGTAATGGTTAAGTGTTTCCTGAGTGATGCTCCTGCCAGAGAATTTTTGAAGTGCATTATATCCCACACTGGTTATGACTCTTGTGAAAGATGTTGTATTCATGGAACACACGAAGGTCGTGTTGTTTTTAATGATGAAATTGATTATTCTTTAAGGGACAACATAACATTTAGAAAATTTGGATATTATCACCATCAAAAATCTGTATCTCCTTTAGTTTCTATTAAGCTAAATATGATTGACAATTTCCCTCTGGAATACATGCATCTTGTGTGTTTAGGTGTTGTCCGTAGATTATTAAATTATTGGAGAAATGGTCCTGGCGGTAAAATTGCTGCTACTCAATTTGAAACAATTTCAAGTTGTCTCCTATCATTAAATGGACACATGCCAAGTGAATTTGTACGTCAGCCGCGGAGTCTTAAAGACTTGGATCGGTGGAAAGCAACTAAATTTCGTCAGTTTCTTTTGTATACTGGTCCAGTTGTTCTGCGATCTGTTTTATCTGAAGATTCGTACAAACATTTTTTGGCATTAAGCATATCAATAAGCATTATGTTACAGTCTGATGCTGAACTTCGCATGCAGTATATTATTTATGCAAGAAGTTTAATAACGCAGTTAGTGTATAATTGCAAATATATCTATGGAAATACATTCACAGTGTATAATGTTCATAATTTGTTACATTTGCCAGATGATTGTTTAAACTTTAATAGCTCATTAAACACAATATCATGTTTTCCTTATGAAAATTTTCTTCAGCATGTAAAGAAAGCTGTAAGAAGTTCTTCGAATCCGGTTGCACAAATTGTAAAAAGACAAACTGAATGGGAAAATTCATTTGGGTTTCTATCAAAAAAACTCCTCTCAACAAAGATATCTAGCGTTGGAAAAGATAGTTGCTTTCTTCTCCAAAATAAAAGTATTGCATTTGTTAAAGAAATCTTATCAGGTGATTCTTTTTTATGCAATGTTGTAAAAGTTCGGCACTTGGAAGATGTTTACAATACACCTATTCGGTCTTCATATCTAAACATTGTCTTACTTCCATATAGAAACAATGTTAAATTGAAGAGTAAGATTCTTTATAAGTCTCACTTTATTAGGAAATGTGTATGTCTACCAGAACAACGTGGACTAGCAATATTTCCACTTTTGCATGAAATAGAAAGAGGGTGATTTTTATAAAATAAATGTTTATTGTTTTCTTTTTCAAATCCAGGGTGTCAGTAGCAATAAATGAACTTAGCTAATGTTACATATTTGATTAGAGTTTTAGCACTGATGTGCTGCTATTGGTTTATGATTGTTAAAAAAAGTTTGTGGAAGTGGTTCTTAACCATTGAAAATTCTTAATGGCTGTAAAACTTTTTTTTTTCGTATTTACAGAGTTCAATTTTATTTAAATATTAAATTTTTAAATATTTTTATTTGTATGACATACAAATGTTTGTTAAATATGTTATTGTAAAATAGAATTACCACTACCCTCCTTGAAAAAAAAAAACTCAAATGTGTTTTTTTTTTCCGAATCTCACTATTTTTATATATAAATTCTAATACTTTAATATTTTTAAAGTAATAATCTTGCTCTTTGCCTTTATTTCTTAAAATTAATGATTTTTTTGCAAACAGCCTCAAAAAGTATTTTAAAATGGCTTGGTGTAGAGCAGTTTGGATAGAGGAAAATATACAAGAGGAAGGTGTTATACCCTCAGTCTGGGTAGACGAACATTATGTATATTATCCCTCCGGAATAAATGTCCTCAAGACATACAGAGAACAGACTTCACCTGATCCATCGTGGAACAAGTTTCTTAAGTTAGAAGAGAAAGTTAGAGATGGTAAATTGTCCGTTTTTGTATGTTTAGATGAAAATGTTTTTTGATAAGCATTTCATGATTTTGATAATTTTCAAAATTTTATTTAAAGATGAACGAGAGTTATGTGAAAATTTTGATTTCTCAACTTCAAATGAGGTTGAAAATGTGGATGAAAACGAAGATATTATGAGCAAGAAAAAGAAAAAGTTAATTCCAAGACCTGATCTAAGTTGTAAGTTTTTTAAAAAGTTAAATGCTTAGAAATTCATTATATATATATATATATATATATATATATATATATATATATATATATATATATATATATATGTATATATATATATGTATATATATATATATGTATATATACATATATACTTACAATAAGGTGTTTAGGTGAGTAAAATGTGATAAAAAAACACACCTTTCTTTAAGTGTGTTTTTATACAAAAAGAAAAATGAAAATAAATTGATCTCTGCCCTAACCCAAACCCTTCAGTATTTTATCAACTCCCTTGAAGGTTCTCCCTAAATCAGTTGATATATGTACTGAAGCCTTAAGTCTGCAATAATATTTTTATATATTATATAATAATTTTTGGAATAAAAATTAATATAAAGGGTGCCCCAAGATCCTTGAATATTTAACGTGTCCCATATTATTTTCACAAAAAAAAAAGAAGATAAACCTGTTACTCAAATGAAGCAAAATGATATAAAAATGTCAAAAAATAATATTCATTTTCAAAAAAAATTGTTATTTTAACCTATTTATCAAACTTATCATTAAAAAAATTGCACTTTTTTGTGATTTTTATGTAATAAAACCTAAAATAATTTTTTTTTTTCAAAATGAAAAAAAGTGATTGATTAAGGGACAAGTCAAAAGAGAGTTAATAACACATCAAAGGGTTTGGATTAGAGCTGGGATCAATTTATTTTTATTTTTCTTCGTTTTCCCTCTTCTCTTTGTATAAAAACACACTTAGAGAAAGGTAACATTTTTTATCACGTTTTGTCTACTATAATCAGCAAGAGTAGGTGAATATATATATATATATATATATATATATATATATATATATATATATATATATATATATATGTATATATATATATATATATGTATATATATATATATATATGTATATATATATATATATATATATATATATATATATATATATATATATATATATATATATATATATATGTATATATATATATATATGTATATATATATATATATATATATATGTATATATATATATATATATATATATATATATATATATATATATATATATATATATATACACACACACACATATATATATATAAAGTAGAATCTCTGTAATTCGAATTTTATGGGGAAAAATAAAAGTTCAAATTAGAGAGTTTTTCAAATTATAGAAAGTCGTTTTTTATGAAAGCATTTTACGGTGACTTGGCGTTTAATCGAATTATGGAGGTGTTCGAATTAAGGATATTTAAATTAGAGAGATTGTACTGTATATGCAAAACTCTATTGTTTTTTTTGTATTAAATGTTAAAATCAGCATTTTTATAAAATATATAAATTACTTATATAAATAAAAATATGTTTTAGTAACATATCCTGACATTACAAACTTTAAACACTTCTCAACTATATCTCATGCTACTAAAAGACCATCATCGACACCTGACAGATCCTCAAAATTATTTCATGTATCAAAAAAACTAGGAAACATGAATGAACCTTTAAAGTCATCCTTAGATAAGATAAGTAAGTTCTTTTTCTGTTTTGTCGTAAATTATGTAAATTAGTGTAAACTTTTATATTGTAAATTTAATGTAGCAAAATTCAGACTATTTGCTGTACTTTTTCAGTATCAAATGAAGCACCATTGATGAGTACAAGAGATGTTAGTTTTCAAATAAAAAAAATGCATCCTACAAAATTTAATTAACAAAATGATATTGTTTTGAAAATAATTTTGAAGAAAAATTTTAATTTTAAAGCATCTAATTTTTGGAGTATGTTGATAATTTTCAAAATTTTTTTTAAATATAAAAGAGATTCACCTGAACATTTTGATTTTTCAACTTCAAATGAGGTTGAAAATATGGATGAAAATGAAGATATTATGAGCAAGAAAAAGAAAAATTTAATTTCAAGACCTGATCTAAATTGTAAGTTTTTTAAAATGTTATATGATTAGAAATTCATTATATATATTTGCAAAACCGGATTGCTATTTTTGTGTTAACTGTTAAAATCAGAATTTTCGATAAGTTAAAATGTTTTAGTAACATATCCTGGCATTAAAAACTTAAAATGCTTCTCAAATATGTCAAACGCTACCAAAAGACCATTAATAACACATGACCGACCCTCAAAATTACTTCTTGTATCAAAAAAAACCATTCCAGATAACAAAAATGCTCCATTAAAGTCTTCCATAGCTGAAATAAGTAAGTGTTTTTGTGTGTTTGTTGTAAATATATAAATTTGAACGTTTTATAATATTATTTTATATATTTTATAAATTTTATAAAAGTATTCAGACTATTTGCTATACTTTTTCAGTATCAAAAAAAGCACCAATGAAGAGTACAACAGATTCTAGTTGTCAAATAAAAAAATTGAATCCTACAAAATTGCCTATAGAAGAAGGAAGTATGTAAATATTAAAATGATATTGTGTTGAAAATAATTTTAAAAGAAATTGTTTTCCATAACCACTTTATTTTATTTAATTTTTTAGAATTTCAATACAAAGTGCTCCATCTGTTAACAGAAATACGAGATGAAATGGAGAGCATCAAAAAAATATTAAAATCAGAAAATTCATCATTGAATGTAGTACAGATTGATACATTAAAAGAGTTGATAAAATTTGATGAATCTTTATCAGATAAAGAAGCAGAAAAGAATATAGTAAGAAATATTACTCTCCACGTAAATCAAAAAGCTTAATCAAGAAATTATGACTATTTCATCGTGTATTTGCATGGTTTTATCTGTCTGCTTAGTTTCTCGAATTTAGTTACCAGCTTTGATCTAATTTTTGATTTTGAACAAAATATTACTTATTTTCATTGTTAATTTTTTTAGAAACATCAGTTATCAAATGTTGGCGGTAGTTCTGCTTATGCCACTGTGAAGGCGATGCTTGTTAAGTATGTGTTTAATTTTTGTATTTCGTTTTGATGTCTGAAAGTGTCAAATCTGGAACATAAAAATCCTACCTATGCCACAAACTGTATAAAAAAAGTTTTATTATGAAGGCGCTTCAATAAATTAACAGGAGATAAAATAATTATTAGTTTTACATTTTTATACTATAATGAACTACAAATATATATTTGAAGTTTAAGTTTTTATTTAAATTAATTTTTAGTAAAGTCACAACAATTCCAAAAACAAAAACAGACCATTAACGCTTCATATACTTTTTTAGTTTTTGCTTTTTCTGCGTGGCCTAATTGCCTAAGTAGAACATCATATGTAACTTATGTTACAAGTTTCTAAATAATGTTCTGCTAAAATACGTTATATAATCTAATTGAGCTGAACACATCCAGCCTGCATTTGTTCCGGACAAAAACATGTTACGAACCGAATGCCGAATGGGTAATTTAGAAATTTGTATCCTTAAGTTCAAACCTCCTAATAATGGGATCTGATTCTATTTTTTTTATTTAGATTAATGTCAAATAAACTGATGAGTTTATTTAACTTAGCCGGCAGAAGCAAAGAGAGCTTTCGAAAAACAAATTTGATGAAGATAATTATAGGTACACTTATTATTGTAATATATTTACTTATGTCTATAATTTACAAAGCACTACGGATTTGTAAAAACATTTAAATACGCACAAAAATCAACTGAATTTTTATTTAATCAGTTGCAAAAGTTCAACTTTGAACATTTAAAATATAGCTAATTTTTTGAGACTGTGCCCCTAACGGTTTAAAAGAGAATGAAGTTCATTCGGTTGTTGGAAACATTCTCAAACGTGCTCCAGATACAAAAAATGGTGGTGGAAGACATTACTCTTCCGCTCCTCTTTCGTCTGCAAAATATGATACCTTCAAAGATGTCGATAGTGAAAATAATGATCTACAAAATCAAACCGAATTTTAACAGAAAATAGTTTTTTTAAATAAATTTCACTTTCACTAATATTTGTGTTTTTCTAATTATATTCCAAAATAATATGGTATAATAATTAAACTTGTTTTAATTTAGTCTAAAAATTCATTAAATACGTACCAAATATAAATATTAACGGCATTTCCCCTAACTTTTTTTAGTATTTACAAACTGAAATGAATTTGTTAGTCTGATCAGGACTAACAAATTCAGAGTTTTTTACGTTCCTCATAAGACGTCTTTTTTGCGTTCCTAATAGGACGTTTTTAAAGGGTTGTTCATAAAACGCCTTTAAGACGTTACACGCAAGACGTTTTTAAGACGTTCCACGCAGGACGTCTTTCTGTATTTCTAAATCCAACCAAATAAAGACGTCCCATCAGGACGTCTTAAAGACGTCTTTAAACCGTCGGCGTGCCCGCTGGGATGTTGTCATTATTTATTAATTACAAAAATATTTTACTTATTATTATTACAATTATTTATTATTATATTTATTATTTGATTATAATGATATTCAGAGTTTCAATACAAAGTGCTACATCTACTAGTCGAAATAAAAGATTCGCTAAAAATTAAACAAGGAGAAGAAGACGATTTCATTGTATTGTTGAAAAAGGACACCATTGAAGATTTTCAAGAGTTTGACCTAAAAATTACAGATTTAGATTTTAAGAAGCGATTAGAAAGATGTTTGCTTACATTTCATTTTCAATTGCACTAATGTATTATATGTGGCAATATTTACATTTTAGCCAAATGAATTTAAAATGTTAAATGAGTTTTAAAGATTTAAAATTTTCGTATTTTTAGAAAAACTTATTCCTTAAAGTAGGTGGTAAGAGTTGCTAAACCAATGTCAGAGGAATCTTAGAACTGTAAGTTTGTTATTTTCATTAGCTTTTACGTATACGCAGGCTTTGTTTAAAGCGTTAAACGTACAGCTATTTACGTACACTATTTAGCTTACTGAGATTTTACGCAGTAAGCAATTTTGGTTTAGTTTTTTTTTTTTTTAATTATTTTAAGAATATTTAAAAAAGATTTGCTCAACCAAAATCACTTACTGCTTAAACTCGTTTACGCATTACGTGTACGTTAATAGCTCTACGCCTAAAGCTTAAAACAAGGCCTGTATAAGTCTTTAGTATATATAAAGGTTAATTATAAAAATATAAAGACGACACTTTGGCATAAGGAAGACTACCATTAGTTAGAAGAGGTTTACCGCTCTTTACTCTAAGCTACAGGTGTTGGTTGATCGATACAGCACGTTAGGGTTTTCACGAACTTCTCATAGAACTGTGCATATGACTAAAATTTTTTTTTTCAGTTTTATGACTAACAAGTTGATGTCGGGTTTTAATTTAAATGGAAAAAACGATAAACACAGCATTAGAAACACCAGAATAATTGCTGTAATTGAAGGTAAGCATCGGCGTTACCGCACCGGCGGTAAAAAAATTTCGGTAAAATGCGGTAAAACGCGTAATACGCATTTTTACCGCAGTGCGGTAAAAATGCGTATTACGCACTTTTACCGTATGCGGTAAAAATGCGTATTACGCATTTTTACGCTTTCTTGTAACAGAAGACGGTAAAATTGCGTAAAAATGCGTAAAATCGGTAAAAATGCGTAAAAATGCGTAAAATGCGTAAAAATGCGTAAAAACGGTAAAATTGCGTAAATACGGTAAAACTGCGTAAAAGCGGTAAAAATCGGTAATTTCGGTAAATTGTGATAAAAGTTTGTATAAGCGGTAATTATTATGGTAAAAAATTACTTTGTTTTTATCAAGTCAGATAGTTGTTAAATAATTAATTACCCTCTAAAATTAAATTAGTCTCCTATATAAGCTTGACAAAAGTCAAGAAAGACTAACAACCTCAAAGTTCTTCAGTGATCTGATTAGTATACCAAAATCACTACCGAATCAAACCATCTTCAAGAAACAATGTCTCTTTGGAATTATTTTACCAAGCTAGACAGAGAAGAGGATAACATCTCTGGCTCTGGCAGAAAATCAGGATTTGCTGAGTGCAATAAGTGCAAAAAAGTGATTAAGCTGTCTCAAGGTAGCACCAGTGGAGTTAAAGCTCATTTAAAGTAAGTGTTTTACTCTTACTATAATTTAGTATATTTTAAACCACTGATCTCAAAATATAACTAGATAGCGTATTCTATTGTTGTTTTCGAAAAAATATTGAAGCAAAAATTGGCCTTCCAAGATGGCGGCGATCAGAGCTCTTAGCGGTGAACCGATGTACATCTAATAAGACTATTGCAATATGAAAGAAAATAATTAAACAGTTTTGAAAGAAAAACAAGACAATGAAACAAATTTTTAAAAAGTTTATAGAAATGAAATGATTTAAAAAAAATTAGACAATTAAAGAAATTGTTAATTTAAATGTTAAAGTTCAAAATATTCGATATAATTTTTTTATGTGCAATTTACGATTAAATTAATATTTATGTATAACTTATGTACCTTTTAGTTCTTAGTTACCCAATACAGTGTGCTAGAAGGTTGATAACACAACTGAATGGTAAGCGGCAGTGGTGTCTACCTACAATTTTGACAAATTTTATATTTTCAATAACGCAACATGCAGTTGTGCTACTAACCTTCTCAGGGCGTGTCTAGGGGATGTCTGCTACGTCGCTGGACATACCCAAAATATGTATCTTTATATATTTTTTCACAACTTCAATATTTTGAATAAATATGATGCGTCGGTAGATAAAAGCAAACAGAGCGAATAATTATAGCAAACTAAAGCAATAATTAAGGAAACTATACAAGGTTAATTGTTCGAACGGATGGTAAGAAGTTATTAATCCGGGATAACAGTTAGATTTACGATTTGGTATTTTATTATAGCGCTTTTCAAATCGAGAACGGTCTAAAGTTTATTAAAAAACGATTTATATATTAAACGGAGGTTGTTTTAATTTTTGACTTAAACAAAGTAATAAAAAACTTGAATGGACATACCTTTTTTATTAAGTTATAAAGTACTTCTTTTTTTAAATATTTTCTTTTGTTAATTTAAAAAAAATAAAAGTTATTATTTCTTAGAGAACAAATTCCGGACTTCCGTTTCAATTAAACCCTTAGTAAAGTTTTAGTCAAATTCTTTTGATATTTATCATCAGGAGAAGAAGACTACAGTTAACAACAAGCATATATTAAAATATATCAATGGACATCCCCAATTGTTTTATACAAAGCTGTGTATCTTTTTAATTACTTGCATTTTGAACAATATAAAAAGAAAGTAAGGGTTTTAAACACTAAAAATTAAATTCGGACTTACGTTTGTACATACACTAAGCCGTCTTACCTCATATATGCGTTTCTCAATGAGGAAGGGGGGGGGGGGATGCTAAAATTTAACATTTTTGGGAAGGGGTTAAAATTGCGACTTATCCAAAAAAATTCCTGTACAGGCCCCTGCTTCTAGCACAAGCATTGGGTAGTTAAGAACTAAAAGGTACGTAAGTTATATTGCAAATGCTAATTATTTTAAATTTGAGATTTCTGCACAAGTAAACAAATACTTTTTCTTCACTACTATTAAACAAACTAAATTGAAACAAACTAAAATTAAAACTCCTACTTAGTTTTACTGGGAATCTGTGTTTTATCATATGTGCCCATAATTATGAAAGTGGTCTAAGTCAAAATTAAAAAAAAAATGAATTTATCACTTATTTCACACGACATGATTTTAAACTAAATATATTCAATGTAATTTTTACGATATCGTCAAAAATGAACCTTTAAAAAGTAGTTGTAATTACAACGTTATACGGAATTTTTAATTTATTCAAATGCGAATCATTAAATATCTCGAAATAAGAAATATGACTTAGACCACTATCATAATTATGGGCTCATATTTATTCTAAAAAACGAAAAGCAGAAAGTTAACATACAACAAGCTATTGTAAGAATATGTTTTGTTAAATAAAAAAATATTTATACTTGAAGTTTATGTAATTATGTAATATTCCGTTATTTTTATGAAAAAAATCTTATGCTAAACAAAAAAATAGATTTTTATTTGAAACTTATCAATATTTGAGCTTAAGATATAAAATTTGATTATCATTAGTTTCTTAATTTTCATATAGCCGTTCGTTGTATCCGCCGCCTTCTTGAGAGGCCAAAACTGGCTTCGAAAAATTTTGCGTTTATATGAATAAACGAGCTGGCCCGGATAGCGATCCGGGCTAGTTTGTTTATTCATATAAACGCAAAATAAAATCAAGTTGAAATAAGGACAACGTCGAGATCTCGGTAAACGGGCTGGCTCGTTTGCCGAGCCAGCCCACTTTCCATATAAAAAGGCCCTAACTCTAAATTTTCATCAGTCAACAAAAAAATCTATTAAAATGGCTGCCCACAGTTTAAAAACATAATCTCTGATCACGTGGTATTAGTTTAAACTTTTATAGCATTTGTTTAATAAGACTGTACTTCAGGATAAAGTAACTACTTCACGCGTTGACAAATTACTAAACAAATTACAGGTAAATAAGGTAAAGGAAATTAGTTGTCGGCACGAACAGATTTTCATCATTTTTTCAAGATAAATATTTGTAAATTTGGGAACTTTTTTCGTGTAAACAAAGTCTGTCAATGATAAAATAGATCTGTATGGATAATTTTAAAATGACTAAAAAAAGTATAGCGAAGTATAAAAAAGCTTAAATTAAATTTTTTATTAAGATCTGGTTTCATTCAACTCCTTGGTCCTTCATTCACCAGCCTTAATTTTGTGTATTTTTTTAGTATTTTTTCCGACATGTCGCCATTTTTTGCCTCGGCTACTTTATAAGCTCCATAATTTATATTCCTTAATGCATTATTTTTTTAGTAGGTGTATTTTCTTATAGACTTTTTTATAATTCATTTGATAAAGCATAACCTTTTAAAAAGTTATTCAAATTTATAATTATCTTGCAAAATGCGGTCAGATATTTCATGTTTTCGCTTTTCATATTTCATATATTATTTCAATTGTCATAATAAGCTCATAATAACCCATTTGTTTTTGTCAAATAAAAATTAGTTTATATATAGCTGGTAAATCATTTTATGTTAATATTAAATACTTAGTTATTCTTGCGGTTTGCCATAAATTGACTTTGCTAAATTCTTTAAAACTGTGACAAATTATTTTTTTCTTTATTGTATTTACATTCATTTTATGTATAAGTTATTTATCCTTTACTGTATATATTTCTGTTGTTAAACATAAAAATAGAAAATTCTATAATATTCATAAACTGGATGTCTACAGCAATATAATAGATGGAGTAATTCCCTAGACATGAAACCATTATGCTCTAGGTAGCTACAAAACAATTTGATTTTGTATTATTTATTTTATCTCAAGTTATACATGTACTAAGGTAGTCAAGCAAATGATCTCAATTTCTTTTCATTGTCCGCGTTATTTCTTAAGGTATTAAGAATGTCTATCTATATAAAATTAAGCTTAAAACTTGGTTCTTTTGCTGTTATCTTTAATAAATGAGAGGAAGTTGAAATGACTGGTTAGACGAGTCCAAAAATTTTCGTTAAATCCGACAGACTTTAATATAATTTAATTTCTATTGCTTAAAACAAAAGATTTCTAACTATGCGCAACGAGCATGGTTCGCAAAAAAAACAATAGGTTGCACGTCCATTTCTTATATGTCCATGGTAAAATGCAACATGATAAAAAAAAAATTATTTAGAATTTTTAAAAAAACACTAATGTGTCTTGTGGTTCATGTATTTATTTTTTATGAACTATCTACTACTGAAACATTGTAATTCGCATCCTTTTAAACATATATAATTCCACTATTTTATTTCAGATCCTGCAATCCGCTATCTTTTTACCAGATGCAAAAAGTCGATAACGAAAATAAAGAGAAGAAATTTCAAGAAAAGAGGAATGCTCAGGCAGAGGCTGATAAGTCCAGTACCATAAGAAGATATTTTGGTCCTATTAATAAAAACAAAAGGCTTGATAACCTCCCACATGATGCATCATCAAGTCACCAAACAAAAATGGACGACTTTACTGAAACAATAAAGTGGCCTTCACAAAGTGCTCAACAGTTGGAATTTGATATCATCCTAACCCTTTCACTAGTTCTCTCTAACCTCCCGTTTCACGTTATTGAAACTGCTGGCTTCAAAATGCTGCTGAATTATCTTTGTCCACAAGCCAACCTAAAAAGTCCAACCACCTTATCCAAATTCAAGCTACCAATGATTTATCGCAATCTAAGACGTGATGTAAAAATGCAAATTGAGAGAGACATCCCGCATTGCGAAATGGCAGCTTTCACTACAGATGGATGGACTGCAAGAAATGGTGATCCCTTCGTCTCCCTTACATTGCATTATGTTACCAAAGACTTTGAACTCAAAAACTTATCTTTGGATTGCCAAAACTTTATTGGGAGACATACAGGGGTTTTGCTTGCACAAGGAATAGACCACATGATTTCTCAATTTCCTGGTCTTCAGAGGGAAGACCTTTACAAAGTGGGTATTACTGATGCTGCAGCCAACATGAAGAAAGCAATCACAGAAAGCAAAGAGATCAGTGATCATCTAACCTGTGCCGATCATCTGCTCAACACTTGTTTAACAAAGGCTGTAGAAAAATCAGAAGGAATCAATGGTATAATTAAGAAATGTAAAGGACTTGCTCAAAGGACCCACCAAAGTTCATTAGACTGGAAGGACATCAAGAAAGCGTGCGTGGAAGCAAATATAGAACCAGTAAAGATCATTCAGCCAATTGTAACAAGATGGAATTCTAACTTTATGATGCTTAAGTCAATCCTCAGATTGAAGGCTGGTTTACTGGTTGCTCTAAAAACTCTAAACAAACCAGATCTTCAAAGTTTGATTCCGGATGAGTTAGAGTTTATTAGTATTTACAACATTTTACCATTTCTGGCAGAATGTAAGCGATGCTCTGATTCCTGGTCTTCTGAAAATCTAGTGACTATGCATAAAGTTCAAAAAGACATATTAAATCTCCACTTGCTTTGCAAAAGAACCATAAATGACATTGAAGAGCGTGACCCTCAAGTTGCAGAGTGCCTACACAACTTCATGAAAGAATTTGAGAAGGGTTTACCTAATTATGGCGTTGGAGTCAAATACTATAATGTGGGTTCACTTCTGCACCCATATTATAGAGGATATACACTCAAAAATATTGCAAACAGTGAGGAAGGAAGGGAAGCCGCCATCAAGGAATTGGTTGACAATCACCCAACCACAATCCAGTTCTGCGAGTCATTGGTTGATGATCATACTTCGCTAGAAACATCAGATCTTGACGAAACAATGGATCCAGTGGACCTTGAGTTTTTGAAAGACAGGAGGCAGGTTTCAGCGCATCGCCCTGGGACTTCACAGCCTAGCCAATCAAAGCTCAAGCCACCCTTGATGCTTGAATTTGAAAAGTATCAGACTATGGCCTTACCTGAAAGGGATGTGGATGCTTTAGAATGGTGGAAGCAAAATAAAAATGAGTTACCTTTGCTAGCTGGTCTGGCTAGAAGTTACTTGGCTATACCTGTGACTTCTGCTTCATCAGAAAGAATGTTTTCAGTAGGAGGTAGGACAGTTACTGATTTTAGACATAATGTAAAACCAGAAAACATTAGCATGTTAGTTTTTGTGAGTCAAAATTACGCAAGGGTTCCTTCTAACCTCAACGATTGGGAAAAAACTTGCGAAGAAGAGCCGTATGAATTACCACATATCACACCACCAACTAAGAAGACTCACCAACAGGGAAAATCACATAGTCAAACTGAAACTAAAAAAAGAGGTGCACTTGAAAAGGCTTCTCCAACTTTATCAGATACTCAAACTGGTCCTGAACCTAATAAGCAACAACAGCTACAGTTAGATACTCAAGAGAGTCAAAGGACTCTAGCTCAACAAGAAGGGTATGAAGTGACTCAAGGTAAAGACCAAACTCAAAGTGTCTCTTTGTTTATTCCAATGACACTCCAGCACAATCAAAGTAGAATCAAAAAAGCAAAATTAGGTAATATAATGAAGTCGAATTAGAAGGGGAATGAGAAAAAAAAGTACAGAGCATCTGAGCTTGCAAACATTTTATTAGAGACAGATGATGATATATCTGATGATTAATTTTTTATCAATAACTTGTTTGTTTAAAACTGTAAATGTAATATTTACTAATAGAAATACAAAAAGCAATTTAAAGTATCTTTTTTTAGTTTTTCGGTAATCAGCAAAAAAAGAGGTAATTTGTGATAAAATGCGGTAAATCGTGATAAAAAGCGGTAAAAAGTGATAAATGCGGTAAAAAGTGATAAATGCGGTAAAATTGCGTATTACGCATTTTTACGCAAAATTACCGCGGTAATTACGCATTTTTACGCTTTTTACGCATTTTTACGCAAATTTACGCATTTTACGCATTTTTACCGACGGTGCGGTAACGCCGATGCTTAATTGAAGGTTATCAAGTACAGATAAATTAAATCATTTCATAATTTATTATATATATTCTTCTTATAATTTTTGGTTTTTTTTTCAGAGGTTTACTTCCAATATAATATTTTATGTTTCTTTTCAAAACATTTAGCTAATTATTGATATTTCTTTTAGAATCTATGGCTAAATATACAAAAAAAGAATTCCATGAGTGCATTGGAAATACTCTAAAACGTGCACCCGACCGCAAAGATGGTGGAGGGCGCTGAAATATTTTGCTATTTGCTTCATTTGTATTTTTTAATTTTTTAAAATAAATATTATCAATTTTACGACTGTATATTTTTGTTAGTTATATTGTATTATAGCGTTACTAAAGTATATAAATCTGGACAAATTTTGAACGTCCTGTTTGTACGTCGTTTT
The DNA here is from genome assembly GCF_038396675.1 of Hydra vulgaris. Taxonomy (NCBI): domain Eukaryota; kingdom Metazoa; phylum Cnidaria; class Hydrozoa; order Anthoathecata; family Hydridae; genus Hydra; species Hydra vulgaris. Next base: position 3,586,294 of record NC_088932.1, on the reverse strand, counting down.
AACGTCCTTGCGGGCCTTTTTTGAGACGTTTTTAAAAAACGTCTTCGGTAATTTCATCTCGGTACCAAATCTGAATCATTTTCGGACGTCCCTTTAGTACGTTTTTTTAGCGTCCCTTTAGGACGTCTTTTAGCGTCCAATTGAGACGTCTTTTCAACGTCCAAACGGGACGTCTTTTAAACGTCCGTTAAGGACGTCCTTTGAACGTCTTTACGGCACGTTTTCGGTAATTTCATCTGGGTACCTAAAAAGAACCAAGTCTGAACGTTCCGATCGGACGTCTTTTGAACGTAAAAATGCCGGTATCCCTGTAATAATTGGCTCATCACACCTTAAAGCGGCAACCCAACAGCTTACAAGCGTCGGTTCAATGATGCACATCGAAAACAAGAAATGTGATCGAGCGATGTTTTGGGAAACTCTCTACAAATTCCAATTCGATTTCGTAAGTTGGAAAATGCGACAAAACTAATCGTATGTGCTTGTATGATTCACAATATGTGCATTAAAGTGGGAGATGAGGGAGAAAATCTTCCAGTAATACCTTCCACAGCCTTGTCCTTTTAAGTTAGAGACGACACAAAAGATAAAGTTTCAAACAGGATCACGCCGCGATAAAATTTTGCAGTTGTTCAACTAATATAAATTAAAAAAAAGTGTTTCAGTCTAACTTTATATTTTTTCCTAGTTTATTATATTCTGTTTTGTTCAAAAAATTTTGTATAGTTTGCTAAAATGGAATAAAAAATTTGTATTTACTTACATTATACTGTTCAGATAAATAAGATATGCCAGAATTTAGGGATATTTTGACATTTGTTTAACTTTTACCTGACACTAATGATAGTAACTTATATTGAAATAAATATAAAATATTCTCCAACCGTCAACTCATTAGCAGCTCTGAAATTTTGCAGATTTATTTAATGTTAAGTTAACACATAGAACTTTGTAATAAAATAAAAAAAAATCTCAAGCAATTTTGCCGCGACAATTAAACTTTCAAACAAAGAATACGTTACCATACTTGGAATTTTTTTAAAATATAATTACACTTTATCAATGGTTCTGACTGACGAAGATTATTCGGCTTGGAAGTTTCAACATTTTGAGGCGTGACAGACTGGATCTGAGCCTGGGGAAGTTGTTGCTCAAGAATAATTTTTTTCATATCGGCCTTAAATCGAGTTATTTCCATCAGATGGCGTGCAGCCCTGAACTCAGTCTCTTCTTTTAGCATGTCCAGCTCCTGCTTTATCTTAGCTTTCTTAAATGAACCGTACTTATTATCCAAAAAGATGTTTTCAATCGTTTTGTAGAAAAGTTTAGGTCGGAAAATGGTTGGTCGGTGAAGGATGGTTGGAGTGTAAGGAATTTGTAAATGTTTCGTATTATTCATGGGTCGGAAGAATAGGATTGGTTATATATAGTAACGGATAATCTTTTTGTTTTTTTCTCAATTATATTACCATGGCATTGTGAAGGTGTGTTAATCCTTTTAATCTATATAAATGCATGTTCAATTTTTTCTCATTCATGATGAATTTTTACAACGATAACTACTTGTGTCAATTATTCTGCGATTGTGAAGGAAATAAGTGTGAAAAATGTCAAAATTTGAAAGAGCAGTTTCAACAACAAGATCAAGTAAACGAAAGCTTACTAGAGATGAAAAAGAAAGCAATGCCAAACGACGAGACAATGACTACGTCGCAAACCTTGAAAAGCAATACTACGATATCATTGGAAACGGATGCAATTTCAACGACGTTGAAGATATCAGAGCCATCTTGTACTTTAAAACAAAAAAACCAGAATTTAGACCGTATCCGGCTGACGAAAATGAAGACGTTATCAGAGATAACAAAGTGGATGTCGTATATGGCGAGAACGGAGAAGAAATTGGAAATGTTGCTGGGGGAGAAAATAGATCTTCAGAACCGATACATGTTACCGGAAATGGACAACAGCCAGGATGTAATAGTAAAGTCGTTCAAGCAAATGAGATTGGAGACCAAAAAAACATTAAAACGTCTAATAAAGACGAAGGAACAAGAAATGAGGTTGTTACAAACAACATTATCGAGATCGACAGCGACTCGGACATGGAAGGTGAAGTTGCAGGACCACCTAAAAGCCCTGCAGAAGTGCAAAAAGAACCTTGTTGCGACAATGGCCCAATTCGAGGAATCGATTGTCCAATAATTGAAGTAGATAACTCTGTAAGTAATTGTAAACACGGTAAATGTTATTGTTGTGATGTTTGTCATGATTTTAACTGTGTAAATTATTATTTATGTAAATAATATTTATTTAGGAAATGTTTGTATTTAATGACAACCTTAAATACGGATTTGAACTATTCCATGTGATTTATACAGGGGGTGCACAACCGTATATGTGGTACGACGAAAAAACGTCAAAAATCCTTTATATTCCCATACAAACTAAGTCGCACACAATCTGTAAATATTTCGACGGCAAATCTTCAGAATTTGACGGACAATACCACACATATGAATTATATGTCATGCACAGCTATGGCCGATGCAAGAGAGATTCCGACCTCCTCAACATCCGACGAAGATTTTTCTTTCATGGCATATACTTCATGGGTGTGGTATTGTCCGTCAAAATATGGTGATTCAAATGAATGGGATGCCAAAGAAGACATAGTGAACGATACGGAACGCAATGCTCAACGTGCAAGAAGAGGGTTAAAGTTAAGTACGTTAACTCAGCAAAATATTTCAGGAATCTGTTTGTCTACATGGGTAACATTAATTAACTTTTTACAAGCGCATATATTTATTAGTTTTGAGGGAATTGACAACGATGAAGAAGATAATATAGTTACTAGACGACCGAGTGTTAAAAATGAGCGCAAAGATACATTTTGTAGTTACCTAATTAATAATTGTGTGAATAATTCTCGTCATTATGATAATTTGTTGGAGACAGACGATAAACTGAGAGAACTTGAGTATCAAATTGATGTAAGATGCCTAGAAAGCGCTAAAAAGACCATATTTAGGCAGAACTATTTAAAAATTAGGAATGTGGATATGTTAATCCCCAGGATTGTTGAATGTAGCGATACGTCTAAATTAGGTGCAGTAATGTTCTTATTGGGACATAGCTAGCCAAAATACCATTTCAGTTACCAGATTAAAAAAATTGTTATCGTCTTTTTTATTTAACTTAAACTATAAAAAACGGGGATTAATTTTATGCAGGCCTTCTGATTCTGGGAAAACTTTCTTTGCGAATTTATTATTTAGTAACTTCAAGCCTCATGAAATTAGCTATTTTAACTGTCCAACTGGACCTTCTCCTTCTGCTTTTATGTTGCAATCTTTATCTAACGCGCTAGTCTACAGATGCGACGAAATGGTATTTGAACTCCTGGGAGTTATACAACAAATGAAACAATTGTTAGAGGGTAGTAAAACTTTAACAACCGATGTAAAATATAGAGACTCTCTAGCAATTGATCCACATCCCACCCTGATTACAATGAATAGTTCGTCTAAATATGATTACTCAAATGGCACCCATTAGAGTTTCAAGCTTTCGAAAACAGATACACTATTTTGTGGTTTGGATGCCCTCTTCTAAATATATTTAATCCAGAGGAGTTATTGGCAGTTAGCGAATGTGGCAACGAATTGTTATACATATTAAGTTTGGAAAAAACAACTAATAATGTAAATAATACAAATGTATTAGAAAAATTTAAAAATTATGTACAATTATAAATTATTTTTATAACGTTTTTTCAATGGCTCTTCTTCCTCCATAGCGGGCGCTTCTCCCAAAAACATAGTAGCAAAAGCGGGATGAAAAAGTTTTTGATAACTGTTAAGAAACGATATATTACCACCTTTCTTGCTAAACGGGTTAAACATGCTTACAGTTGTATATGTACAATCTTTTGAAAATTGACATTGAATAGGATTAGTTTTACTAAAATTGGGTTGTACGGGGGATACATTTGCAATATCGTAAAACCATTCCTTGCCATAAGTTCTTATGTTATGGGTTAAGTGTAATTTAAATCTAACAAATGTAGGCATAACCTCAGCGCCTAGGTAAGCTGGATCAAAACATATATAAAAGGGTCTTATTGTTTTATTTCCTGTAAAAGGTGTAGTGTTAGGTAAATAATTCCATTCAGGTGCTATAGGTGGCGTTGTGCCGTCAGTTATGTGGTCATAATTGTCTCTGTTTTTAAACACGGCTGCATTTTGATTAAATTCTGTATAAGGACTCCAATACATATCAAAACTATTGTTATAGTCTGTTGGTATATTTTCAGAAGTGTAAGGATTTAAAGAAGCATATATATGAACCTTTCTACCTGCTACTATTTTGCTATCTAATATCATTTCGTTATATTCGGAATTAATAACAGGTAGTTGAACATCAGCATGCGTTGGGTCGGCTATCATTGCTCGCGCAACTAAATTACTAATACCATAGTGAGGAGTAGTTACATGACCATAGAAATAATCTCCTCTATAAGTATTTAAAACATTGCAACTTTAAGTTAAAAGTCCTACTTTTGCTAAATTTGGTTTTGTAGCATCAAACTTAGCTATAAACGATCCCGCGCCTCTGTTGTCTGTTGTTGTATTCACAGCGTCGACTGTTGTTAAAGATACGGTAATTTCAGGATTATTTAATAATAACTTTATTGGTTTCCGTAATCCAATATCGTTTTTCCAGGATAATACGAACATAGTTTTTTCAGCGCAATTATTTTTCTCTTGAAATCTCGGATCCTTTGTATTAACAGCACTTGCAAATCTTACGTTTACGGGTTTGCCAGTAGGATCGTCAAAAAACAAAAAATTTTCTAATAATTCGATGGTAGGCAACGGTTTAGGTAATTTAGTAGTGGAATTGTTTTTTAAATCTTTAATTATTGCCCAATCTGAAGATTTAGCAAGTAGATACATTCTGTCAGTAACGGTTTGATCGTGTTCAGTGTTAAACAATCTTATACCTATATTGGACATTTCTAACGGTATTGATGATGTCTGTGTGGTTTTTAGTTGATTTTCTACTCTTACATCACTCATTTTTATGGAGCAACCCATATCTGTGTAAAACAAATCTGTTACACAAGGATGATATTGTTCTGGGTCAGACCATAAATTGGGAAATTCCCAAGGGAAATAGTATATTTTATTAACAGTGTCTGCAGTTAAATTAATTCCACAGTATAATGTCTTTTGTATTGTAAATTCGTGATAATAACCTTTACTATATTCATACCCGTTGTCTCCTATAGTAAAATCTATATCGGAAGGCTCTACTATATTCGGTGGTTGCTCTGCCATTATTTATAGGGTGAGTACCTCTTTGAGACCAACCGTTTCCTCCTTTTGGATGATAGTATTTTCTTTTTCCTGTCGTGATCATTGGCTGCTACTGCTTCAAATGGGTCGCTACCATATAATTTATTTAATATAGACTCTTGCACTCTCATCCCCTGAGGCATTTCCTCGAATGAACCAATAGGAATATACCTTTTAGGTAAATGGGGACCCTCCTTCGTAATTTAAAATACTCCATCGGTTTAAATGCGCCGATATTTTGCGCAACTCTCGCTTCTTTAATAAAATCTAACTCTTTGGGGTTATATTTATAGGTGTAACAAAAAATGGAGACTTTGATATTTCCATGGCGTTTAAAACTTTAAATGAATTAATTATTGCTTGCTTTTGATAGTATCAATTAATGTTAAGTGTTTTAAAAATCACAAAGTTACACTAATATTTAAGGCCGTTCTCCATTCAGAATTTTTTGAGCTTAGGCGGATAGTAATATTTCAAAAGTTTGTGAGCTCATGCGAAGCGCATGAGCTCACAAACTTTTGAAATATTACTATCATGGGTTGCTCGATTTATATCTAAATCTTCTCTAAGACGGGCAGTTGCAACTGCTGTAACATAAATGCTGCATGTACAGCATTACTGGCGATGTTACAGCATTACTGTTATTACTGTTACAGCATTACTGGCGATGCTCAGATAACAATCGCAATAAGTTTCAGAATGAGCCCTACAACTATAGGAAGAATTACCATAGAAACATGTAAAGTAATTTGGAATGTTATTTGGAAAATAGGATATTTGTTAGCACCATCTTCACTAAAAGAATGGCTTGAAATATCTTCTGAGTTCTACGAAAGATGGAATTTTCCTCATTGTCTTGGGGCAATAGATGGTAAACTTGTAATTATTCAGTCGCCAGCCCGAAGTGGCTCAATGTATTTTAACTACAAAAAACATTTAGCATTGTACTTTTAGCAACGTGTAATGCAAAATATGAGTTAACTTTGGTTGATATAGGTGGCTCCGGGCGTCAAAGTGACGGTGGTATTTACAATAATAGCAAAGTTGGATCCGCTATTGACAATAATGATTAGTTTATATATATTCGTCATTATTAATATAAGTGTGTACAACATTTTACCGTGAAATATATGACTGGAGCAAGTAGAAGAGAAGTAGAATAGTCTTATCATCTTGCCCCATTTTTGTCGTTGATAAAATATAACAAAATATAAACCAAATACAAATATAATAAAATATTTTTAATACATATAAATTTTTTTTTTTAATTTTTTTTTTTACTTCTTTTACAATGAACATCATTAAATAACCAAGCAAGTAATATAATAGAATTTCAAGAAAAAGTGAAGATTTAAATTGAAAAAGGAAAAATTTTAAAAATAAGAGATTGTTTCATTAATGTTGAGGTCTAGTAGCTGTTGCTTTACAACGCATTTAAAATGTTGGAATGAGTTTATCGTTTTTATTTTGTTTGTTAAAAATGAGTTCCACAATTGGGGTCCTCTGCTAGATATTGAGAATTTAGATTGTCTTAAAGAGGTTTTCGGAATATAGTAGTTCTTGATAGAGTATTTTGTTTGATATTTGCGATTAATAAAGCGAAAAAAGTTATGGAAGACATCAGGGACCAGATCATTTTTGAGTTTAAACATGAACTGAAGAATGCAATATATATATTTTTTCGTAGATATAAGAACTCTCGTTCCTTAATTAAAAGTTTAGAATTGGCATTTCTATTTGCATAATCTGTTAAATTTTCCTGATCCATCATGTATAAGTGGTTATTTAAAATCCATAACATTTCCCTTCACTTTTTTAGCCGACGAGGCATTTGTATTAAAGCCGCATATGATGAGGCCTTATCCAAGAAGAACTAATCACGATAAAACAGAAATTGTGTTTAACTATCGCTTATCAAGAGGAAGAAGAGTAATTGAGAACTCTTTTGGGGTATTGGCTAGCAGATTCCAAATATTTAGAAGACCGATAGTATTAAAAGTTGAAAATGTGAAAATTGTTGTAAAAGCAACTGTGGCTCTGCACAACTTTCTAATGAAAATACAAATAAAAACAGATAATTTCTCATATTGCCCAAGTCATTATGTTGATCAAGAAACTTCACACGAGAGTATTCCTGGTCAATGGAGAAAAGAAACAAATAATTATCAAGGACTTAAATCAATTCAATGTCAAGGAGCCCTTAATTTTATCAAAAAAGCAAAATCTATAAGAAATAATTATAAAGATTACTTTAATTCGGAGGAGGGCTTAGTTTTATGACAAGATAGAATAGTTAACAGTACATCTAATCCTTTTGATGAAGAATAATATAAAATAGTAAATAATAATATTCTGACACAGTATACAAGGAATAAAAAAGTAAGTATTTTAAAGTTTGACGTTTTTTATCATAAATATAAACAAATTTAAATAATTTTTATATAAAAAGTTTTGTTTATAAAGTTAATAATCTTCAAACTCTAAAGTTAATAAAACCTCTTCAATTCTTATTCTTGCCAAACGATTTTTCCTTTTTGGAAGCTCTTTGAACCTGCTAAACAAACCTCTACAATATAAATCATCAGAATATGTGTTAATAGTTTCATTGTCATCTTTATTTAATTGTTTTAAACTTTCAACAAGTAAGGTTTCAATCGGTGGAACTGCAACGGACTTGTTCAGCTAAATTTTTTGTGTATATATTTGGTTCACCTTGAAACTCTATATTGACGTTTTCTTCAACTATTGAATCTAAGTTCGAATCTGTGTCTTGAGGACAGACTGTATCTGTCAAGAATTGTAGTTGTTTCAAATATATGCATGATGGCAGTATAGATGCTGCTGCCCCTGACCGTGTTGCTTTCTCCCGTCCGTCATTGCATCGTTTAAAATTTTCTCGTAAACCTTTCCATAGCTTTTTTAGGGATTCAACTATAAGGTTAATTAGAACAGAGTGAGTTTTAATAACAAAAATCAATTATAACAAAAAAACTTCAATAAAGCACTACTAAGAGTGCCATGATATATTAAAATAAGTATAATCAGTTACTATTAATTGATTAGAATTATAAATTAGATCTTTATGTATATACGTAAATCAGCCCAAAACTGAAACTTTTCTCTATAGTTTCCCTTTGAATGCAAGAAATTTATTAACCTGTATAAGCACCACCAAGACTTTTATTAATCATTTCCCAAGCATTTTTTCTTTTATCATAATGTTTATGCGAAGATAATGCAGTATTTCATAAACAGGAGTATTTTTTAACACACTCAATAAACTCTTCATTATCGATTTAATCTATATTGTTGGAGTTAATTTTTCTTTTTAGAGCTGTATTTTACTGTATAGAGCTGTATTTTTCTTTTTAGAGCTGTATTTTACTACAGTAACTTCCAACTTTAATTAGTGGCTACTTGCAGCCTTGTTGGAAGCGAAGATGTTTAAAAAAAAAAAAAAAAATTTACATTTTTTATAGTTAATTCTTTGGAACATATAAGTAAGGTTTCAATTGCTGGTTGCGACAAAAACAGTTGCTGCGAATTCGTTTGTTTTAGAAGCAAAGATAAAATATATATCTGTTGTTCAGGTGACATATTAATTCTAGCCAAATCACTATTGTTATTAATTTCCATTTTGCTTTTATACCTTTTTATAATTCAAAAACAAATTAGTTGTAAAGTACAATATTATAAAAGTCTAGTTATATTATTCCTAAAATAATTATTACTTTATTTACCCGTTTACTATATCTAATTTAGCATTAATATTTCATAATATAATCATAAAATAGCAAAATTGGGTGTGCCATGCTAGACAAGAATAAAACGAGGATAGAAAACTAGGAAAGAATAATTTCAGAATAGAATGTTTTATGATAGAAATGAAGAAACCTTACAAGAAAAGAATTTTTCAAAAGAATATTTTTTGGCAGAAATTTTGAAAAGAAACTTGAAATTCTTTCTAAGAAAGAATAATTTTTAATAAACGTAAACAACTTGCTTGGAAAGAATTTCATTTAATAAATGCGAAAAACTTGTTAGGAAAGAATTTTATTTAATAAATCTAAAACACTTGCTACGACAGAATTTTATTTCATTAATCCAAAAAAGCTTGCTAGGACAGAATTACCGATAATTAGAAGTATTAAACTTAGAAGCATTAAACTAAAACTACAAGAAATTGATTTAAACTTTTTACAATCGCATATGGAAGGCGTTAGAGCAAAATTGAGATCAATTGCAGATGGTGGTGTTTTTTCATATAAAAAATAATATATTTTTATTAAAAGATAAATGCTTTATTTAAAAAAAATATAATAGTAGTTTGTTTTTTTATTTATAAATAAGTTATTGACGTTTTTATTTTGTCCGATAACTTCCGCATCACCCGTTAAAAGGCAAGGCTTAAAAGGGCTGATATTCTAAACCTGTTTTGTACATCAATTTGGAATTAACTGGTTTACTCATAGTTTAACATTTTGTTGCGTTAGAATAAACATTTTGAGGGGCTTTATGCAGTAAACCAATTTAATAAAAAAATGCAACTAAGATTTGTGCAATTAGAATATTATAAGTAAATCTAAGATATTTTATTAATAAAATATTTTGAATTTAAAATGAATTTTTCTGATCGAACCAAAATTAATGCCATTATAATTATTTAACATTTATTCAATTAAAAATCATAAATGTAATTAACAAATTGCGCGCAAATTCTTTCTTAAAATTTCTTTGCTAGCACGTTTTTAAAATTTCTTTTCTAAAATTTCTTTGCTAGTACGTTTTTCCAATTTTCTTTGCTAGAAAGAAAATGACTTTTACTTGTGCGATTTCTATCCTAAAAAAGTCTTTGCTAGCAAGTTTTTCATTTTTCTTTGCCAGAAAGGATATTGCCAGAATGTATTTCTTTCTTCTTTTCTACCCTTCAATTATTATATCCTAAAAAGTAAAAGTTTTTTTCATCATAGCAGGAATTTTCATGTTTCTTTCCTAGAAAGACTTTCCTGATTTCTTGCCACCCAAACTTGTTAATCCTAGTATACTTGTTTATTTTTCAAAGTTTGTTTAAAACAAAATATTATTTCTTGTATCATGTGATAGCTTTCTTGTTTTTTATTGGATAATACTATAGGAGCAAATAACTTTCCGCTCAAAAACTCAACGTTGTTGAGCTTTTATTTCCTCCAATTTTTATTATAAATTTCTTCCAACTTTTATTAATATTACAGTGTGCGCATGCGTGGAGTCGATTTCCGCGCGGAAAGTTTAAAAAAAGCTGAATGGAGAATAGCCTTTAGTGACTGCTTGACAAAAACTAGCTAAATTATTGTTTGGCTGGGCACATAAGAATAAAATATAATACATAGTTATGATAGAGGTTTAACGATTCTTATAAGGAAAAATTCTTACAAAACGTTTATAACGCTTATAACTAGTATATTTTGGGAAATTGAACTTGCAGCAAAAGACTTCAAAACTGTTTCGACAGGCATTTTATTGACGGAATTAGGCTAGGAGCTGGATTAAATGACAAAACAGAATTGTCAGAATTTAATGCATTTGATGCTTGCCCAATTGAGATTTTTATAAATTAGAGAAATTGTTTAAAATTGAAAGCACCATAATTTTTATTTAACACAAAATGCAATTATCAACCACAGCACATCTACTACACATAATTTAAACATCAGTTTAATTTTTATATAGGATATTTATATACAGTTCAACTAATTAAAATAAAGTTTTTAAATTCTATAATAAAGTTTTTAAATTCTATAATTAATTTTTTAAATTCTATAATTAATTTTTTAAATTCTATAATTAATTTTTTAGTAGCTATGCAAAACTAACTGAGTCTGAGATGTTTACAAAGTCATTTGAAGTAATGACTTCATTTATATTGGCATCTCCGGTGAGTTTTTTCGTTGATACCTTCTTTCCAACTCTCATGTCATCAACTTTGACTGGGAGAATATGCGATGATTCTTTTCCGACGATATCCATCACAGTGCATTCATAGTCAGAAAGTTGGCTACCTTCAGCACAAAATTTCTTAAGTTTCTTGAACTTATCCACGGTTGATCTCCTTAGGTTTTGCCACTCAGTTGTCGAATACGTTCAACAGTGACAGTAAGACCATGAGCTACAAGATGTTTTCTAACTTCTTGCCATTTTTCTTTTCGATCTTGATTGCTACAAGTCGTAGAAAGAGCGAACCGATCATTTTCTATTCGTTTTGGAAAATAAAATTACCCATAACAGTTTTCTGTTAGCATTTGCATAAAAATATTAGTTTTCTTATTAATTTTTTTTTTTTCCATGTAATTATTGTATAGAAGACCATCTCCTTTTTATAGATTTGCAAGATTTATAATTATTGAAAATTATGCTTTTGGTTTTTTAGAATTATTTTTAAAATTATTTAACAAGGTAGAATTTATGCAGCAAGGAAGTCAGGCCATAATTAAAACTAAGATATATTTTAAAATTTAAAAGCAATAATTAGAGTTAAAAATGACATTACAAAACAAAGTACTCGGTAGCTATCCTTTTTCTCAACTGGTCTAAGAGTAAGTATAATTAATGTTCCAAACATACAGAACCCCAAGAATCAGAACAGCATACAATTCATTCCATTCACTTATTTTAAATATGTTTCGGTAGCCCATGACGCTGCCATTGTATTATTATTGTTTATCCTAAGGTTTTTATCTGTAGGGTAAATAAAACTATAGTTTTTAAACCATTAAAGAATGTAAAAAATAAATTTGTTGAAAAAACCAAAACACTTGAATGTTCTTACCATAAACAAGTTTTAGAAAAATTAGGTATGAAAATAGGTCATTAATATTTTAAAAGTTTCCTTTTTCAATTTATAAGTGTCATTAAAGCGGTATCTAGTTTTAAAGTTTCTTTTCAAAATTAAATTAACGCGCAATTTCTAATTGCATCTTGCGATATCTATTTTTAAATTTTACAAAAAAACACCAATTACATAAAAACGTTATTGTTTTATAAGACGCGTTAAATTTTACAATGTAACTGCACAATTTTTGATGTAGTTACACTTTTTTCCATGTCATTAGATTGTAAAGATTACAATCATGTAAAAGTTTTACAGGATAAGGCCCATATATACCTATTTCTAAATACTATGAATAAACATCCGCAGTTATACTGACACAGATTTAATTGAACAGATAATGTGTTACCAAAAGAAGTAGTTTCTCTGTTGAAAATTAGGGTTTTCCAACTTTTGTCAATATTTCGTAATAACATAGATATTTTATTAAATTTTGCAATAATAAGTTGGTTGCTCCAACAATTTCGCAAATTCGATGGGAATCATATCTACGGTGATTATGCTGATTTGTATGCATGCAGTGATGTTAAAAAATTATACTCGAAATTTTTACCACCAAATCAAAATTTCACTTTTCAAATCAAAATATCCCTCTTTATAAACTTTTCTTTCAAATTCGACCAATCGCTTCGCTTGGGTCTCGCTAATAAATTTTGTTCTATAATAACCTGAATATTTGTCTGTACTATAACTTAACTTAGTGTCTTTAAGACTTTAACGTTTTTTTATTTGACTTATAGTTCATAAATCCTTAAACTAATATAGCAACAACTTAAAAAAGAAATAATAGTACTTAGAATTGGTAATAACTGTCAATTTTGATGAATAATAAAATAAAAAATTAAATGGTGTACAATTTAGATTGCACACCATTTAATTTTTTAATTCATAAGTATAAATAAGCAAATCTTAAAAATCTTTATAGATAATCAACTTTCATATAAATTTCGAGAATTTTCATGGCGATTTTTTTTGCCTAAAAAATTCTTAGAGCTTTTTTTAAAGAACTACGAAATTTGGTCCAAAACTTCTGCAAATTTTTAATTTTTAAGAAATGTTCCAAAAATTACTATCTTTAGCATTATATTAGGGCTATGAATTTAAATTTCAATTAATTTTTTAACTTTTATTTAAGTGTAAATAATAAAGTGTAAATGAATATGCGTTTTCTTATAAAATCTGGTCTTTAAAAGCAATATAGATATTGAAATTCAGTTTATTTGAAAAACAAGTAATATTTAGCTGGATAGACTTAATGACGGTTTCCTTAACTATCAATGTTATTACATATAAAGATAAATTGCATTTATTATTGCTTATAAAGATAAATTACATTTACAGTATTAAGCAAAATAGACATAAAATTTACCGTTTTTTAATAAAACACATATATATTGGTCATCAGAAGGTATATGTTATAAACTGGAATCCTAGATATACACATTATGAACCCATGTGTGAATATTTTGATTATAAGATGCATCATGGATCGAATCTATCCACTTTGATAGTAGGTTACTTTATCGGTAAAAAGATGGTTCAGAAACCATTTTGAATTTTTCAAAACATTATTCGGAGAAAACTTATTTACTTAGCGCATAAAAATAAACTAATTTCGTTACACCTGTATCCGAAAATCTCGTAAACCATAGCAAGAGGAAGAAAATCAATTAAAAAAAAAACGCCGTGTATGCAATGATAAATATTTTTCTGTAACTTTAAAATTTGTAGAATCAATATTTTTAGAAGAAAATAATGACCGTACAACACATACAGAATTTAAAGTGTCATTCCCAAGACAATTCCTTTATTGGTTTTCTCATCTGTTACTATGGAAAATATGCGCTCTGCCTCTCTGCATTTGAATGCGGTACTATTAGACAAATACGAGCAAGTTTAAATAGATTTGGAAATATCATTTCATCTTAAAAATCTTTAAAGTTAGATATACAGAGGATAACAAAAGTATTTGTACAGTGAAATATTTTATACTTATCATCTTATTTAAAAAACTTAAACGTTTTTTTTAGTTAAAAATTCTTGTAGAAATCGCTTTAACTATTCTTATTTAATATATAACAAAACAAATAATTACGTTAGAGAAAATCTGAAAAATCATTTTTTTTATATGTTACAAAAGTCTTCTTACGACCCCTTATTCTGTGGTGTATGTTTACATTAACTTTATATTTCCAATGTTTTTGTTTCCAGTGTAAATAAAATTGCCATTTCTAAACCCAATTGGACTTTTTAAACAATAAAAAAATAGTAATTTGAAAATGAAGCCCTACTAGAAAAGAGTTGCTGAAAGTGGTGAAGAATATTTTTATTTTTCTCACTATCAAAATGGGAAATCACTGTCACAGATGAAAGAAATACTTTTAATGCCAAAGTTCACGGTTCAGTAAATCTTAAAAAAATTTTCTACTGAGGGTTCTGTTCAAAATAAACCAAGAACTGGCCGCTGTTTCTCAGTTCGTTCCGAAAAGTTTTTTCGGAAAATTAGTTGGTATAAAAATTCGGAAAATTAGTTCGTATAAACTGAAAATTAGTTGGTATAAAAAATCAAGATGCACCCCAAGCTGAGGATTTAGAACTTGATCTAGACAAACTGTAAGTGTGCTAACTAAGTGTAAGACGATGTTTAAAGAAACATATTTTCATGGAAGAGTAGCAGGAAAGAAGTCCTTCATTTCTAAGAAGAATCAAATGTTAAGAATTTGCTAAAAAGTATGCTTTGATGCCTAAAGAGTTCTGGGAGAATGTAATTTTTGCTGATGAGAGCAAACTTAATTTGTTGGAGCGGATGGACGTGTCATTGTTTGGAGAAGACCAAATACAGAGTTATATGAGCGAAATATGGTAGCAACAGTCAAACATGGCGGGCGCGGTGTCATGGTTTAAGGCTGTATAGCGGCTTCTGGGGTTGGTAAATTGCATTTTATAGAAACTACCTGTGTTTGTGTTTAGGAACGCCTGTGTTTATATCTATGTCCTGATACAAAACTTAAACCAAAGTGCTGAAAAATTATGGTTGACTGGTGCATATAAGTACTACTAGGACAACGATCCCGAAACATCAAAGATAGATTGCAGAACTTGTTTTTGCCCAGGTAATTAGTTATTGGCTAAGGAGTTTGAATCGATTTTACGTTATAAATGTGTTTTTTCCTGCAGCATGTTTTGTAACTCACTTTTGCTAACACGCTGCTAACAATAGCAGGAACTACAGTTTATAAGGAATTTAACACACTCAGCGGAAACTATAACACATTACAAGAAAAGCAAAGTAAAAGAAATGGAAATTTTTTTTTAAAGTGCAAAAAAAAGTAATTTAAAGTAAAATGTCCTACGTTTACTGTCTCATGTGTAATGAAAATCTCCGCGGGAGAGATTCTAATACTGAATTCGCATTCTCCCAGGAAACTGCTGCTTTACTGAGTTTTTATAAACCCCCAAGTGAAAATGTATATAAAATGTCAAGTCTTATTTTAAGTCTTCTTAATAAATCTCTACTGTTTGATGATTCATTCATTCCATATTGTGCAAAATTTGATGAGAGTCTCCGCACTTTGTCGGAGCGATTCCACGGCTTGACAAAAAACATTTGACGTTTCACAAAAAGCATCAGTTAGTGTTACTTAACCTCTTTCCAACCATAATATAGAAAATACTAAGCTTTATATGGCTTCACTTATGTATTATTGATATCTTGAGACCACTTTTTGAAGTAAAACTTGCCGCGGAAACGTTTTTTCAAAATAAGATTTAGAAGGTAAGATCAGACACATCTAATTTGATTGAAACTTTCCATTTATAGTAAAAAAAAAGGATGATGAATCAAATGGAAAGGGGAACATTTTATAAATTTATACATAAACTCTTAGTTCTTAGCATTTAAATACTTTAAAGTCGATTTATTGGGGAAAAAAGCCTTTTTTAAAAAATGTTCCCTCTCTAATAGGCAAGTATAGCCTTTTCACTTTTCAAATAAAGTATTTATTAATATTTTCCTAAGAAAATGATACTGAGGATTTTATTTACAAATTATGTATATATTATAAGGTTTATTTTATGATTACTTAATGACGTTTTTTGTTTTGATTTTTTGCAAAAATCCAAACAAACGAAAGTAATTCTCGTTAGTTTTAACATTAAATGTTCTAAAGCTTGATGATGTCTTCTTTAGACGAAATTAGCTAGCCAAATAGGAAAATTAATTTTAATAGCATAATACATAACTGCTTTAAATACTATAAATCATGCTTTTGTTTAATCCCTCCTTTGTATGATTTTAAAATTTTTTGAGAAATATATTGTCAAAATAAATAAAAATTCTTTTAACTAGTTTTTTTTATTTATAAAAATTTTTGTAAAAATACTGGTTAGAAAATTTCTGAATAACATGTGAGTATCAGTTATTCACATTTAGTAAATGATTTACACTCTTATTCTGAAAATATAATAGAAAATTTTAAAATTTGAATAAAATAGAAAAAATTTAGTTTTTTAATAGAACTCTTGCTGGATTTTTCATCAAAGACTACGATGTAAATACCTGGCCTTTCGTACACTTTTTTTTCGAAGCAAAAAATCAAAAAATTTTCAACGAAAGTTTGCCACCATGAAAATATGTAAAAGTTTTCGAAAGTACTCATACAATTTTTGCTTAAAGAGGAATACTTCTCCGTTTTTTGATACAACATATGTATGAATTATTTCATGCCATACTACAATTTCATGTTAGGCAAGTTACCAGACTGTGCCAACATTTCACAACAGTGCACCATACCCCAATTTCCAAAACCAAATGGGTTGATGTAACTATTTTTTTTGTAGAGTTTCCAAAACCAAATGGGTGAGAAGGCCAGTTTATTTGTAAAATTTATTTTTCGAATATTTAATTTAATTGCTGAAAGTAATATGATTTCTGATAATCTATGTTTGAGTATTCTTTTATTTCAGGTTTACAAGTTATTTTGTCTTTATTTCAAATTTTCTACATTGTCTTTACTTAAATTTTTTAAATAAAGACAATGTAGCACACACATTTTGCATTTAAAAAATTTTATTTATTGAAACCAAATTTGATTGATCTTATCTTACAGTTATACAAACTTTACTCTCTTTTTTTATTTTTACCTACTTTTAATTAGTTTTACTTTTAATTGTAGCTTCTAGAGTATCGGCGGAAAAACCACTTGATAGCTACAAGAATATTATGGATTTTTTAAATATTGAAGATGGCATTGTTTTCTTCAAATAAATTTTGTCTTAACAAATAGCTATGATTCAGACATTTGCCAAAAAAAGATGAAGATAATTTGACATGGCAAAATCTCCGTATTTTTTGAAACCTACTGTAAATAACATCACTAGAGTAATGGTTGCTAAGTGTTTTAAAAAATCAAAAGATTATGTTGCAAAACTAGATCGTGCCAAACATTTAACTTTAAGGAATTCTTATTAAAGCTCTGTTCTTTCTTTTTGTTATGAAGTTCCTAAACTTAATAGTTTGCTACCTTCTGATAATTGTTCTATCAATACTTTGTGGAATTCTTGTGAATTCGATCCAGAAGATGTTTCTGCTTTTCAAAGTTGTTTTACCCTAACTTCTATTGGGATATTAGAAAATGAAAATCTAGTTAATACCTCTGCTAATGGTGATTTTACCCATAAAATAAAGAAATATAAACGAAAAATTGATTATCATAAACTGAAAAATAGACAAATAAATAGAAAATGTAGCGGAAATAAAAATATCAAGGAATCTTGTCAAGATATTATGTCAGAAATGTCAACAAACGAGACGTTAAAAAGGATTGCAGGATTAAACAATTGTTGCATATAATTTAAGATTAGAAAAAGAAATTGATTTGGCTAGAAAGCGCTCACAATAAGATCGACAAAAGGCATGGTATTTAAAGAAAAAAATTATTTTGATAACATCTGATGAAATGAATGATTCAATCTTAAAGGAGAGTTTGAATTACTTAGAAAATCTTACAGAAATGTCGAATGAAAGAGTTAACATTTTTGAAAAAAATGTAATTGAAGTTTTTGAACGAGGTAGATATAATGACGAAATTCGCTCGGTATATTACAACCTTTTAAGTAAAAGTGTTTCTGTTATTAATGTTGAATCTGCTATCAGAACTATACTACAAAAAATGGCTGAAATTTCACGTGGCGCACTTCCAGAAATATCTTTGGCTGCTGAATTTTTTAGTGAAATGAACCTGTTATCAAAGCTTAAGTGAGAGAGGCTATGTTGAATAGTATAAAAATGTTCTTCATACAGATGGCACAAAGTATAATTTTAGGGAGGTTGGTAGTTTTCAAGTCACAACATCATCTGGTAGCTACACGTTTGGGATAGAAGATATGTTCTCGGAAGAGGCACAATCTTATTTTTGGGAGCTAAAAAATTTACTCACTGATATGTCTCAGATTTTTTCTCCTGAAAAGGAAAACTACTATTTGTATGTTTGTGTTCTGTAAGACCTCTGGAGCAGTGTTGACGCACCCGTAAGTCGCTATATGATTCAGTATGTTCATGTACCTGCCAGTCATTATTATGTGCATGTTAGTGTTCCGTTGGACCTCTGGAGCGGTGTTGACGCACCCGTAAGTCGCTATATCTTTGATTGTACTTTCTAATATACCCTTTTGATATACTTATCTGATATACTCTTTCTCATATACCTATTTCGCCTTGCAAGTAAATCTAGCCTTTCAATGTCTTCCTGTGATTTTCCATCTATCCATTCAGCTGTTTTGTTATCGTTAAACACGCTACTATTGTAATCTTGGGTTTGAGATCACAAAAGCAACTGAGATCACAAAGCACCTGAGATCACAAAGCAACTGAGATCACAAAAGCACCTGAGATCACAAAAAGCAAATTCACGTTTAGACACAACGTTATTACGCGGATAGTGTTTAGTTTCCTCAAGCACATCAACATCCTTGTGATATTTGGTTCCAGGCAATAGGTCTCTAATTTGACTTTGGCTTAAAACTGAACATGGGTAACATTTAACTTCAAGACATTCTTGTGTTAAGGCACCCAGAAGTGGGTCATTACAGTTAGAAAATAAATGATTAAACACTTCATTGGTGAGATATTTACCATCAAAAAATGAACCTAACATTTTCGATATATCTGAAGAATAACAAACAAAATAATTGAAAATTTGCGACCAAATAGTATTCAAAGAAAAATTATGTCTTTCTTCTTCTTCGAAAAAGTGCTAATTTTACTATATTAAATATTCCTGTAGCTCTAATTGAACCGTGAGAAAATTGTTGCTAATATTGTGCCTAATTTACTCATGAATGAAATATCAATCATCTAGATTAAAAATCGATTCTTGAAAATAATCTTTAAGAAAATACGTTGCTCCACCAAGTTCAATCATGATGTTATTAACTATGCAGAAATGATCCATAAAATTTTCGAAATCTATTTAGGCTAAAATGCCATCGATTCATCAGCTTTTTCATTTCGCTGATCGCCATGTGTATAGCTTGTAAGTTTTAAAAGTTCATATAAAATATCAGAGTCGCCTTGTGACTTTTTAAAACCACTATGAATACTACCTACCTGCTTAACCACTTTCTCCCTTTCTCTGATAGCTTTTTCTGCATATATTCCCAGATCGCGGATAACGGGGAAGCCACAAAAACATCATGCATTTGAGAAAGTTTTAATTTAAGGGAAGGAGATAATAGTTTTCTACAACAACAGCCAGAATTGCTTCTCTCCAATGTTTAAATTGGCTAAAAATACTTTAAATATTTATAGTGCGATCTGTCATCAAAGACTTGAATAAAAACATAAGTTTCCTAAGATCATTCTCGTAGTTTTCCTTTTCAGGAGAAAATATCAGTAAGTACATTTTTAGCTCTTGAAAGTAAAATTCTGCCTTATTCGAAAACATATCTTTTATCCCAAACGTGTAGCTACCAGATGATGAATTCAAAGTCGATATGCCATATAGGTATGTGCAGCCCTTTTGTAGTATTTTACTGACCGGTCTGTCAATTATACAATAATTTCAACAATGATGTAATATTTGGATTCCACGGTTTCTTTATGTACAATTGTATGGCGTCATTATAGTATAACCCCAAATTTTGTTTTCAAAAACTAAGTAAATAAGTGAAAACCCTCAGACTGTAAAATAGATGATTCTGGTAAATCTCGTCTGATTAACAAAAAATTTTGGGGTATTTATTTTCTTTTATTTGATGGATCACTATGGAAAATTTAAAGTCAGATGTAATAGTGGTTTCAAGGTTATTCTTAAGTCAATATGACACCAAAACTAAGTAAATGAGTTAAAACCCACAGTTAGTAAAATAGACGATTCCGGACAATCAAGGATTAAAAATTTTCTTATTTGTATATTATTAACTTAGTTGTTGATCAATATGGAAAATTTCAAGGCAAATGTAATAACGGTTCAAAAGTTATTCAAAAGTCAATATGATCTAAAATTACTCTCTTTTTAGGTGCCATAACACTGCAAATTTTCTATACTTAAGCCCTATACCTTTCGTCAATAAATCGTCAATTTTGACACTACAAAAAATTCAATAGCTTTAGATTCGCTTAACTTCAAAAACCCCTCTTTTTTTAAGTCAAGTCAAGCTCTATACAATTATGTAAATTATATGTGCTTATTTGAATTATTAACATTGACTGGAATGGCTATTTTCGGCATAGTGGTAGTGGTACATAACCGTACCCTTTTACATAAAACCTGGCAGACTGTCAGCAAGTAAAAGTGAGGCGACCTACTCAATCCCAATCGAGTTTAATATAATCGAAACTAATCGATCAATTTACGGTTTATTATTGGTCGGTTAACAGCAAATCGATAGAAATTCTTAAACTTTTTAAACGGATGCTAAACAAATACACTCATCAAAGTGGTCTCACATTGGATTTACAACTGTAACAAATTAATTAAATGATTTTAATAAATTTCCACAAATTTCCCTTTTTATTCTATTGTAATAATTTTTCCTCCCTTTATGCCTTGCGTTTGTAATGATCAATATTTCCTCAGTACCGGAAATATCCCTATATATCATATCACTTAAACTCTAGTAAGCGTTTCTATAATATAGATTTATTAGTCGGGTTTGAAAAATATCTAGAAAGTTAGAAATCTAAAACAAAATCTAGAAAAGCAATATAAAAAAGTACTTAGCGGTATTGTAGATTATTGTTAAAAAGTCGGGTCTTGATAGAAAAGTAAACTAAGAATTAACCGAATATAATTCTTACTTGAGTAAGTCATTTTTTACTGTTTTTAATTTAGTTTAGTAATGGTCATTTCAACAGTTCTTTATGTTTGAATTTTTATGCTCTATTTTCCTATACAACGCTCTTATATCCGATATAGGTAAGATATAGGTTGTTGTAACTTGTTGGTTTAGTATAGGAACAGCCACAAATAGTTAAGCTATAATAAATAAGCTAAGGTAATTTTAATTTACCAGCATCTTTGCTTGCCGAAGTGTACTACTCATGCACTACTCATTGACTGCGGTTTTGAACTCGTATCGCACAACGGTCTGAGTTTTAATTTTTTATTTGACGCTCTAACAATTTAAGCTTGCAAGGCACTACACTTTTAAATATCTAGAAAAATTGAATATGGTATCAATATTAAATATGGTGTTGACATATACAGATGTTATTACTTAGTCAAAGAAAATTAGCTAAGATGTCAACTTTTAAAAATTAAATTTAGCAAATAAAATAAGATTTTAAACTCAAGATAATACGTTTGATCAACATTATGAGACTAGGTTATTATCAATAAAGTTTAGGAGAATTGTTATTTTTTATCTTTATGCAGATAATTGTTTTCATTTTTTGTTTATTCACCCCTAATTCCTATTTAAGTGTTTATATAATTTCTTAACCTCATGCCCCTTGTTAACTTATCAAATAGTTACTATATGCATAATTTTTTCTGCTTATTATGCCGTCCCTAATATAATAAAAAGCCATTTTAAAGACTTGGAGTGGTGCGACTTCACTCAGAGGCGTGTGCCTCCTACATGGTGGCAATGCAACACATAATATCTCCTATTAAAAGTATAGTTCTGAAACTCAGTTATTAGTTCTTAGGCTTATTGGAAGTTATGTTTCAGAAGTTTTTTAAGAGCTACGTTTTATACTTTCAGAGCTGCTGATTCCATCAACACCTGTAAAATATCACATATTTAACCGTTCCATTTTTGTAATGATTAAATAATTTTGTTGTAAAGTTCAATTACACATCAAGTCTATTTAACGTACTGCAGGAAATAATAATTCAAACAGTTGGTTATTGTTAGGATACTTGACGAGCAATATTCGAGTTTTTTTTTTCAAATGAGATTCGTTTCTTTTTATTTCGAAGTTAAAAAAGTACATTTTTGGAATGTATTTTAAGTTATATTTTTTCGTCTCTATTTGAACCTGTCTATATGTCTGCATATGAATCATTTGAACAGTCTGTATTTAAATTATTTGAACACCTATGTGTGCAACCATTATTATGTAAGAGTGTTGTTTTGAATAACTCATTTATCTAAAATATATTTTAAGGGATAAACAGATTTTATCTGTTTCCAGCGTTGACCTTTTGACCAAGGATAATCATATTAAATGGGTAAACTAGATGACTAGGGGTCATTTTAATTATATGGTAAATAAATTTTTCTTTAAACAATTTCGTACCCCTACTTCATCTATAAGACTAGCGTAGGTGCATTTATAATGCTTATAGTTAGGATATCGAATGATGGATCTTCTTGACTCATTACATGTGTTTTGCTTGCATCGCTATTTTTATGACTAAGCAACTTATTATGTCATCTCCTAATGAAGGTACATTTCTAAAACTATGTAGATATAATAGATTGTTAGTCAGATTTCCAGAATTCTGTCATGGGTCAAAGAGGCTGATTCCATTAACATTTTCAAAATATCAATACGTTAACAATGCCAATTTGCGCATGGATGTTCATGCTTATAGTGTGCATTACTAAGACCACATTCTGTAAAAACTAAAGTAATTAAAAATGCAAAACACATCATTAACTATAAAAACCATCGTCCTCTTTCCCGTGATTTGCTTTGTGAGGGCTATTATATAGAAATCTTTCGTCTTCCTGCTGACAAATGGGCTTCATATGAATCGTCTGGGATCCAGGCACGCATGGAATTATTTATTCTCTATCTATAGTTAAAGTTAAGCCTCACTCTTCTCCATAGTTGTCCTCTCATTGTGCTCCTGCCAATTCCGATCGTAACTATTACTTTCACATCTATTGCCTCATTTATCCAGAAAATAAACATCTGTCAACTATTGCTAGAACAAATTGTAATAAAATTTTTAAGCCTGTTAGTTTCAAAAAGCCTGTTAGTTTCAGTTCAGCCTTAAGCCTGTTAGTTTCAGTTCAGCAAAATTAAGCTCACAAGCCTTCTGGAAAATCTCAAATAGTGTTAATTATAAGGACAAATCTTTTATTCTACTTCTTTTGCATGGTTCAGATATTGTCACTCTACCTAAAGACAAAGCTGAATTGTTTGCTGAGAACTTTTCATCAATCTCATCTCATGATTCCACTTAATCACATCCTACCTGATATAGTCCACATGCAAATTGGGCCATTGTTTGACATTCGTATCATTCCTGCTGCTTTATCTCAAGTGATTTCCTGCTTACTTGTGACTCTTTTTATTTGTGGTTTTGGTTTTCTGCACACTTAAACATACCTGTTAAAGTCTTGCAGAAGTGTTTTTTAAAGCTTTTGTCTATACTTTCTAAACTATTTAGCAAGTGCTTAGCAGATTCAACAAGTGCTAATCAGGTGTTTTTCAGTCTAGAAAGTTGAATTTTTATCTCTATTTTTAAAATTTCTAGAGAGCAGTTTGACTCGTCTAACCAACATCCCATTAGTTTCTTTGTATCTAAGGCTACGCTCTTTTCATTTTCGAATCGTATGTTCGGCATGCCAATTTTCTCTATAAGCTCTCATCTTGGTGTGTGAAGTAACATCTTTAAGATTATTAAAACCTTTCTTACCAATCGTAGTATACAGGTTGTCCTCAATGAACAGCACACTTACTCTTTTCCTATAACTTCATTGATTCCTCAAGGTTCTATTCTTGTACATTTGTTTGCAACTTACATAACAATATCTCTGAAATTCTTACAAATAAGGTGGCATTGTTCGCTAGTTATATTACTACCATTTATATTTGTCTTAATATAACGCCTACACCCTCTGATTACTTGGAGGGGCATTTGAGCCTAAAAAGATCTCACTTTTGCTTAAGCATTAGGCTCAATGGACCAAATCAAATCAAATTTATTCTGAATGAAAGACCTTACATCAAGGATATTTACAAATAGTAATGATATTAACCTCAAGTAAACACCTATCAAATTTAATTATATTTAATAGTGATAATAAAAAGAAAAGTAAAGGCAGATAAAAGGTGATAATTTTAAGAAAAGGAAGAAATAATAGTAACTGTAAAAGTTAGATTACGATGTTAACCACAAAAATTTTACCCACAGCAATAATATAAATAATAACTATAAATTAAAATAATTTCAGTAAAATTAACAGGTTAATAATAATATTAGTAATAACTTCAAAATAATATTAGTAATAACCGATAATATAATAATATAAAGTAAATACAAATTAAATTGATATTAATAATTATAAAATATGAATCATAGTAGTAATTATAAGGAATATATTTATATAATAATATAAAACAATAATAATAATGAACAACACTAGTATTTATCAAAATTCAACAATAATAATAGTAATAATAATAAAAGTCAGTGTTACAAAGAATGTATGACATATATAATATATGTATATGCACACAAGAACACATACATACATATATAAATATACACACATACACATATATACATAAACACATACACATACACACACATACACTCACCAATATATATATATATATATATATAAATATATATATATATATATATATATATATATATATATATATATATATATATACACATATATATACACATACATATACACAAACACACACATACAAACATACCTATATATACATATACAGATATATATATATATACACACATACTGATGTATATATACATGCATACACACATACATACACACACTCACATACATACACTCACATACATATATACAAATAGACACATACCTACATATATACATATGTACACACATACTGATGTATATATACATGCATACACACATACATACACACACTCACATACATATATACAAATAGACACATACCTACATACATATGTACACACACTTATACACGCGCACATACATACACATATACATACACTCATATAGAATAATGTTATAATAATATTTATATCACATATAACAATGCAAAAGCAATAATAATAATAACCCACAATAATTCCAACATTTTACAAACAGTATCTCTTCAAAAAAAAGCATGAAGACGGGTTTTAAATTGTGTAATAGAGTTAGTGATTTAAGGTGAAGAGGTAATTTATTCCAAGATTTTACGCATTGGTTTGTGATTGATTTATAACCGCACTTAACCGAAGAATAATTTGGGATAGATAATTTAAGGTTACTACAAGATCGAAGATAATAACGAGAAGATTTAGAGTGGTAAAGAAATTACAAAATGAGGGAGGGAGGTTTACTTGCTTACTATTCCAGACAAATAGACAATTTAATAAATGAACAAGATCACACAATTTTAGGATTTTTGGATAGAAAGTATAGGATATCAGAATTAAAACGATATTGTTGAAAGTATATTATTTTTAATTCCTTGTTTTGCAGATTAGATATTCTTAAAAAAGCTTTTGTCTGGCTATGTCCCCAAACCTGACAAGCATATCGTTAATGCGATCCTAAAATAGCATGGTATATGTTGAGCAGAGTTTCATGATTGACATAATGTCGAACTTTGGATAGCATCCCATTTGATCTAGATAGTTTCAGTGCTAAGTCTTTAAGGTGAGAGGGAAAGGATAGATTCGAGTCAATTTTGATTCCAAGATTTTTTAAAGAAATTACAGGAAAGATGTTTTAGCAACTTAGTCTAAAGTTTAGGTGTTTAGTGATTTTAGATTGAGTTGATTTGAAAATGATAAGCTCAGTTTTGCTGGTATTAAGACTTAATTTGCTAGATCGCAGTCATTGAAGAAGATTAGACAAATCATGATTTATATGTCTGTTGATTTTTTTAATGATTTGTTTGTAAGGAGTAAGTTTGTGTCATCAGCAAAATGGTAAGCCGTTAAAATTTTAAAGACATTGAGATCATTTATAAAAGTAAGGAAAAGCAACAGACCTAATACAGATCCTTGTGGTACACCTATGGAGAAAAGTATTGGCAAAAATTTAGCATCATTAATGGCGACAAACTGTGACCTATTAAAAAGATATGATAAAAACCATTGCTGAGAAATACCTCTAACACCATAGTGTTCTAGTTTACTTAGGAGGATTAAGTGGTCAACAGAATCAAATGCTTTATTTAAATCAAGAAATACACAACACGCAAAAAGTTTACTGTCAAGAGCTTTCCTAATTCACTCAGTTATATTAATAAATGCATGATTTGTGGAGTGTTTGCTACGAAAACCATACTGGTGATTGTAAAGACATTGATTGTTTTCAAAAGAGTCGTAAATTCTGATATGCATGGCTCATTTAAATATTTATTTAAGTTAGAAAGAAGAGAAATTGGTCTATAATTATTGCGGTCAATTTGAGAACCCTTTTTATGGAGAAGAATGACTTTGGCTATTTTAAACACATCCGGAAATAGCCCTTTTTCAAAATAATTATTCAATATGGTACAGAGAGGTTTAGAAATAACGTGAGCAGTATACCGACGTGACGTGTGGGAAAACAGTTTGAACCTAAACCTTTCTCATTTTGCAGAGAATTTCTTATTAAGTCAGGTACCTCGTTTTCAGTGACTGAATTAAGGAAAAAGGAACTAGAATTTGGGTTTTTTTAAATAATCAGAAAAAATGTTAAGTTTTAAAGGAATTAATTTTTATTAATTTAATTAATTTAGAACTAATTTAGAGGAATTAATTTTGCTTGACGGTGGACGTTGTTCAGTTTGAAATTGTTTGTTAAATATGTCAGCAATGGCCACACTGTCTAAGATAGTTTTACCATTATATTTAAGATTATAAGACTTATTTGGCGAAGAAAGTGTTGTGTTAATAATTTCTTCTAATCATTTTCATGTATTTTTGTATTTTTGAGGTTATTGTTAAAGAAGGAAATATAGTATGACTTTTTGGAACTCTTCAATAAATTGCTTATTATATTTCTTAATAATTTAAATTTATTGAATAGATTAATTTTTGTGTTGGAATTCTTAGAATTTTATATATTTTTTATAGAGCTTGTTTTTTTATATCAATGGATTTCAGAATTCCATAGGTGATCCAAGGTTTAGATGTAAGTTTAATTTGGTTTGCGAAAAGTTTTTTGTATGGGGCATGACGATCAAGGATTGCGTTAAGTGATTTTAAAAGGAAGTTCATAGATTCATTAACATCTTCACCTTTCTTAACATTAGGTTTCCAGTTAATATTTGATACTGCTTGTATAAATTTATTATTATCAAAATTCCTAAAGGATCGTTTGGTAGTTATTACTTTTTTGATTTTAGGTGGAGTATTTGGAATACAAACAAATTGTGCTAAGTGATCTGAAATTGATATTGTGAGGTTGCCAGAATTTAGATTAGGAGTTTAATAATTTAAAAAGATGTTACCAGAGAGATGACCAGAAAGACCGCCAGATTTATGTTGAGTCAATTAAATGAAACTTCTTATATATTAGTATTTATTTTATAGAATAATAGAATATATATTTATTAGTATATTTATTATTAATATATTTATTAGTATTTATTTTATAGAATAATAGAAATACTGTTTATAAAATCTAAACAAGTACTAAGGGTCTTAAATCAAGCAAACGGAACGGTTGAGGGACCCAAACCCATTTAAGATTTTTTTTTACTTTTAATTTTTTTTCTCTGAATTTATTTTAGAAGTTTAGATTTGTAAAATTATAAAAATGCTATAATATTTCATAAGTCAAGTACAGTGCCCTCAGGATCTAATAAAAGATTCTCGTATAAAAAAACTCGTATTTTTTAATTTATTTATTATTCTTTTTTTTTAATTCATTTAAATGAATTGAATAAATTATAAAACAATAAAAATAACTAATATTTACAAATACCGCTGACATATGGAACAAAAAGCACCTAAACATTACTATTTTTCCGTTAAAGTCGTTCACAGAAGAGAGGAGTTTCCCACCATATTCTTTGTTTGCAACTTGTCGTTTAAACCTGTTCCACGTTGATTTAAATTTTGATTGAACTGATTCTCCGCATTGTTCAGCAAACTTAGATAAACCAAATTTGTGGTATTCAACAAAAAGTTGCACATGACGCAAGAGTACATAAACTTTCCAACTAGTTGCAAGTTTTTTTCCAAAAATATCTGCAATTTCTTGAGCAGATATAAGAGTTCTTAAATTTTAGAATAGCTTGCTGATAACCAAGCTCAAGTGTTCGACCAAAACAAGAATCTTTTGCAATCTTAAAGTTTTTTAAACATTAAACAATTGGCAGAAGATCAGGATATTCATACAAAATAACTCTTTCCAACTCATCAGCACACTTTAGTATCTGGTTTGAATTATTCTATCCCAACCTCCACCTGGATATCCTCTCTGAAGAATACCACTATTTTTCTAAAAGTTATCAAAATCTTGCCAAAGATCAAATAATAAACATTCCAGTGTTTTTACTATTTCTATTAGGATATGTAATTCAGGGGATGTACTAAATGTTGGATTAGTGTATCTGGATCTTCGTCGAGGTAGAAAATTCTCGGAAATATCTTGTTCATAAAATGTTTCATATTGGATTTTTTTGAACTATTTTCTGCAGTTTCATATTGGATTCTTCTGAACTATTTTCTCTACAGTCAAGGCTCGCAAAGTGTTTGCAGTTTACCTCAAACTTCACTTGAGTGTCCTCCACACCAAAGACAAACATTTTTACCTGTATGGCTTGATATTCCGAGGGGTGATACTTGTTGTCATAATCAATTGGTTCACAACCCTGAACATGCTACATTGGTTAGAAATCATGTTACATTATCTCAGTATTACAATTATAAACTTTCAGTTAGACAATTATTTTCTTTATTTTTTTATGGTAAAAAACTGTTTCAGCAATATGCTGTTGATGCGTATGGTAAAGTTAAAGGTCAGCGCCTTTTTAAAATTTAAATAAATTCAATCCAGAGAGATTAAATATTTATTTTAATATTAAATATGTACTAATATGTACATATGTGCATGTTAATATGTACATGTTAATATATGTGCATGTTAATATGTACATGTTAATATATGTGCATGGTAATATGTACATATGTGCCTCAGAAGTCAAAGGTCGATTGTCACATTTTTGATATTGGCCAGGAGAGAGAAAATACTAAAATAAATAGTCTATAATGGCTTATTCTTGATGGTTAAATTTATGTTATTTTTTTCGTGTTTTGTTCAATTTGTCTTAAGGCACATAAAATATATTTTTGACAAAAAATAAATAAAAAGTTAAATAAAAAAGTGAAAAGTCATTTGTGGACAACAGGCATTTTTCCTTTGAACATTGTGGGGACACCAGACCCTACATATTAACATAACTTTGTTTCACATTGTCATAGGACAACAGCATTTATACCTCTGTAGGTACTGAAGAAACTAACAAGGTCTCATACAAAACTCATTTTTACTAAAAACTCGACAACCGATCTTTGTCTTCTGAGGTACAGATATTAGGAGTTAAAGTTTATTTTAGTTTATAGTTTTGGTTTAGGTTAAAGTTATTTTTAATTTACTTTTTGTTACTTTTAGCTTTAGTTATCTTTTTTCTTACTTTAGACAACGTAATGGAGGAAATGAGGGGAATAGGTAAAAAAAATTATAATTACATATTTATTTAAATGTAAAAAAAATTTTTATTCGATTATTCTGAGGTATATTTTTTGCCTTTAGTGTCTGGTAGAAGCATAGCTGCTTGGGCTGTATTTTAAGTTTTATATATTTTGTATGGAGAAATATGTGCAACAAGTGAAAAAATTATTTAATATAAATATGACATTTTTAAACTGTTTGCATTTTACTCAGATTTTTATTAAAATAAAATTTTTTACTTTTAAATTTACTTTTTTTTTATATATATGTTTTTAGCATCCTCTTCATCCTGTGAAAATGGTGAGGTTATGCTTTATATATTGGTTAAATAAAGTTGCGAATGTTTATAATATTTATTATATCCTTCTATTTGTAATTTTAAAGTCGTTAACATGTAAGAGCTTTTGTGATTTTAGATTCGTTAACATTTGAGAATCACAGAAATTATCGCTCCCAACACCAAGGGCCTTTCTCGGAGAGAACCTTGATTAAGAAGTGTAGTAATGGCGGTATGGATGAGCCATCCTTTAAATGGTGGGCTCATCCATACCGGGGTGTTGGAAGACACTGAAGAAATATAGCAACCTAAAGGTTGGAAAAGTTTTCTATCAGTGAAGATATTTATAACTTTTTTGTTTCTGCTATTTCTTCGATGAGTAATTTTTTTCAATTTTGTAATTTTTTTTTGTAATTTATATGTTGTATATTTGATTTGTTTTTGTCTTTTTTAATTGACATTTTATTTGTTTTTCACCAATTAAACTTAAATATATTTAAATTGATTCATTACCCAATTATCATAATATAATGATGCTACATTCTATTGTTAAAAATAATTAATTGCTAGTTTAATTTAATGTACTCGCTGCTTTTAAAATTTACTATAAGCCAAGGCAATATATTTAGCTTTATAAATGCAATTTATTTATATCTCAATTTGATTTTTTACCTTTAATGTTAATAGTTTGGCTCCTTAAAGCATTTGTTATTTTGCTTTTTAATTAAAATATTTTAAATCTATTGTGATGTCTTTTAAAATAAACTAAAGTCTACTAAAAGCCAACATGAAATAACGTCGCAAAACAACACCAACAAGCTGCATCATAACAGCAATTTAAGTATGACAACAGGCTGCCGAAAAGCAGGTAAATTGTTTTCCAGTTTTTTTTTTTTTTTTTTCTTTTTATGTCTACTTAACTGTTACAATTTGTATTTTAGGTTTGACATATGATGCATTAATGCAATATTGAATGTCAAAGTTTACATATTTTTTTAAATTTATTATACACATGTTTGATTGTAAATTAAATCTTTATTTTAACTCTATTTAATAAGACTATACTTCATATAATCTTATTAAATAAAGTTCATGTTATAAAAAATATAACAAGAATTTAGTTGATAATTTTGTCAATTTAAAGTATGTTGAAGTTTTATTATTTTTGTGTCAGTAACTAAAAATGTATTGTGTTAAACTTAGTAATGTCGAGGAAGATGGTTCTGCCTTACACTAATATGACCTATGTCAGTTGTAAATTATTCAAATAATGATAAATAATTTGTAAATTTATTTATTTCCACATACCTTTGATTTTAATTTTACAGATGGTTTAATTTTTTCAATTTGAAGGCGTTTTCTATAAGGGTATTAGTTAAGGTTTCGTAACTTAAAATTGTGGAAAACAGTCACTATAAACTAATTATATAACAGACCGACCATAACCGTATTACGGGTTGCTTTCTGCTAATTGTAATTTAATACTATTCAGAAATCGCCAACACCACCATGTACCAATTTTGGGTCAAGTTATCATTAATTTGTTATTTCAACATTAAAGTGAAATTTATTGTTTTAATGAAGTTTTGGTTATCAAATAAAACAATATTTTAAATTGTTGGCAAAATGTTGGCATTTTAAAAAGATAAGGTACCACATATATGGATCCAGAACTTTTGGGTGTATAAGGTAAGTAACTTTTAAGTAAGTTCTAAAGTTTTGTATATTTATACTTAGGTAATATTGTTTACATACTTATTTAAGGATGTTTTGCCAAAATTTGTTCTGATTAAAGTTTAAAAGTACGAAAATACTCTAAACAAAGGCATTTTATACCCCAAAATTAGGGGAATAATTTTTCAAAATAAATATAATATATATTTTGTTTAACTAGGTTAACCCTCTATCTCCGTTCTTACTATCTAACCCTCTATCTCCGTTCTGACCCTTTAACACCGACCTTGGCTGCTGAAGGCAATATAGTAAAGATAAGGTTTTAATGGATCAAATTGATTAAATTTTGATGAGAATTCATTAGTAAAATATCTCTTCGATTTAAAAAAAACTAAGTTATGCATTTTTCATGTTTTCTTGCATATAAATAATTCAATTATTCAATATTCTATATTTCAGCGGTAATTCATTATATAATGTCATTACATATAGTATAGATTGGTAAGCGCTCCCCAAAATGTGTTAGTGGAATTAAAATATCTTGTTAAGAAATGTAAGCAATGGCTATGTAACTTTATACCTTTATAACACTCTACCATTTTTATAACACTGTACCGTACCTTTATAACACTCTAACATTCTACCATTTTTTGAAATAACAGTTATGGCTGCATCGGCCAAGGGCGGTCATTATGGAAGTATCATACTTGAAATATGGGGCAGACTATTACCCAGCAGTATAGTGGTAAGTGTTATATATGCTCTTATAAATATATTATAAAGTTAGGAAAAGTCAAGGAAGCTCAGGCTCAATAGGTTTATTTAAATCTCATAACTTTAAAAAGTAATTTTGAAATGGCTGCATCACCCTGAGAGCGGATTTTAAAGTTTAAGATATTTGAATAATATAAGGTATTTGAATATAATATTCAATATCTTAAACTTTCTTAAGACTTAAATTACTTAAACTAAAGTTTCTTAAAGGTTTTAAAATTTTATTGAAAAATAATATTATGTTTAAAAGTTTTACTTAAATAAAATTTACACCTATTATTTTGAGGGAGTTGTAAACTTTATAAGGCTTATATATCTTTTGAAATTCAGATAATGTTCTGATAAAATTTTAAATATATGTTAAAATTTCAGTATGTGGTTGTTCACAAGTTATGTCATGCATGACATGACATTAAATTTTTCTGGATATCGAAATGTCTTTCTGTGCTTAAAAGTTAAATACAGGGAAATATGTCTTTCAACGGTTTTTAAAGGATACTTGGAACCACGTTTGCAGAGGGTTGCTTGATTACCCTTGTCACCATATAATCCAATTTTATCAAATTTCCTGACAGTTGTTGCAGAGTATTCATTGAGGATTGCTTCAAAAAATTAAGTCTTGCATGTATTGAAATATTTATTTATATTATCTTCAGTACAAGAAGCTTCTCTGGATGTTGCCGTTTTACCTGCAGTACTCTCTTAATCAATTTTTCCAATGTTTGATAAAAGCATAATATCAAGCTATGCCTCGTTTACCGTTTGTAAATAAGCTGTTTGCTGCGCCAGTACCAATTGAGTGTGCAGGGTTTTTTATAAAGTTTACTTCGGAATGCCATAAATGATTCCTTACATAATGATAATTCACTGGATTTTAATTTTGAAATTGCAACATTAAGTTGCTTTTCAGTATAACTTTTTTTTTACATTGTATTGCCATTGACTAAGTCAATTGTTTAATAATGTAATACATATTTTGTGAAAAAATAATTGAAAAGTAACATCTAAAACTTTTTTTACTTTATCATTTAGGTTTATTTAATAAAATTAGTTTATATTGTTTTAAATAAGTTATGTTTTGTTTTTAGTGTTCACTTTATCCAACCGCTTGCCAACCTGTTTAATTGTTTAACGCCTTTGGAAGTAACAGTCAAGGAACTAAGCAAGAATGATGCAAACCTTATTACAGCGTAAGGCATGCATAAATTAAAGTTTGAAAATTTGGAGAATATGAGATCCACTTTTAGACCTTAAAGACATTACTCATGGATAAATGGTGTTACTATGTCTTATGAAATATTGTAAAGGATCAATAGTGAAGTCGATAAATTAAACCTAGTTAAAAAGGTATTTAGACAATTGTGTTTATTTAAAAAAAAAAATTTAGTTCTTATTTCATGGTACTATAATTGAGCTTATGCACTTTTTTTTTGACACTGAATGTATCCTCTTTTAAAAGATTATTCAGTTTTATAAATGAAGTTTTGTACCATGACCTCCTTTACTCATTTTACATGATGTAAATATTTTATGATGTAAAGGTTTTATTTTTATTTGAAGGTTGTACAAGGTTATAAAATATTATTTAAGGTTATAAAATAAATAAATTTTATAATCGGTTATAAAAGTAAAATTTATACTTTTTTAGATTAAAAAATATTATAGATACACATATATTTTCTCATGAAAAGACTAATATGAGTTTATACTTTTTTAGATTTTAGATTAAAAAATTAGATTTAAAAAAACAGTTATCAGTGAGAAAATTTACATGAAACTCAAAGAAATGATAATCCTATAAATATGGTAGTTTTTTTAAGTCATGTTTCGTCAGTTTCGAAGGCAATGCAGTTCGAAAATCGTATTTGTTTAATGCTCTGACCACCATCTTGCATATCATATAGTCGTTATATCAATATAGAGAAAAATAAGTATCATCTTAGCAACTTCAATATAAAAGTTTTTATATATGTATATATAGACTGTAATTTATTTAATTTAGACATAGCTCCATAAAACTTTTTATTTTTTGGAAGAATTCATAGAAATGTATTCTACAAAGGGAATTTGAAAATGTATTTTATGATTATTACTATTATTATTATTGTTTTTATTTTATGAAACTGTACAAAACAGTCATTAAATGAGCTTATACACGTTGTCTTTTTATTTTTTAAACATTTCTTTTTAAACCTGGAAAAGTCCTGGAAAAGCGATGGTTTAAATAAAATATCATGTTTCCTCGATTTTGTATTTGCCTAAAAATCCAAAGAAACGGAGCCTAAATTTCAGTTCGGGGAGCATTGGCTAAAATCGTACAGAAAAATATTGATGCTTATCTTATTGTTAAAAAAGCGGCAAACCGTTAAGAAAGTAAAGTCCTCGATATTATAGGGGCCAACATATTTAACAAAGTTAGCTCCTAATATATCCATGACATATCTACTCAAGTAGTGGAAAAACACTAGGAAAAAAATGATTTTGTTTTATAAATTGTAAAGTGATTGTAATTATAAAAGCAATGTTGTTTAACTGTAATTAAGTTAAATAAAAAAAATATTAATGTTAAACATTATTGATGTGTGTGTGTGTGTGTGTAGGTGGGGTGCTAAATTTCTTTTTCACATATTTTTCATTATAATGCAACTGTTATAACTATAAACTAAAGTTAATTTGTTTTAAAGGCAAAGAGAGAAATAAGTAGTCGTAAAACTACATGGTATATAATTGTTTCTAACATCAAGCATTCTAACATCCTTTTTTTTATTAGTCATTATGATGAGAAATATTTTTATCATATATAAACTTAGGTCTGAAAATTAACGAAAGTGCTCTCTTATGACACTGAAGTTCATAAAAATACTTCTGAAAACTACTCTTTAAAAATCTTTTTTTAACTAAGAAAACACACACTAAGTGGCGAATAGAGAGTTTTTTTTATGTTAGGAGAGTAGAAAGCAAATCTTTTTTTATAAGCAAACTAAAATTATTCATTATTTCATTTGATTGATCATTCATTGATGTATTTTTATACTTTAGGGTAAACCATCCAGTGGTGGACGTTATATTTTACATAGTGTCATACAAGTAAAAAATTTTAACTTGTTATTTCATAAATTATCGATTTTAAAGTTTCATCAAATATAGGTATAGTTGCTCTTTACAATACACTTCAAATGACGTCCTGATATAAATTAAAGCGAAAATGTAACTAACCGCAAAAATGTCGAGCACAATTTTCAAAAAGTAAAGTATTTCCTTCATTAAGGAAATACTTAATTTTTTGATATATTTATGAATATTAAGTGCTTAAATAATACTTAGTAATTAGGAAAACATGTAAAAGTATATCATTTAGAGTTTCCAAAGTAAACATTGCCAAGTATAAAAAAAGAATCGATTGTTAAATAAAAACACCCGCTTTAGGTCTATTTTTCTTTTTTTTTCTAGAGTAGCCAAACACTATTGTTAGCAAACTTCTCTGTAACTTGCAAACCTAGACTGAAAATTCTTTTTTATTTTGCTAAAGATTCTCATTATGAACTTAATGCATTTTTATGATCTGTCGTAGTTGTCTGTCATTTGCTCTCAAGCAAATTTCCTTACTTTAGGAACGGTTTCTAATGGCGATGGAAAAATGTTTTTAATGGCCTTAGAATTATTTAATTAATAGGAAAATAGAAATGCCAAAATTACCTCTTAACATCTTTAATTGTATTAACATTAGTAATAATAATAAAACATGTCATGTCAAATACTAAAAAAGAGTGTTGTCAAAGACTGGAAAAAAATTTAATAGAAATTTAATAAAAAATAGATGTGTTAGTTTCAATAGACCTTTAGTCCAGACAATATTTTAGGCAAGTATTTCTTAGGCATTCTGGCTTGTGGCTCAGAACTCTTATAATACAAATTATTCATGACGAATAAATTTGTGAAAATAAAATATTACGTCAAATATTAGAAAACGTACTAAATTTATTCCAGTCTTCGACACCCTTCCTACAATCACTCTTCTTTCAGTGTTTTAATTTTAAATGTTTGTACGTTATACCTATCAACGTGTCAACCCTCAGAAAGTCTGAAACTAGTATATTTTAGCCTTGTACAATGTTTCATTTACTATTTCAATATTATATGGGCTAGTACTCAACCAACGAAACTTAACAAAATTGTTTCTCTACAAAATATGCGTGCAGACGTAAATATGAATAAAAAAAATACCACATGCGAAAACAATAATGAAAGTCCAATGTTTTTATATTTATGTATAAATATAATAACGCTTGATTCCAAAAAACTTTAATAATAAATTTACGGAAAATGTGAACCAGAAATGTTCTCTAAGAAGAAATCAATGATATACTTATAAATTGTTAATATTTAGAAGCACTTACTCTGAATATGGAATTCCATACAGTGGACCCAAAATTATGGAACTCTTTTAAAAACGAAAAAGATGTCAATAAGGTAAAATTGTTAAACTCCTTTATGTTTCTAATAAAACTTTAACTTTTTAAATTAGATAAACAGTTCTTTTATTTTTCCAAATGAATATCGAATTCCATTTATTAAATGATTATTACATTATTCTTAGTTTTTTTATATTTAATTGTTTGTCCCTTTATATTTAAAATAATTATTTATATTTAAAAGAATTAGTCAGTATATTTGAATGTTTAAAATTATATAGATACTACATCCTTGTGAATATTTATGAAATCGTTTATCTGTTTATTATATTGGAATTGTTTATATCATTTTTTGACAATCTTACTTTATTAAGTCTACATAGAACTCTTTATAATCATATTTTCTTATTTATATGAACAACAAACAAAAAAAAAAATTTAAAAAGTTAAAATTGAATTGCATTAGAGCACATGGCGGCTCCATAAAAAGATTGCAGTGACTTTAGTCACCTTATTTTCCTTAAGCTTTTGCCAGTTTGTATAAATCAAATTTTTTATTATGTACACGTAATTATATTTTCTTATTAAATGTTATATAAAAAAAGGTAAAAATTAAATTACATTACATTAGTCGTGCGTTTCATTTGGTAATATGAATAGTTTAATAGCATTAATCGTTAAAGTTAATTGTATTTTCGGACCTGTTTTTGTTCGAAATTGTCCTATATTATTTTTAAGTTAAAATAGGTTAGGTAAAAAATCGTTTCATGTGTTAAACTTGTTTGCATATAATAATAATTATAAAATCATTATCAACAATAAAAACTATAAAAAGAAACTACAGTCGCAAACATTCAAATTTTGCACCCCTCCCACAACTAGTCCGCCGTAGTTAGGCACTATCCACCTAAGAAAATGTGAAAGTTTCAAAAAATTTGAATCGTCCAAAAAAAAGTTATCACGTTCTGAAATTAGACCATATAAAATGGCTTAGAAAAGCCAAAAAAGACAGTTTTTCTGGATTATCTCGAAAAGTAGCTGAAATATACATAACCCGATGGTATTACTAAGTTGAAGAGGAGTGAACGCTCTACAAAGCGGTATATCTGAATTTTTTGTATGTTTCAAAACAGAGATGCCACTGTAATTTAAACAAGTTTATCAACTACATCATTAAGAGTTAAGAAACATCGAAATCAATTGTTAAAAATGTTACAAAATTAGACCAGAATCCGATAACAAAACATCAATACAGATCCATTTTAGGGCATTCTTTAACCGATTATCTCCGGACAACTTATGCCGAGTCATTTCGTTCGATAATTTACTGTGAAAACTTTCTATTCCTTCTTCAGATCCTGCTCCGATAAACTTATTTTTGTGCACAAAAAATCCGAGATGCATCACCATCATGTGAATTAAAGGGCATGTCCCAATTCAAGACCAGTGGCTAGGGTAGCTGTCAAACAACAATCTCTAGAAGTAGAATAAACCTCTTTGCATGTGATTACAGCAGCTTCCTCAGAAGAAATATTCACTTATGTTGAAGAAACAGCTTTCGACCACTTATCAAAATCTCTCAATACTGCAAGTATTTGTTTAGAGTGATCAGAAAGTGGAATTGGGGCGAAATCGGGAAGAGATTCACACAATCTCTTTACATCGTTCCCATGAAATTTCGATTAGACAATATCCTCAGCCTTCCTATCCACGTTAAGGTTCCATCTTTGCACTATTTCTTAAAAGAATTTCGAATCATTTTCGTTATCTTGGAACTGTTCAAATAACACATTCCTAATTTTT
The DNA here is from genome assembly GCF_038396675.1 of Hydra vulgaris. Taxonomy (NCBI): domain Eukaryota; kingdom Metazoa; phylum Cnidaria; class Hydrozoa; order Anthoathecata; family Hydridae; genus Hydra; species Hydra vulgaris. Next base: position 3,547,051 of record NC_088932.1, on the reverse strand, counting down.
ATTTTGCAATGTAGGATTGGAGGAACAATTAATTCCTTTGGGACATCAATCAATGGGCTTTTCCTCGCAAGCTTTCGATTTTTAACAAAAACTTTAAAAGTTTCATCCCGAGCTGGATACTTTGTAAAATCAATCAATCAGGGCAACTTTAACTTTCCTTTTCAAATGGTTTCTGGCAGAAGAAACATGGATAAATCATACTACAACTGAGTCCATAATTAGTCGTAAGATAAGATAAATCACCGCCTAGATAAACCGTAAATCCAGCATTAATTAAGATTTCGTATTGAGTGCTGAATTTGTGATCTTTCAGAGAAGCGTTAGTATCAGATCCGGTCCAGCACTGAATGAGCAGAGCATTAAAGTACGATGACGGTTTCCGCAAAATATAAAAGCAACAGTTGCTGTTACTCTTCTATTCCCTTTGTCAACAGAAAGCAAAACTTGCTTACTCTCTCGGTCGTTCAGCTCTAAGTGAGAAATTCTCTCTAATAAAACTTTGTTTACTTCGTCCAGCACAAAACCTCTAGCTATATTCTCTTTGAAGCTAATCATTTGCTCAAGGTCTTTCCTTGCTTTTGCGAGCATTTTTGACAAAATCGGTCTTTCAAACTTTTTTTATAGCGAAAAAATTCACTTTTGCCATTCCCATGTTCGACAATTTTGCACTCCTTATCAGGCCCAGCCCTTCTTTGGGTGAAACAGCAATATGAACTTCCAAAAATTTGTTTGCGGCTTTTCGCTCAAAAGATTTGACAATATGCGCATTGCTTAAAGCTCTGTTTCTGCTCTTTCGTTTTTGTCTCTTCAACTAATAGATGTCCGAGACGTGCTTTAACTGATTTGTCCACCACCTTTTTTTACTCCACGGAGAAATCGCTATAATTGGCAACAACAGCTTTCTTTAGGTTTAGCACATTAGCTTTTGCCCTTCGTGACTTTGGTGCCATCAAAAAAAATTAAAATTTTTTAGGAGTTTTAGTAAGTAATTAATAATCCAAGTAAAAATCATAAAACAATAGAAATCAATAGAATAAAACAAAAAAGAACAACAAACACTGGTACAAAAAAAATTCCGTAAACATGAAACTATGATTCCCACAATCTATTAGTCACAATCCAGCTAAGAAAATGTGAAAGTTTCAAAACATTTGGATGGTTCAAAAAAAATTTATCACGTTATAACTCGTTCTGAAATTTAACCTTAAGTAGCTTAGAAAGGCCAAAAAAGACTGGATTATCTTTTCTGGATTATCAAGATTTAGACCATCAAGAGATTCCTGCTGAGATACGGTCTCTTGAAAAGGTTACTTGATTTTTTTACGGTCTTGAAACGTACTTAAAGTTTAGATATACCGTTTTGTAGAGCGTTTTGTAGTTTTGTAATCTTCTCTGTTCTTTAGAATCCAAAACTAATGAAGAAAATGATTCTGATACAGATTGTTTATGAACATTTAACACTTAAATAACTCTTTTATTATTCACCAATTGAAGATTTGTTTCAACATTTCTGTGATTTGTAAAAAGTGTTTATTCAAACGGTACGAAAAAATGTTTTTGATTAAATCAAATTTTAAAGCATTTCGAAAGTTCGAAGTTTCGAACAAAATTTGGCTAAATGTGTAGGACCAAGGCTAACTACATAAGCCAATGGCAATTTTTTTTAGAAAAATTTTTTGTGTCTTGAGAATAGGTTTCCATCAAGATTTTAGTTGAAAGCAGGCTTTTTTTTGTTTGTTTGTTTTTTTTTTTAATTTAGACGGTGCTAACAGACAAAATTGTTCGAAACTATATCTGTAAATCAGAATAGCTTCTATCCGGACAAAAAGGTTTCTATCCGAATAGAAAATTGGGAAAATAAAAAATTAACATTAAACTCGACGGGTTTTTTTATCCTACACCCTTTTTCCCTCTATCTTCATTTTGAGTTTTCTGACAATATTTTTTTAAGATATTTCTCATAAGCATTTGACATGTTTTAAAACTAAATTTTGTTTATTATAAATAATACATGAAGATAAATTGCAGTTTCTACTTGTGGACAGATGAAAGAAACAGAATGAGACCAATATTTTTTTTTAAAAAACCTATTTGTTAAAGTTTAATTTTTAAATTAAGTTTCTAAACATAGCTACTAATAGTGAAAGAAAATATATTTTCATAAAGAAATAAGAATAAAATAATCCAGAAAAGCTTTTTTTGTCCTTTCTAAGCCATTTTATAAGGTAAAATTTCAGAACGTGATAACTTTTTTTTGGACGATTCAAAATTTTTGAAACTTTCACATTTTCTTAGCTGTATAGTGCCTAAAAGATTGTGGGAATCATATTTTCATTTTTACGAAATTTTTTTTTTTTTGTTTCCGTTGTGCCTCCCCCTCCCGCAAAATGTTGTTTAGGCTCCCACCACGAGAAAAAAAGACAATTTTTCTTTAAATATATTTATTTAAAAAAATCTGTGCACAACTTTTCGAAAACTTTGGGCCCCTACAACTTATAGCCTCTGAAAAGTATTAAAAAATATATTAACCAAAGTTAAATATTTTAAGTTGTTAAAATGTTTATTTCTTATTGTGATCGAAACAATGATAGTTCTTGAGAGCGATTAAGTTCTGATGAGGAGTCTAATTCAAAATAAGTCTAATTCTGATGAGGAGTCTAATTCAAAAATTTTTAAATAAAAGATTCACGTAAAGGATATGGGCACTTTATGCATACTAGTGAACCATAATGTTATTGCAACAAACTTCCTTTTGAGGTCGAATTCAAAATTTTGTTATATAACTTTCTTATATTAATTTATGTTCATGCATACAGATTTTGCTTTGCAACACTAAAAAGATCATTATTGAGGTATTGTTTACTTTTTAAAATCTCAGTATGAATATTTTCCTCAAAAAAAATATTTTTGAAAAAAAGTTACTTTTTGACACAAAAGTAACTATTTTTTTAGTACATACTTAATATTATTAAATCAAAAACTGTTTCGTTAATAAATTTACTGCTATTATTAGCTATGTTCATGTGATTATTAAGTAACGCAATTGATGGTAACCGCTCCAAAACAATTCAACTCATGGCGACTTCTAGCAAAATGACGTTTTCTGTTACTAGTAACTTATCCACTAAGTTTCGAAGCTAAACGAGTTTTCAAATTTTAAATTCAATTGTATTTTTAAAATTATGTTTTAAAAAACCAAAAAATGGAGTTAAAAATTGCTATATACCGGTATTGCGCGGTATCTTAATGTTGCATACAAATACCACACTATACCGGTATTAAAAAATTTTAAATAGAGAAAACTGGTGTTCGAATTTTCCGGTTTATGGAAACTCCAACTGGCCCTCTCGCGCAAATTCATGTTGGAGATTCATGTTTAATGAAAAAGTCCAAATGATCTCCTACCTCTATTTAAAAGTTAAACTTAGCGTGACGTACAGAAGATTATAATTCATTCCAATTAAAGTGATTGCCTTTTAGTTTAAATAAAAGAATAAACTTCTGTTTTGCGTAGTAATTTCATTCTAGCAACCCGTAATACGGGCTATTAGTAAATAAATAAGTAAAAACAATTTTACTTGATTTATCGGAAATATATAATACAATTAATCTATATATCTAATCTGTTGTTGCACACTTTTAGTATTACCAAATATGCAAGCACCACAAAAATGTATGCAAGTCAACAATCAGCAAAATTTAAAAAAAAAACATTAATAAAATCAGTTTATATGTTAATAGAATATCATATTGTCGGAAAAAGTCTATTATCACAGCCTCTATAATAGCCGCACTGCTTGGCATACGAATTATTTGATACCCTTAATATAGAAGAGTAAAACAGTATAACCCGTTTTGTTATCTTACCAGTAAACAAAATTGTTCCTACTTTGACGTACTGCATTTTCTCTGACTGTTAGCTAATGGTTATTTAAGTAAATTTCAAATCATAAAAGTTACTAAATTAAAACCATATTTTAACAGTAAGCCAGCTGCAAAAAAATAATGTTAACAATAGAATTAAAAAAAAAACATAAATTTTTTATGCATCACACAAACTAAAATTATTTAAGTCTTTAAATAAAAACTTCTCTTTTAAAAAAGCTAAATAAGATAACATTGCCAAAGAAGAGCTCACTCATTAGCTTGAATAAAACGTGAAGCACTATTGTGAACATTTTTCTAAATTAAGTAAGACCTGTGTGTTATTGTTTATATTATTATAAAACTGATTTTTTTCAAAATACACTGGTGCCACGTTAATCCGGTACAAAGAGTAACGGAATAACGTTTGAAATTTAAACAGTACAATAGTAGAGTATAAGCAGTTCTTTATTTCAAAGAATATTTAGAATTATATTTAAATTTATCATCATCAATAACTCAACTGTATACTTATTTTAAATAAAAAGAAATAAAAAAATGATTACAAGTAACTTGAGAATTGTTTTCTATATTATTATTAAATAAAACAAAATCGCAAAAAAAATCAATTTCTTATCAAGACTAAAGAAACATATACCAAAGTTTAGAATACCATATAACATATACCAAAGTTAGGAAAGGACACAAAAGCATAATTGAAGATAATATTATTGATAAAAGCTTGTGTTAATGGCACGATGTACAGCTTGTCTCATGATTTTTTAAAAGATTATATACACTATTGTATATTTTACAGAATTTCAGAATAGTAACAAATAACTTATAATAGTAACTAACGGCGTTAAATGTACTATTAAATATGAAGATATGAAAATACATATATATATATACATATGATAAACTATTTTATAGATATTATAAAATTTAGAAAATAGTTGTATTACAATCAGTTTTTATGGTTAAAAAAAAAGACAAGCTAAACTTTAAATCCGAGAATTTAAAAACTGAAATTTATATTTCAGTTTTTAAACCATAATTTCCAACATTTAATATTTTTTGAGACAGAAATTTAAATAAAGTAATAATAAATAATATTAAATCAAGTAACAAATGCAAGCTTATATTTTGCATCCTTGATCAGCAACTTTTAACTTTCTTATATAAAATAGCTCATAAGTTGTTGCTTTTTCTAAAACAGAAAGAAATTGTCACAATTGACATCAAGATGGTCATCAAAAACAAATTTTTTTCGATCTTTATCGATAGTAAAATGACGCATTCTTCGAATTTGGCATCCGTGTGGAGTAAAGTACTACGCACGACCAAATTTTGCTGGACTATATGAATTCTTAATTATGTTTGCATCTGCACTAGGTTCATTAAAAGTGTGAATGTTAGTTATTGTTTTTGCAATATAGTCAACAAGCATGGCTACATCATAACACGGCTTAAATTAGACATACTGTTATAAGAAGTACGCACAATTCTGGACAAAATATTTTGATTCATGCGCAAAAATGTTTAGATCCTCAACAGAAACTGTATTTTCCAGCACCAACATCTTAAAAGATGATACATCTGAACAGAATCTAAATAGAATTAAGGAGTTCATCGATGCATCAGTTCCAAGTAATAAAAAGAAATCTGCAAGTGCTCTTCTTTCTTGCAAAGAGCACTCTTCCCCAATAATCATCCTGTTAATAGCAGCTTCGGCATAGAGAGGTATAAAAAATCTTAAATAATTGTTAAAGATGATACATTTTGATCATCTTTACGATTTTTTCTTATATCATAAATAGTGCGGATAGTTTTAAAATTCTTTAGGGGTCTTTCTCTTTAGTGTTAGAGATCAAGCAGCGTTCAAACCTTCGGAATGTTGTTTCTGGAACTTCTTCAATTTCAGGAGTCTCTATAGCTTTAACTAATGTTTGTTTAAACCCAATGCCGAGTTTTGTTCCGTCACATGCCAATACAGGATTATTGTTGTTTCCGCACATTGTGCATTGTTCTCGAAAGTTAATCCCCATGTGAGAGGCCCATCCAAAAGACCAATCAAAATAAACAATTAGACTTAAATGATATTGTATTATTCATACGCTTGTATCGATTGGTCATATTGGCAACATAACCACTAAAGGTTTGATCACTGGTTTAAACTGAATCAACAAAATCCCAACTAATTTCGTTACCAGCACATGTAGATGGAGATAATCTAAATACACAATGCTCTGCACCATCCCAAAACACATGACAAATTGACACAACTTCGAAGAAACACTTGCAGCAGTATAACCCCTCTGTCAGTATATTAATTGAATATTCCATCGGGAAAAATCCTTCGTTTTGGATAAGCATTGTTAGTCCATCCAGCCTAAAATATAATTAAATTTAAAACGTCATTGGCCTTTTTTAAGAAATAGTATATAAAATCACACACAAAAAAGTAAATACAGAGATATCATTAGTAATAAGGCAGTAATATGAGCAGAAACCTAGCCCGCATTCACAAATGCCATCCCAAAAGTGGATAAACTGATTGATTATGTATCCATCTGCTTTGCATACTCAAAACCATTAATCGCAGTGAAAATGAATCTTTATCAACTTGCAGATTGTTTATCCCTAATTTCCAAAGACCAGTAACTTCTCAAATACATCAATCCACCAAAAATAACGTTTAGAAGTTAAAATTGAAAAATAGAGTAGTAGTGCATTATAGTACAACAGTACAAATTTTTTTTTGTATTATTTAAAATTCGCATTGAAACTTCTTGATAAGATCTAAAAATTGCAACAAATTATTTGAGAACTCAGGGGATTCTTGTCTTTGCAAAAAAAATGAAGTTGGCAACTAAAATTAGACCATTATAAACTGTTAATGGTTTAAATTGAATAAATGGTTTAAATTGATTAAAGTCAACATCCTTCTTTATGCAGCCGCCTTGTTTTTCTGCCTTGTCAAGGTTTATGTTTCAGAGTTAAAGAATTGACAGAGGTTTGAATCCACAGTATATATTAAAAAAATAAAAACAAAAAAAAAAGGAAAAATAAAGAGCCCCCTACGCCTTAAAATAAACAAATATGAAAAAATTAAAGAAAAAACCCTACCTTTTGGTCTAGAATTTCGATGCCAACCATTGGCAACACGTAATCATCAAAATCATCATTTAAGCCACCACTTATTGAACCTATATCCGAAGATTCTCTAAATTTGATTAGATGACGACAAACTTAAGCTTGACTTGTTAAGTATATAAAAGCCCTTATAGTCATGCATAAAGGTATTAATTATGCATCATGTGACATTGAGCAACTCTTCTCTTACTCCCTGAGACCTTATACACAGTTACAATAGCCACAGATTGGTTTGCGACAACAAAAAACTTATTGACATTAAGTCGTGATAGTAACCCAATTACCGGAATAGAAGAAAACTTGAGCTCTTCATTTACTACCGAAACATTAATATAATGTGCATCACTTAAAACTGGTTTTAAAGCCAAAACAAAGAGAAGACTTTTTAATAAGCGAACATGTAGACAAAAACAACCTACAACAGCATCATCAAAATTGCAGCTTGAAATAGAAAACATCTTGCAAGAACAATTATATTGGAGATAAAGTTGAATTTGACGCACATATATAAATGAAATCATTACACTAGAAAACAAATAATGCAAAAATATTATTTTATTCAGCGCATTCATTAAATTGAATATGTCTCTAAAAAAATTTTATCTAATTATAAAAGCGGATATAGAAAATCCAACTTTGTATTTACACGTATATGTAAAAAAAAAGTTATGAATAAGGATGTAAAAGTTACGTACTAAGAAATCACCAGTGTCCGAATCATATTCATTCATTAGAACTGTATTTATGTATTTGTCAATAAATCTCCATTTTGAAACACCAATAGTTGTCCACAATAATATTGAAGAAGATGTAATCGAACAGATGAAGAGTTTTGTGAAAGAGGCAGTGTATCTGCTGACAATGTTGGTTCTTCAGCACTACAACTATTAATTGATATTTTACAAATGGTCTTTTATGATGCCTATATGTATTACCTGAAAATAAAAGTTTCAGTTAATTGTAAATAAATATTTCTTACAGTGGGTTTAGGTTATAAGATGTCAATATATATATATATATATATATATATATATATATACATATATATATATATATATATATATATATATATATATATATATATATATATATATATATATATATATATATATATATGGACACACAAACACGCAATAAACATTAAATTATTTCATTAACTACCTTTTTTCTTACTACATGAGACAAAAAAATCATTTTTATTCACTGTGTGCTTTACCTTTGTCTGAGACTAAAATTTGTGGAATTAGATAATACAATCGGTTAGAGATGAAAGGTATTAAAAAAATTTCCTTAAAGTAAAAAGTTAACCTATTTATCTTGAAATATTTAGAAGTTGGTGAGAACCTATTTTTTCATGTTTAGGAAGATAATATACATTTAATTGGTAACCAGAGCAAAACTATTTATATGATATAATAAGCAATATAAGTTAAGCACACCTGTATGATTCTATTCCTTGAAGAACCAGGAAAGTCTAACATAATCTAACAGTTGGCAATCTTTGCTCAAATTTGATATCAGTAGTTATCTGATTGCACCAACTCCTGAAGTGGTCATTTGGAATGGAGGTTAACAAGTACAATTGTTCCTTTAATGTCAAATTATCAGATTGTTCTGATTTATAAAAAAAGTCTTTTTTACTTTTATCTCTATTACAGCGATAATCCAATAAAAGCTTTTCCCAATATTCGTTACAATTGTTCAGTACAATTAAAAAAATCTAAGAAATAAAGTTTAAAATAAGTATGTGAAACTTAGAATGATCATCTTTGATCCACAACTTAATATATACCCATTAATAAATGTAATAAAATTTTTTTATAATCTTAACAAAAAATATGAATTTTCCGAATCAATATCAGCAAAATCAAAATATTAAATCAAATCCAAGCTACCTTTTATTATCATATTCATTTGATGAATTTTATACATTGGATAACAGAGTAAAAATAAACACTTGCTGTTTTTTGACTCAATGTTTATTTTAACTTGACTTAAAAGTTTTTGTATTATTTGAAAAGTTTTTATTATTCGAAACTTTTCTGTCAGAACCTATTCTTAGAAGAACTTAGTATATTTCTCTCTAAAAATAATAACAAGAATCACTATTAGCTATTCCGTATCCCGAAACGTGATATTTTGTAATTTATTTTTGGTATTTTGCGGAATGATATTTTGCAACTTTTATTTGCTAATTTTTTTTTTTAATTAGTTTTTTTAATTTTATTCTCATGTCTGCCTGCCATAACTAAAACTGTCGTTATATGGAAACTTGCTGCGTGTTCTCCCTAAATCAGTCAATGCATAAACACTTCCTGTCTACTCTTTCTAAGTCAGTCGATGGATGTATACTCCAACCATGTTCTCTCTAAGTCAGTCGATGTATATTCACTCCTCTACATGTTCTCATAAGACATTCTATGATAAATATTTGCAATTTAAAGTATATATAGTATATCTCTGAGTATTGTCTAGTCTACTAGCAGAAACCATGGACGCAGAGTTCCAAAAAAGACTCTGAAAGACTCAGTTCGGCTCTTTAAATTTACCATTTTAAATGTGGGATTTTCAGGGGTAAAAAAAGATTGATTTTTGCTAAATCTTTAAATTGCATATGATATGTTGCATATGATAAATTTCTTTTTAAATTATATATATAAAAATAAAATTTTTCATAAATTATGAAAACAACAAAAACGTTTGCATAACTGTGTCCAGAAAGATTGATTTGATTGGACAATGCTAACGCTTGGTCCAATGACATATTACTGTAAAGGTATTTTAGTTTTTGCTGCAAATTGACTATATGTAACTGAAATAATATACTGAATCATCTGTAGTAAGATATTTTTACGTGAGTGAATTGTATAGAAAAAATAGATTTTTCTTGTAAAACTGTCCTTACTTATTGTTATAAGAAAAAGATAGAATAATTAATATGCTTCGTTTTCAATAAAAAAAAAAAGAAAAGATTTAATTCTAAAATCTGTACAACAAAAAGATCTCCGTGTCATAATATCTTGTGATTTAAAATGGAAATAGCAAGTAAATGCTGTTTACTCTAAAGCCTACAAAGCGTTGAATATTTAGTTATATTTGAATTTATCAAAATTAACTAGAAACCTTCGATAAGGATCGCATCTCTAGTATTCTACAAAAGACCACTTCTCGAGTATTCTATTGAAATTATCAATACGATATTGAGACTCATGAAAAAGTTTAAAAGAAAGCTACTAAACTAATTTCAAGCATTCCCAATTATGATAACAATACTAGGCTGAAAAATTTAAATATCACAATATTAAAAGACAAGAACCCATAGGAGATGCTTTCAAGTATTTTAAAATAATTAGTGAAATAAATTTAGTAACATTTAATAACCATAATTAATCAATGATCACAACCAGCTTCAAGTATTTGCGGAAACAAATTAAAAACTGAAATTTTTATGTCAAGAACTGTTACCTGCGAAGTAATTTCTTGGCAAACAAATTAGCATCAAAATGGAATAAACTCTCTTAGTCAGTTATATTAGTCAAGAATATTATCATGTCAAGAAGAAAATATTACAAATACATAATAAAAAACAATAAAAAAAAAGAAAAACGAGAAATGCTCTCCTTAAACGAACATAGTGAGCCAAGCAAGCTGCTCCGGTAAACAGTGAATTTATTTAAAATTGACATTATAGATTTAAATAAGGACTTATTTAATGATAATAATTATATTATAAATTTATGTAAAAGAAACTATTTGTAATAGTTGTAAAAAATATTTTTATAATCATATTTAAATAAAGTACAAATAATAAAAATATAAATAAATAAAAATTTTCAAAAATACATTAGTTGTTTCATGCTATTAAATGTTAAGTAAGTTTAAATTTATTTAAAGAGATTTAATGTCAGTTCAAAATTCTGTGATTCTCTGCGCATTTTTAAAACGCGTTTTTTTTATTATATGCAGTCTTCACCGTTTAAAATTTATCGCCAGCGCAAAAAAAGGCGCTGGCCCAACAGTAATAATTTGTCTGGCATGCGCAATTTATAATTTTTTTTGTACTTCTTAATTAAGATATTAATAAAGAAAAAAGATTTGTTGCAATTTAAAAACACAATTGAAAATTATTGGTCAATGGTCAAATATACACGCATCTCCTGAGAAGGCCTGTATATATTTATATATATATATATATATATATATATATATATATATATATATATATATATATATATATCGATCCCCCAGAACCATAGTGAAATGACTAGAAATACTATAAAGTTGAGAAATGGCCGGTCAAAGTTTTGCTATAAGTTTCGTTATCGCATAATAATATGCACATACAATACTTTCAATTTTTTTTTTCAAAATGTATATCTTTTTTTCAAAATGTATTAAATATCACATCTAAAGAGATATCTTGACTAAAATTATAATTTTTATGTCAATTAACTCAATGTTTTCTACTTGTTTTCCTATGGTCGCAAAGATGCCTATGACTTCAAACTAATTTCTTTTATATTTGAGTCCTTTATTTAGGTTTCATTAAAGAAAAGAAAAACCTTAATAGCATTTTCATATTTTTATTCATTTACAGTTGTAAAAATTAGGTTGTAAAATTTTAAAAAATAACCTGCAATGAAAAAGTAATCAAATAGTACAACAAACCAAATAAATACTATTAAATCAATCAGAATCACCATCTTCGTGTTGCTTAGTCGTTTTCAAATCTTGTAAAAGAACCAGTATCCTTTTGGAATTTCGTATAAATGGCACAAGTCCATCAAATCCTTTTTTTTCCAAGTAGAAATGTTCTTCCCGTGTTGGATTGCAAGTCAAATCAATAAAACCGGAATAACACATTTGATTTGTTTTGTACCTGGGATGTGTTTGTTTGGCCATAGATATTATAGTTGATAACTGCGATGGCAAATATAATTTATCACCTCTCTAGAATTTTTTTTTTTTTTGGATTAATGCATGCATAGCATCACCTTCATTTTGGCTGTGGCCTGCCGCAAAAAATTTATGAAATATTTCTTCAACATATTGCGAAGTATTTACTGCCTGAAGCAACAATAATGCTACAAATTTGTTATTCTGTTGCCCCGCACAGTTATCTGTATACATAATTTTTTTTGCTGTCTGTGTTTTGAAAAATTCAAAGAGACGTGTACCAATTTCATTGGCACCTCTCTTTCTCTATGCCTCATACCACAAATAGCAACGGCTTTCTTTTCTTCCAAAGTTAAATATAGTGAATTTGTAGCAATTTAGTCTTCTCTTATAAAAGAAACTACAGTCATCCCCAGATGGAAGTGGGATAACTGCCTGTAAATCAAAGTAAATAATTTCTGCATTTCCATCTGCTGTATTTAAATCATTCTGTTTAAATTTAAATCTCTGTTCGACATAATTCTTTTTCATTTAAATGTCGTTGACAAGACACTTTGCAATTAAATTTATAATTGTTTCACATGTTTGACATAATTATTTTTTAGGAACAAAAAAACCTACATTAAATTCTGTGTTGAATATCGTCTCGTAAATATTTTATTTAGCATACTCCTTTCCTTCTTTAACAAATTTAGTCTTATACATTCTGTACAAAGCCGATATTGATAAACTTCCGTCCTAATATTTTCGTGCACTCCTTGACCTAGTATAATGTGAAAGAACACACGGAAAAGACTTAATATGATCCCTAATATCATCCTTTTTGTAATCACTCATTTTTACACCTCCATTTCCATGACGACCTCTATCATCAACTTGTGGTACTCCTACATCGTCCTTCTTTTTCGTAGTTGTAGAAATAATTTTGCTTGAAATATCAAGCGTGCGCATAAAAAATGTTTTACATACTCTAATTCGTATATTATTTATTTCAATATAATAAGCATTATTGTTAGTTCTTTTACTGCCAGGTGTACTCATTTTATACTTCGGTATAATATTCTCCATACACTGCAATATAAAATTTCTCTTCAAATTATTATCCCCAATTTTCCAAAAACTTCGATGAATATCTTGCCGATTGTTTTCAGAAATTTTTGTAGAACATTTAATTCAACATGAATCCTCACATTGTGTTCCAATTTTTTTTTGCATCAACAAGTGTTTTGGAGGCTCAACTTATGTATTGTGTTCCACTATTTCTTTTAATTTTAGAAATACTTTTTTTCCACGTTTCCGGCCTCCTCTTCCGTTTACGATTTGGCTAAAACATATATTAAAACATTACAACTGTGTTATGGTTATATTAAAAAAATACTTAGTTATCAAATAATTACATTATTTCAATATTAGCATCAGCGTTTCCTGGTGACCCTTCAGTTGCACCGGTTATAATAGGGTCTCCTTCGGCTTCATTGTTATCCGTTACATTTAAACTTGGCTGTAAAACACAGTAAATCGTTATAACTCTATGTATCGCTAACTAATGTAGTTTAAGCTACAATGACACCACGTTACCTAAACGTCTATTATAATAATACCTTCCAATACTTCGCTGTTATCCATGTTTGTTATGAAAACCTCTCCTTCCAATCCATTCAACACTAACTGGTTGAGTGTTGTCAAACTATTTGCTCTATTATAATTTATGTATTATATAATGGAAAGTAGATATTCTACAAAAAAAAACAACTATCAACTTGTCTTATAATAATATAATGCAAATATTTTACTAAAATGCAAAAATTTATGTAACAATATAAACACACACGTCATATTGTCAAACAGTAAACTAACCTCCATAAAAACAACATTTCTCATCAAAGCAAGACGTAATAAATACGATGCTTGACTCTCAGACTTTAAACGAGGAACATTAGTGTTCATGTTTTAATATTGTCCAATAATTTCCGTTAATAAAAACACTTAAATCTCACAATTAAAATTAGCCAACACAACACCGCACGTGACCACGCCGCAAATGATAGGATATAACATGTCATCTGTCATCCATAAAACGCATCACCATTTTAGGACCATAGAGAAACAACTCTAATAGTTTGTATACGGTCCTCAAAAACCGAAGGTATTCATTTCCATACAGCGTTATTTCGAAATTTTGCTTCATGGAACTGAAACGTGTACAATATTTTTTAATTCCTTTTGGAAGTTTTTTGATTTACTACTAAAGTTATAGGCAAATGAGAGTTGGTTCTGTTTGGAACTGAAAGTTATGGGTGTTTTTAATGCATTGCCAACACAAATTCACTTTTGGAAATTTCGAAGTTGTTTCCCAATGGTTCTGGGGAATCGATATATATATATATATATATATATATATATATATATATATATATATATATATTTGTGTATATATATATATATACATATATATTTGTATATGTATATATATATATATATATATACATATATATATATATACATATATATATATATATTTATATATATATATTTAAATATATATATATTTATATATATATACACGCACATATATGTAATATAAATAATAACAAATATAAATACCATGAAGTTTTTCTTTTTATAAAGATTTGCTTATTTTTTTGAATGTGACTCTTTGTCTTGACTTGTGTAAACAAGATAAGGATGAACTGAATTAATTCCAAATTTTTCTCCTAATTTTCAATGAATAACATTGCAATAGCAACCATTTAAAGTACAGTTCTTAAAATATCTGGCAATATATTTGCAACCTTAAGCAGCAAGTAAAGAAAAAAACACACAATAAAATAAACAGTCACTTGAACCAGAAGATGCCTGTGAAATTAAGTTATCCTCTTTTTTAAATAATAGAGATTTATAGGTCAAAAATTCAGATTCCATTAATTCTGTAGTTTCAATAATATTATTTATACCATCAGCACACTTATTTATATTAGAAGTCATAAAGATTATTTCAGAATAATCTGCCACTAATTTAATCTAAAAATTATATAATAATTTAAATACACTATTCACTATTCAGAAAATCTTATATAACTAATAATATTTAACACTCCATTTTTAACAAGGTATAAAAATACTACAGAGTAGTCTTGATCCAAGAAATAATAGACTGAACACAAAGAATAGTTAATTGAAGTTTAAAATTCAAAATATCTAAGGAAAGATATATACAAAGAAAAAACTTGTAAATAAAATTATAAACTTACTTGTTGTTTTTTTAAATTATTTTTGAATTTAATGAAGAGAAGAAGTGTAAATAAGTATTCCTTAAATCACAAGATAAATTTAAAATTATAATACAAAATATACACATTTTATTATTATTGTTATTATAATTAATCCTACCATAACTATTAAAAATATTATAAACAATTTAATATATATCTAATAATAACAATTTTTATTTAGCAACTCAATGTTACTTTAGTAACCTTTGCAAAATTGATGTTCATTATTTTAATAAGTTCATTATTCGGAGTCAGGTTGAACGAATCCACCAGCTATTTCATGGCATAATTGCTCTATTACATTGGCTGCTTTTAAAAAAATAATTCGCCTAAAAATATAGTTCTAGTGTAATGATGATATAACTTACAAATTTTAAGTGTTTTTAATTGTGCAACCTAAATATATTATTTTCAGTTGATGCAACATTGTGAATGAAACATAGTGATTTAAAAAGTATTCTATTAAAATAATAATAATCATAATAATAATAATAATGAATATATATATATATATATATATATATATATATATATATATATACACACACACACGCACACGCATACATATAAATCCAAAATAAGTCCATAATATATATGTAAATAAGTATTAAATCCATATTATATATATAAATCCATTTTAAATCCATATATATATATAATTTCATATTAAAAACAAAATATTCGTATCCTCTCGGATTGTAGTCCATTTTGAGCAAAACAAATGTCAGCATATGTTAACTTGCGTGTACATAAGACTCAACCAATAAAAAAATTGATCTGGAATATGCATCTTAATACCCTCTAACTAAGTCTGTCAGACTGAATATTTTTCTTATTTATTTGCATTTCACTTTGGATTTTGTCGCCGCTGCTGCAAAATTATGGTCGTTCTAAACGAGAAAAATCATAACTACCTTACTGTGCGTCATGGTTACTATTAATATTATATATATATATATACATATATATATATATATATATATATATATATATATATATATATATATATATATATATATATATATATATTTATATATATATATATATATATATATATATATATATATATATATATATTATTTTAATATATATTTCTCGATATTTCGCTTATCTATTGTGATCAGCGTCATCTGGTATAATAATTAAAAACCGTTACAAAGAAAATCGTTATAATAAGAACACACCGTTGAAAAAATAACATTAAAAAAAGCAAAAGAAATTACAAAATACGATTAAATGATGACGTCAGATAATCTGATAAAAAATGCTTTTGGTGTCAACAATCATTTTGCTAATTTTGATTTGTTCTTCTAATTTAAGGCATGCATCCTTTTCGTATACTAATGCAAAACCTGTGCCTTTTTCAAAGGGATAAATCTAGGGATAAACCCTAACTCTGAAACTTTTGGTGATGTTTTTCTCTCGACTCGCAATGGATATAAAATGATGTCCATATATTCATTCAGTTTGAATAATTCTCCACAATTGGTTTTTTTAATTTGCTAAACCAAATATATATATTTATATTTATACACATTACCTTTTTATGTTTTTATTTGTATTTTGTCTTGCCCATTAGATTAGCGGATGATATTCTGCCGTTTTTGTTTGTCCTGTCACTAGTAACTCATACATTTCGTAGTTTAACTTAAATAATAAAACAATTATCTTTTTTAAAATACCTATTTGTCGAAGAAACATTGGTTAAGCCTATTATTAATAAAATTAGTTATTTTCTAACAATTTTGATAATATTTAAATCTGCCTGGTTACACAACTTCTTTACATTGTCAGTTTTAATAGCTGACGGAAAGCCAAAGGTTGTGACCAACTTTATTATTGTTGCTGCCACTGTTGCGGCTTCTTTATTCGGCAAAGCATATTAAAAGATGCGATGACAGATGCATTCCTGACTTTTGACATCGCTGGCAATGCTTTCCTTTAACAATTAATATATATATATACACACACACATAAAGATACATGTATTTACACACACACACATATATAAATACATATATTTACATACAAACACACACACACACATATATATACATATATTTACACACACGCACACACACAAACACACATATATATATATATATATTAAACACACACACATATATAAATATATATATATATATATATATATATATACACACACACACATATATATATATATATAAACACACACATATATATATATATATACAGTCTTGGCCATAAGTTTGGAACCGATTAGGTTTTTTGATATAATTACACTTTTTATACCCAAAATATCAACAAAAACTTTTGAAATCATTTTTATTTTAAATATTATATACAAGTAAATATTCTGTCATGTAAAAAATGGTATCAGTATTTTGAATAATGTCCTTTGGCACCCAGTACTGCTGCTATTCTCGCTAGCATTGAATCGGACAATTTCGCGCAGTATTCTGGGGTTATGGCAGTTGTCCATACACGCTTGATGGCATCAATCAGAGACTTCTCTGACGTTGGATTTGTGGCAGCAACCTTCTGCTTAATCATTGTCCACATGTTTTCTATTGGGTTTAGGTCAGGACTTGAGCCAGGCCATGGACCCAAGACTTCGATATGTTTCTGTCTTAGCCAGTTGGTTACAACTGCTGCTCTGTGGCAGGGTGCACCATCATGCTGAAATACCTTACATTTCAGAATGTTCATGTGAGTGTTCAACTTTTCCTTTAATATCCCAAGGTAAACTTGAGCATTGATGGTTGTATTCTTTGGCATGAACCATATGCCACCTCGACCTGATGCCGAGAAACTTGCCCACACCATAACGGTAGGCGCCTGCTTCACAGTGGGAACAACATACCTGATGTTGTATCTTTGTTTTGCAGGTCTCCTGACATGTCTGATATATGAGGCAAACTGAGAAAAAGTTGACTCATCTGAAAACATAGTTTTTTTCCAGTCTTGTGCAGTCCAGTCTTTGTACTTGCGACAGAATGTCAAGCGGTCACGGATATTCTTTTTACTTAACATGGCTTTCTTTGCTGGACGACATGATGGCAGCTTGAATTCCTTCAAAAGGCGTCTTCTGATTGTTCTTGTACTGGCAGGAAGTGATGAATTTACTGCTATCTGGAGAGATGACCATGGTGGATTTGCAGCAGCAAGCCGATGTATCACCCGATCCGTTGTGGCAGAAGTTATGCGAGGTCGTCCAGACCTCTTTCTGGATTCCAGAGTGCCCAACTGCTTTGCTCTTGCAATGCCTTTGGTGACAGCAGACTTAGATATGTGCAGTATACCAGCTATTTTACTGTGAGAATAATTCTGCTGGTGTAGGATCATCATCTGTGCCCTTTTCTCCTTCGACAATTCAATACTTCTAGTCATTTTACGCACTGTACATGTTAATGTAGAATACTTACTGCTAATAATATAAATAATTATAAATTAATAGATCTATTTTTATGAATAGTATATATTATTGAATGATAATTTGCAAACATTTATACAAATAAAGCGATTTATTTGCATATTTTTACTTCTTATATAACAATAAAAGGATAAATTAATTAATTTTATACTTATAAGAAGTTAAGCCTTACCTTTCGCACTGATATGCAGTTAATATATATGTAAATCAGCTAATTAATTGATTAAAATATAATGTATAGTTTGTTAATATAAGTAAGTATATTTCAACATTAGTTCAACCGAATATTAGTTCAGGTAAACATTAGTTCAAGGGAACGATAGTTTAGGCATTGAACAGTGTATAATGCAGCTTAATGAGGGTCATATTGTTCACGATGCTCTGCTGCGGTGTAAAGTTACACGATTCACGTTTTGCAACGATTAAGAAGTCGCGAAGGCATTTAACTATGCAACTGATGCTGCATAAACACGATGCTGCAGCAGTTAAATGCCGTACGCGTCATAGAAACGTTCCTATGAGAAAAAAATTCATCGGTTCCAAACTTATGGCCAAGACTGTATATTCACACACACACACACACACACACACACACACACACACACACACACAGACACACACACACACACACACAAACAAACATATATGTGTATTTAAATATTTACGTTTAAAAAGTAATTTTTGTTTCCATATCCCAACCCATTTTTAATATCACTACTCATATTAGACCAATAATACATTTTGATTATTTCTATTTTGTTGTAGTTTCTTCGTTGTGTACTTCCTAAGGACTGTTATGCTCAGCCACGAAAATTTTCACTCCTTTCATCAACATTAAATATAACTTCCGCAAGAAAAGGGATGTCACATACCTTTAGGTTACGTCTTTGCGGAATATCTTAAGAAAACTTGTTCTTCAATAATTATGACAAAAATATTATTTATATGTAAAGTGTTTCACTTTACAATATTATCAAAGGGTACCTTTTATAGCGTAGTTTTTTGACAATTTCCTAGGGCTTCGATTTTCATTTACTTCAGGACACTTTTTATCCAACATATTTTGAAACGTTTTTAAATAAATGACATTTTTTCCATTTTATTATTTTGAACTATAACTCTTGACCTTAAAAACTCTTAAAATTGTTTTCAACTGCAAATAATACATGTTTAATTGTAACCTTTTTTAAATAATTTACAAATTGTTTGATTACTACCTTCCAATTTCTATAGTTATGAATGCGTAATATCCAAACGACATTTAACTAAAATTTAATGATAAATAATAATACTTTAATTAAAATTACCTTTTACTAGTTTGGCATCCAATTTTATTTATCAATTCACGCTGATAAGCTCCGCAAAAGCAAGTTTGCTTCTATTTACATAGGCAAAGTGTATTGTCCGTAGAATACCCTAGCTTATACAGATTTATATTTTGCGAGTGAACCCAGTGATCATAGGGTGCATACTCTGCGTCTATTTAATAAAATCTTAAAACACATAAAAGTAAAGAGAGGTTCTTACGCACGAAAAAGAAAAGAACAAAATTATACCATTTGTAACTACAAATTTTTAAAAAATCAATTTTGAAAATTTGTCAACTAATCGACATGGTGTTTTGAAACCTGCCTGTTTTAGACAATAAATTAAAAACAGTTTTTGAAAACACTTCTATTGTACAATCACAACTTCAACCAAAAAATGTTTTAAGACACATAAGTTCATTAAGTTGTAATAAGAAACCAGTTTTTATTAACAATGAATGCAAGGTTTTAAAATGCGTATCAAAACGTTGTAGGTTATGTACTATGTATCTTCAGTTTGTTAACCATTTTACCACATCATCTGGTAAAGTATGGTACATAAAAACTTCAATGTCATGTAATTCAAAAAATATTATTAATTTTCTATCATGTAATGGATGTGATAGAAAAACAACATGCATTGGTAAAACTAATAACCTAAGGTTAAGAACTAATCTACATATCTACTCATGCAGAACTAGTATTGGTTCAGATAAATTTGATTAGCAAGTTTCCAATTGCCATAAAAATGAACCTTTTTTTTAAATTATTTTCAATGTTTTTAGCATATCATTCATAACTCTAAAACATAAGATAACATAAGTCTCAAATAAGAATTTACTTTATTTATGAAGCTCACCTAGGTAATCAGGGACATGACACAACGATTATTACACAAGGGTGTTCCAAAAAAAAATTTTTTGAAAATACGAGCTCTCTGGTAATTTTACCATTTGACTTGAAAAGATATAACCATTATTCAAATTATAGGTCAATACCTGCTGATTTGAAATTGCCACCAGCCTTTTAAAATTAGCATGAATTATTAAAGTTTAATTTTATTCATGAAGTTGGGATAATGCAGAACATTATTGAATACCTTTAATTGATTACAGCTACGAATCTAAACATAAAAGTTGCTACAGAACACAATGATATAATTAATTGATTTAGACCTTTATGCAAAATAAAAAATAAATGTTTGAGATTCAAGTAATTACTAGTTTATGAAATGAGTAACAAAACAAAGTTATAGAAAACTTTAATTTCCTTACTATTTGTATATAACTAATCAATTGGAAACAATGTTACAGATAATAAATTAAAATGTATCTATATTAGATTCAAATTCACTAAAACATATTTAGACTTGGAAAAGCGAGATAAAATTTACAAAAGAAAAATTATAATAAAATAAAAACTATAAATTATAAAAATATGTATTTCCATTATAAAAGAAAATGTTGGTAAGTGATATTCCAATAAGTCCAACAGTTATATTCATGCATTTACATACATATTTATTAAAAAGAGTTTTCATCAACATTGATACTTTATCAAACTTTGGTATGTTCCTTTTATGCTGTTCCACTACATGGAAAAGGCAATCCTTTTGATTTTCATCCCCTGTTAGACTTTGATTAAAGTCAGTAACTAGTTTAACTGACCTTTTTCGCTAAATCGTTGACAACTTTTAGGTCCTTTAATATCCCAGACATGTAATTAAATTCATAATTTTTTGATCATTCATCGGGGTTACGTGAAAGCCACTTAGTATTTACTTTCAAAAGATCAAAAAGAAACCTATAATTTTTTTCAATTAGAGAGCTCACTTTCACGTTTTGATTCATCTGTGGCATTACTGGCACTCAAGTTTTCATATTTTCGTGACATAACATGACATAAATGCAACGTGACCTACGTGACGTAACATGACATAACGTGACATAAATGCATTCCCTTTAATCATCTCTTATAAATGTGTGTTCTTGGAGGGACAGTTTTAGAAAACTAATCATATCTTCTTTTGTGGACTTCAACGAACGTTCATTTACGTCCACCAATTTAAAATTGTCATTCTTTTGAGGGATTGTGTCCCAAGAGTTCTTTAATTTTAGAAATTCTATATTGGTCGGGCCTGCCGTTGGGCCAAACAGGTGTTTCCATACAGACGACAAAATAATCTCAAAGATATGGTGGCGACATAGTAAATAAAACAGCTGAGAATTCAACTTTTTTTCTAGAATGACAGAAGCTTCATTTTTCCATCCTGAGTTAGAAGCTGTGGTATCAAATCCCATACCGATGATAGATTTGTTCAACTCCCAGTCTTTAATGAGATCAAAGCTTGTCTCTACTTGGACTAATCCTGTCCCATTCATGATTTTTAGAATGCCCAGCAACTTTCTTTCTACATAATTTGGTGCACCTGCAACTAAAACTGCCAATCGTTGCCCATCCCCTTCAATAATTTTTCCATTTTAATGAATTGTTAGAAAGTCCGGTTTGTTAAAGTCAGATTTGATAATTTTTGGAATGTCTTGGCGATTATATTTACTGGTATTATAGGAACTTGTCTTTGATAGTGTAACCCTACTACAGGAAGCACCTCCTTTCTTCGCAATAGCTCCCAAAAATGCTGTTCTTTGTCCCAAGGACAAGTTCAGCCTATCAGCGGTTTGGCAAATCTTTGGATTCAAGAATGGATTTTTTGGCAATAGTAGCTGAACCGTATTTTCAGTATCGGTTGTTTGATTATTTTTCAAGGTTTTTCTTTGATCACTTTGCATTTTTTTTACAAGTACTTTACTGATGCTTGCTTCCCTTGAGGATGAATCACAATCTTGATTTGCTTCACTTTCTGACGAACTTAAATGTTTAATATTTGAATTCTTTAGGCCTTTTTTTTACCAATGTTGTCCTCTCTTGCTCTGTTTTGGAACGTTCAACTTTCATTTTTAGTTTCTTTGCGTATTGATTATCTGGTGTTCCCACTTTCACTCTTTTGTTATCTTTGATCGCGATTAAAAACTTAATGTCTTCACTTTTTTGTTCATCGTTCCGTAATCTGTCTTTTCGAATGGTTTCTTCAGCGTTAATGTGGGCAATGAAATAATAGTTTTCAAGCATTGCTACAAAATTATTTTGTTTAGATTCATTTGATTTTTGGCCTTTTTTTTTTTTGAACGTTTCTGTATTCATCGTGCAATTTAGTTATTTTTTCTTTGATTTTATCTTTCCTTTGAGTTTCAATACCGGTCTTATGCCAGACTACTAGAACTGCTTTACATACTGCATCAGCAACAATTAAATTTGACTTTATTGATTTCTCAGTTTTATATTCACAGTACTTAAAGTGAAAAAATAATTTCAAAATATCCCCATTAGTAGGAATAATTGTTTGGCTCAGAGCATCAATAGAATTTCCTATCAACCAAATATTTTGCGACTGTTGTCTTCTTTTCGATATTGTTGATTCAGCCATGTCTGAAGCAATCACCAATCATATACTAATAAAATAGTCAAGGTATATATATGTTTTATTCATATATATTATAATATTTATATTATACATATAAATTGTATTCATATTAGGCAGTTGTTTACACTATTTTAAGATAAAACTAAACCCATCCAAAGGAAACAAATGTAACATTAAACACAGTTTTTGATTCAACAACGTAAAAGTATTTGCTAAAAAAGGTTGTCAAATATAATGTAAAAGGATACATCCAAAACCTGAACAATGTAATAAAACACCCATGGTTAACAATAGTCAACTTGTCAATAAATGTAGCACTAGGGGATTGTCAATTCATGTTATGACACGATTTTGCCACATACAATCCTGTTAATAACTATACAATTCACTAACAATATAATGTATATATTTAACTTACCATTAATTCTGATGATATATATGTTTGCTTAGTGTTTACCAACATAAAATGAATGGTATAAAAAAATACATTAAATATAGGCTTTTATATGGTAAGAAACCATAAAAATACATAAATTCTATCAATTCTAGCACACGGTGGCAACCTTAAACGTTAATTCAGGCTTAAAAAAATGTAACAATATGTATATATAAACAATAGAAACAGGAAAATTGCCAGGGAGCAGAAAAAAATCGTTAAAATTATTTTCTCCGTTGAATTACGGAACGCCCTAATATACACAGAAAGTTATTTTTTTCACATTACTTTTAAATTTCCTTATCAGCAAGAATCAAGTTGTACTATATTTTTGGTTAATTATAGTTTTTTATATAAATCTTAATTACTTTCTTTTTAAACTTTGTATAGGAAGTTCAATATAAAGAGTTTTATATAATTTTGTAAATCTCATAAACTTAAGATTTTATATGAAAGGCCTTCTGTGTTAGCGAAAAATTTAAATACTTGTTAAAATTTAACTAATAAATATATTTTACTCATCTTAGTTTGAATAGTTTCTCTTCTGTTACATAGGACTTTTATTCTCATATATATATATATATATATATATATATATATATATATATATATATATATATATATATATATATATATATATATATATATATATATTTATGAAGCAGAAGGTGAATGGAAGAAAAGATGGGCTAACCACAAACACTCATTCACAAACAAAAAGATGAAATATTCAACCGGCCTTTTAAAGTATATATGGCAGATGAAAGAAAACTTAAAAATAACACCAAAATTAACTTGGTCAATAATTAAACAAGTCCCCGCCTACAGCAACGTTACAAAAAAATGCTAGCTTTGCCTTCATGAAAAACTTTGCATAATATCATACAAAGGTACGCAAAAATTATTAAATAAAAAAACTTTCTAAGTGCCGTCACGAATACAAGTTCTTGCTTGACAAGTTATAGTTTTATAATTGTTTTTGAACGCCACGATGTTTATTAAGTATATTTTTTAACGAAAAAGACAATGTGTTTTTTACCTGATGATTGCTAAACGCATGAAACTTTTCGTAGTAAAAGTCATGTAGTTATTTTTATTTAATCTCGTCAAAAAAACAATTATATAGCTCTGATATCATTCATCGAGCACTCTTGCTGAGTATATGCTCACAGCAAAATTAAACTTATTTATATGTGTATATATACATATACATATATATATATATAAACATATAAATATGTATATATATATATATATATATATATATATATATATATATATATATATATATATATATATATACACTTATATATATTGCATATATATACGCACTATAGGTCAAACGTTCGGGTTTACTTGCTTTAATTTTCAATTCTACATAATTTTCCTCGAAAATTGAAGCTCCTTTAACTCAAAACTAGCGTCACAATAATTTGAACTATTTATTTTGACATTTTGTTTATAAAGAGACTATACACCTAATTGTGTACATAGAGTGTATCTTGATTACAGTAATGAATACTGTGGATATTTTTTGCTTTAATAATTGGATATATTTTGCTGTAACAACTTGATATATTTTGCTCTAAAACCAACTTAAATAACTTTTTTTTCACTGTTGTTGTTTACAGATTTTTGTTATACAGAAAGGTAATTAAAACATTGTTTTTGTTCAATATTGTAACGTTTTTAGAATAGTTATTATGAACGAGGATTACTTAATTCCGTGTAAGAAGCACCTGTATCTATTTTAACTGCAAAACAGTGTCTTCGCAATTGTGTCAAAAAAGTTTACTACGCAACTTAAATTATGTTAAATGATTGAAATAGGCAAAAAACATTACGATTTTAAGGTAATCATTGTTCGCCGTTTTTTGGTAAACGTGCAATAAAACAATGTGTGATTCTAAAAGTCAAGCATGGTGGAGGGTCAGTCATGGCATGGTAATTCTTTGCAGTAAAAAAAGTTAGTGATCTTTTGCGAATTGAGGTTACCTCGGATAAGAGTAATTTCAAAAAAACACTGAAGTTTTTTTTTAAATGTCATCTTATTCTTTCATTTTCTTCAAAGAATAGTTAATTTATTGTAAACAATGAGTAATTAAAAATCATTAGAAAAGTCTACTTTTTTTAATGAAAATACTGCATGATACTCAAATTAATTTATATTTATATGTACACATATTTATATATATACACACACACACACACATATATATATATATATATATATATATATATATATATATATATATATATATATATATATATACATACATATAAAGAGAGAGCCGGTTGGTGGCTATCATGGGGCCCCTGTACAAAGTGTGTATGGGGGGGGGGAATTGAGTCAAAAATATTATGAGATTTACCTTTAAAAAATTATTCTCCTTTTTTCTAAATTTGCCGACTAAATAAAATAAAATCTAGTGAAGGAGGAGTAGAAGTATCACCTCCAACATCAATGGATTTTATCAACTGACGCCACCCCCTTTGCACCGGCCTGGCTTGAAAACCGTAAAATCAAGTGTCTGAATTTATTTGCGGTGGTAATAATGGTTTACTGTATTTTTTCCAACTGTTTCGGAATGAGAATAGTGTTACAGTTAAGTCATCTGAATATCCAGTAAGTATATACAGTCAGCCATAAATCTTGCTTCATGATGAGCTTCCGGCTATTTAAATAAAACGTTCAGTAATTCAGCTCCTAGAAAAAATGACATAAGCTCACAAAGATACTTGTAATCACCTCTCTGAAAATTATTCTTGTAAAGAGCTGTGATACCAAACTCTTTAGTATCCAAGGCAAGTTTAAACAGTAATGAGCCGGTCCTAAAAGCAACTTGACACCAGTCAAACTTACAATTCTCTAAAGTTTGTTTACATCTTCGTAAATCTGCGGCCAAAATTTTTGCGAGAATTACATAAAGTTTCTTGTTGGGACTACTTGTTGCACTAAATATTTTTTTTCATCACATGACCTAAGTACCTTTCATAAATGTGATGTCTGCACATTAACCAGAGAACCAGTCTTTTAAGGGCATGGAAATAACAATGCTTACAGCACCTATTGTTTGCTACTATATGTTATTTTGACAATACTAAACAATAACTTACAAGTAAAACATGATTTGGTTTTTAATTTTATTTTTTCAGCATTTTAATTAAAAAAAATATGTTAAACTTGAACATCTTGAAGCATGCAAAAATATATACTATTATAATAACACACTAATATTAACTAACCACTAGAAAAATTTTTTAGTTTTGCTATAAGTTATGTTGTTAAGACTTATATTAGCTCTAGTATCATTAGCATGTTAAACAAGTTTTTTTATTGTTGCAAAATACTGATATGTTACAATTTGATTTTTGAAGATGTCTATATATTAACTGACTGTGCTGAAAAAGTTGTTGTATATAAAGGTTGCAGTATATAGCAATCTTGTAAGAAGATGTGGAGATTTCCACTTTACCAAATTTATAACTGATTTCTTTGTCATAACATTTAAATACTGATATGTGCCTCTTGTTGATTCTTCTCTTTTCTTTATCTTTTTTTCCGTAGGATTGGTTTATTATTTTGAAACAAGAATTCCTTTTTCAAACCAATTCTGTGAACAATACTTGTTTTTCTACTATGTAAAGTTTTATGTCGGACAAAATAACTACTTTTGTCCAAACTTTAACATTGCAAGGTAATGTAGCACCAGCTATTCTTAAATCTGATATATTTCTAGCTCTGAGCGAATCATGTTTAACGACCTTTATTTGAGCCAACTATACCTTACTTTTTTACCTGTTCTAAATTTAAATAATTTGTATTCATTGAGTTGTAATAAAGCATGCACCTTTTTATTTTTGTTAAGGCGTGAAAAAAGTTATTTATTTCTCAAGTAACTGTATTATATGAATGATACCTTTTTTTTAGCTCATCGGATGCACTACTTTCTCAAACGTTATTTTCATTAGCACCCGAGACAATTTTATTGGGAAATAAAGTTAAAAACACCTTCGCTGCTTTGCTAATCATTTTAAAAAGCTCCCTGAGTATAGTTGAATTTTGCTCACATGTGCGCAGAATAATTAAAACTGTTTAACCCTTTTTTTTTATTATTATAAGATATTTTAAAATGAGATTTCTAATTAGCCTAATTTGTTCTTTTATCTTTTCCGTCGGTTTAAGAATGGTAAGCAGGTAAACTAATTACCTATTTGATTTGAATTAAACAGAATAATTTTTCGTTTCAACTATTTCAATCTCCTTAGTCCCAAAGAGTTACCTTTAGAGGACCAAACCGATGATGCAAAGTAGTAATGCAATAAGAAATATAAAATGCAGACTCTTCAGGAATAGCTTAAGCTTCAAGATAGGTACTCTAAATATCAGTTGTTGTTAAATTATATATTTATTTAAGCTTTGTTAAGACAAAAGAAGGAGGTTCATTTAAATCTGTCCAACAAATCCCACAGCCCATTAACCTTTAGAGGTTATAATTTAGGAGCGAAAGTTCTTATTTCTTCGTTCTTCAAAACTTATTGTATTCTCTTACCTATTTAAAAATGTCTTCATTCATTCCTATAAGTTCAATAAAAACAAAAAGCAAAATTAAATGAAAACGTAACTCAACTATAAAATTATAATTTGCTACTAAATATTATTGTGATAATTTTAAACAATAAGTATAACATGAGTTCATTTTTAATTTTATTTGTTTGTTGTTTATATTGTTAAAACTTCTATTAAATTAAAATAATCTGAATTCATAAAGTTGTATTTAACCATACACTTTTTCATTTTTCTTTCGGCTTCAAAAATATTATTTACTTCTCTAATAACTATATTATATAAAGCAAATTTTTTTTATTTGCTTATTGGATGTACCAAATTTAAAAATGTTATTTTCATTAGCACTCGAATTAGTATTATTTAGCGATAAAGTTAAAAGCAACTTTGCTTCCTGCTTAGCATTTTTATAAAGCGGCATCAATTGTTGTGGTTTTTGCACACGTGTGCGCAAAACGACTTAAATAATTCATCCCTATCGTTTTGAGTATCAAGATAAATTAAATATTTCTAATTTTTCTAATAAGTTCCTTTAACTTTTCCATTGGTTAAAGGGTGTTATGCAGGTATGCTATTTACATGTTTAATTTGAATTAAATAGATTAAATGTTCGTTCAAACTATTTACATATTTCCTGCCTTGGTCCAAAAACTTTTTTTTCGGAGGAAGAAATCAACGAAACAAAGTAGTGAGGGGATTAAAAACATAAAATGCTGAGTTTTTATGAATAGCGAAAGCTTCATTATATTTGCTCCAAAGATCAGTTCTTGTTAAAATATATTTTTCTTTAAGCTTTGCAAATGTAAGAGGTCCATTCAGATCTATTCCCAACATATCCCACAGCTCATTAACCTCGATAAGTTATAACTCCGGAGTGAAAGTTTTTATTTTTTTCGTTCTTTGAAACTTGTTGCATTTTTTTACCTATTTAAAATATCTTTATTTATTCCTAAAAGTTCAGCAATTGATAAAGCCAAACATGAACTCCAAAACATAACTCATTTATAACATTATAGTGTGCTACTATATATTATCATGATACTATTAAACAATAACTTACAAGTAAAACATGTGTTGCTTTTTATTTTAATATGTACAGCATTTTAATACAAGAAATATGTTAAACTCAAAAACCTTAAAGCAATTAAAAAAGTTCACCATCATATTAACACTTTAATATTAGCTAACCAATAAAAAGAACCTTATTGTTTTGCTTTTGTTTGTGTTGTTAAGGCTAACATAAACTCCATTATCATTAGTATGTAAAACAAGTTTTTAATGTGGCAAGCTACTGACACATTGCATTTTGATTTTTCAAATTATCTATATATTAACTGACTGGGCTGATAATACTTAGTAAATATTGCTGTCGAGAGAAGTTGCAGAATAAAGCAATCTTTTACAATTTAAAACACTTTCATTTTCGGATAGAGAAGATGTAGAGTTATCTACTTTACCAAGTTTATAACTCTTATCTTTGTCATAATATTTTAATTCTGATATGTGCATTTTATTGTTTCTTCTTTTTGCTTAATCTTCTTTTCTGTATGATTAGTTTGTTAATTTGAAACAATAATACCCTTTCAAATCAATTATGATGACGATACTTGTTTTTTTACTATATAAAACCTAATGTCAGACAAAAAAACTACATTTGTAAAACTTTTTTACAAATTTTTCAATTATAAATTAAAGAAGCATAGCTTGTTTTAAATCCGGAATAAATCCAGGTCTCAGCGAATAATGTTTATCCGAATTCCTTTTGGACCAATTTTTCTTTGCTGTTAAACTAAATCTTGATCATTTGTTCTAAATTCAATTTATTTACATTAAATTAAGCTGTATTAAAGTATAACACTTTTTTAATTTTGTTTGGGCATGAAAAGTTATATTTACTTCTCAAATAACTATATTATATGAATCTAATTTTTTTATTTGCTTATCGGATGTACTACTTTCAAAAATATTTTTTTAATCTGCAACCGAGACAGTATTATTTGCAATAAACATGAAAATTAGTTTGCTTTTCTGCCAAACATTTTAAAAAACAGTGTAAGTTTTGTTAAATTTTGCACACTTGCGCGCAGAATAATTAAAACAATTTATCCCAATCGTTTTTTTTTACCATAAGATAATTTAAAGAGAGATTTCCAATTTGTCTAATTTTTTCACTCTTGTCCGTTGATTTGAGGGTGGTAGGCAGCAATGCCTACCAACTTTCGATAAATAGATTTAATTTTAGCCGCAAATCATTGTAGGATTTTTTACGGGACCAAATAATCATAATAGTACGCAACTCTTTGTAAAATATTTATACCTTTGCATTATTCTTACCAAAGGGCTTCCTATATAAAAACTTATTTTTTATAAATTTATATAATTTTAAATTTATATAATAATTAAAAACATTGCTTATATAACATATAAATATCATCTAACAATATGTTGAGGCAGTTAAAACTTGATGTAATTTTAACAAATTTTCCTAAGTCGTTTTAATCATGTTTTCCCTGAATTCGTTTCATAATAGTTTAAATATATACCCCTTAATTAGATGCTAAATATATAGTTAATAATGCTGAGAGAAAAAACAACAGTTATAAATAAGAAATATCTTGTTTCAAGAATTATCTTTAAAATAAAATCAAGCATGGATAATGCAAGCTAACTCGTTTTGTGGTGCCAAATCTCGGTTATAAAACCTTATATAATAAGATGTTCTCATATAAACATAGTGTCTGATTGAGCTTTATTTCAAATGAATAGCATGATCAATATGTTCATTATAAAGAACTGTAAAACTGCGATCGTTTTTTATTACTTTAATAATTTGTTGCATAATACCTTTTTCAGTCAATTAAAGTTTCTTTTGCGTTATAAAAACAGTTTCCATTTCGTGAAGTAGGTTTTGTAAAGAAATATCAGTATTAAATAAGTTACTTTCACAGGTTGTCACACTTAAAAGAGCTTGTAGACATATTTGACAGACTTACACTTTCTTTATCAAATCATCTGCAATTAATTTCAAAACCTGTTTAATTGACTGTGAAACGGAATCAGTTAAAACATTTTGTAACGCAAAAGGTTGTAGTTTCTTTATAAATGATGCAGTTGACTGCTTGAAAATCAATTGTTCATTTGCAGAAATTTGATTCTCAAATACTATGTTGGTAATTGAGTCAATGGTAACTGCAGCTGAGAAATCTTGTTGAGGGAGACAATTACTGTTAGAGTTAGATTGTTCAATTGTAAGGAGTACAAAGACATTTTTATATGCTGATTTAAACGTCATTGCTGCTGGTCTGTCATTCCAGCCTCCTTTGCTTTGTATTAATGCAAAAAAAATTTCTAAACAGTCGTGATTAAATTGAGCTGAGCAAACATAAAAAAATCCTCGTGAAGCAACTCATTTGCAAGACAAATAGTATTAGAAATAGTGCCATCTAAACCCCAATTACTGAGCATACTTTTTTGGCTGCGAACTAATCCAAACTCTTAAAATTTTAAGCTTTTGTATAAAACTACTATTTAGAGTAAAAAGGCTGTTGACAAAACAAATTCACAAATAATTATCGTTTTTTAAAAAAGTTATCAGTTTTATGTTGTAAAAATCACGTGTTTTGTTTTGATAAATTTGATTGATTGTTAGATTTGTATGATTATGCTTGACATGCTAAACAGGAATTGTCTACTTTTACACAATATTAGTAAATTGTCTATATAATCTCAGTAAATTAGAGCCCGATTTTGCTTAAAAATAATTCATAAGCCAAAGACACTCATTGTCTGCTAAACACAGTACACATAGTATCGTTTTAGGTTAACATTGGATTTGTCTGGTTTTGCATGAGAGCTCTTCAAATGTTAACGAAAGTAAACTTAGCAACTTAACTCAAACTTGAGATTGTGTTAGACTTTCAGTGTGTTAGAGATTGTTAGACTTGTATTAGACTTTAAGTGTGTTAGAGACACGCTAAGTGTGTTCCACTTTAAGTGTGTTAGACTTACTTAATAGTTATGATAAAAGACACATATAATCATCTATTAAATATAATTATCACACAAGTAATTTTTGAAAAAAAATGTTTCTTAAGGTAAATTTGTCACCCCAAATTTTGTTAGGATTTTCTATGGCTTTAGAGAGCTCTAAAATAATATTTCTTTCTTCTTTTTTTTGAGCCCATGTTAAGAAAGCGAAAAAATAGTACTGAAAGATGTAAGGAAATGTTGATCCAAAGAAATTGTTTTTTCAAAATTAATATGTAATAAAAACGCCGAAGGCCGTTCAACATATATGTTACATTTAACATATATATTAGGGTGCGTCAAACTTTGGTCAAAACTTAAAAAATCAGATTTTACATTGGCATTATTAAAACAAGGTGAGGTCTAACATATCAAAATCAAAACTATCAAAAAATTTAACTTTAAATAAGTTTAAGCTACCAGAGAATTGCCTTGAAAATTTCAAATAAAGGTGGTTTTTACATTAATTCATATTTTCAGGGTTAATTTGAACATTTTTAGACTTTAGAAATCAGCTTTACAACAAACTTATTTTATGAGCTTTACAGCAAACTAACCTATAGAAATTAATACAAGATAAGCATAATACATTTAGGAGATAAAACTGTTTCAGAAATTTTGATTTACAGAATATTTAAAAAAATAAGGATAGGGGAGGGGCTTTTTCTGAGTTTTGTATGTAATTACTTTAAAACATATTTTGTTAGGTCACTTTGCAAATAGCTAAACGGAAAACTTATTTTCAAATAACTTTTTTAAACATATAATACACAAGTTATTGATTTTTATGTATTGTCAGTGAAGTTATGGAAAGGAACTACAGGGAAAGAAGTTACTTTTTGTTTAATTTTATAAGTTTTTATAATGGGATACGATTTGAGGAATATAGTTTTTAGTAAACAAAGAGACTTGATGGATGAAAAAAGATGGAGCCAGGATCGCTCTTTGTTCCTTTTTATTTAAGACTATGCTACTGTATATTATCAATTCTTAATCTATTTTACTTGTTATACTAGAATAGCTTACCAGGATTATAATTATAATCAATATTGATATTTTTGTTTTTTTTATTTAAGGCATAAAATTATATTTATTACATT
Organism: Hydra vulgaris; assembly: GCF_038396675.1. Taxonomy (NCBI): domain Eukaryota; kingdom Metazoa; phylum Cnidaria; class Hydrozoa; order Anthoathecata; family Hydridae; genus Hydra; species Hydra vulgaris. Next base: position 3,513,534 of record NC_088932.1, on the reverse strand, counting down.
TCTAATTAAAGTTTTAAAATTGCTAGATATAAAGTGTAATTAAGCATAAAATGGCTGCTGAAACAAGGAGGAAAAATGGCTCTTGTCTACGTGAATATTTGGGATCTGGAAAAGAATTATTCGTAGCTGAACTGCCAACTCTGAGAGATGTGTAACGATATGGTATTTTTAAGAGAAACCAGTGAACTAAACAGAAGAAACTGTGGTAATTTTGAGTTGATCCAGGATATTTACATTAAACTTTCAGAAAAATGGTTTATGGCGAATGCTTTATTTTACCCTTTTGTAATTCCTTTAAAACACAACTTAATAACAAGACTCAAAGATGCTTGGAACAAAGCTTGTCTGATTTCTCAAAATAGAGCAAGTAAAGTTACAAAACAAAAGTTTAACTTCATCATTGACAAATTATTTGACTTGGTTGATTGTAAATGTATGATTTGACTTTGTTCTGAGCAACCATGTCCTCCTGTTTGGGAGAAACAATTACCAATTAATGAACTGGTTTATATAAAAGGTATGAATTGGTATACTAAAAACAATATAAAAGTATTACTAATGCAAAAAATTAAATTTCTTAATTTAATTTTTTGCATTAAACTTAATAAATATTTTAGTTAATAAGTTAATTTATATAATACTTAATTTCACTTTGATTAGTTTAAAAAGAAAATATTATTTTAATATTTTTCTCAAGGTAAACCAATTATAGCCTCATTTTTTTTGTAGCCCAGCGAGAAAAGATTGGAACTCTTAGTTTTTATCAACTTGGGCTTGCTGATTTGATGGAGTCAAATAGGTTAATTAAGTTAGAAAGTTGGAAACTAAAAAGAATAGAGAAAAAACTAATAAGAGAGAAAAAAACACATGACTCAAAACGAAACTAAAGCTCAAAGTAATTAAAAAAGCGAACCTGGAATTTTTGAATACTTCAATTTTGATGAAAGTGAGATTTCTATTTAAAACTCAGGTACAAAATGTTTACAAAAATCTTGAAACTATGAAGATATCTCTGATATTGTATGGGCCAGTATTAGATATGGTGTTAGTTTAAAAGCAACTGCAGCAATAGCTACTGCTGCATTGGTAGATGGAGGACTTGTATCCAAAAACGACAATAGATTAATAATTGATCACAGTACAGGTAGAAGAGCTAGGCAGTGCCGTGCAGACCTATTTTGGAGCCCAGGCAGACTTGTTTGTGGGGCGCACAATTTTATTTACTGAATTTAATGTATATTATTACAATGTAGGAAATCATTTCAAAGCATCTTCAGTTAATTGTATTTCAAGAAAAACTTGTACAACTTGATATATTCTTCCAATTTTACAAAGCAACTTTTCTGGCCTTTAATATTGCAAAGTCTCTTATTATTTCCTCGTACTTTAGACAAGTGCTTATCTCATGCTCAATGCTCAGTAATGCTAGCCAATTGAGTCGCTCTTGTAAAATGGTGGTCCTCAAATATGTTTCAATCAATTTCAGCTTGGAGAAAGATCTCTCTCTCGTAGCAATAGTGACTGGAATTGTCATTAGAATTCGGAGTGCTATACAAAGTTAACGGTGTAGCTCTATCATATTTTTCTTGGTAATATATTGAAGCACTTCAATTGGTGCTGTCACATCCACTAGTAGTAAGTTGATAATGCTCGAAATTTCTGTGAAAAGTTCTGGCTGTCAATATAACATCTACCCTTTCTATCCAGTTTTGTTTTTAATTCTTCACAACTAGTCCTTAACCCTCTTTATTAACAGTCTTAATATTAGGTATCCAAATGCTCCACACAAATGATTCAGTTCAGTTAATCGTTCATCTAACTCATGTGTGGATACTTCTATATTCTCATTAAAGAAGTTGATCCGTAAATTTTCCATTGGTGTAAACGGTGTTTATTCAACTGGTTCGTAGAGAGATTGTTTTTCGGTCTTTCTCATTCGAGGTTGAGGCAGCTTACTATCAATTTCACAGCTAGCTGCAGTTTTCTGAGCTTCAAGCAACAAACTGTCAAAATTGTTTCTAAGAGCACTGAGAGCTACTTTACAAATATGGATAAATTGCATAGCTAATTGAAGGTCTATTTTTCAGACTGCAAGGACTTGCTTGCAATATTATTCTGCAGCAGGAGTTCATGCCATATCACTGTCTTTATAATAAAGGCATATGATGATAATTCGTTTGTCAAAGATCTCAGTTCAGCAAATACAACGGAATCACTTGTTGAGTATTCTAATTCTTCTAGTGCCTTCAAAATTTCAGGTAAATGGTCTTAACAACTTTTACACTTTCTATTTGAGATTCCCAGCGTGTCTGACTCCATTTCTTTATTATTGTTTATACACATTGTTCCATGATTGTTCATCTATGTGCTGATGCTGAGAAAAATTTACAAGCGTTGAAAATATCTGAAAAACAACTATGTGGATGCATTGCATTTGCCTTCATCAGAAACAGCGAGATTTAATGAATGAGCACCACACGGTGAGAAGAAAATCAAAGGTTTTATTTCCAGAACTCGTGCTTGCACTCCTTTGATGCGACCTTTCATTTTACTTCCATTGTCATATCCTTGTCCTCTGCAGTCATCAATATTTATGTCGTTTTCAGTCAATTAGGTAGTAATTAATTTTGTAATTTCTTTACCTGTTCGAGATTCAGCTACCAGGAAGCCCAAAAAATATTCTATAATTGTTGCAGAACTTTCTGAAGTTTGGACAAAACTTACCACTACAGTCATTTGCTCTTTATGGGCCAAGTCTGAAGTGCAATCCAATATGAGGGCAAAGTATTTTGCTACCTTTAGACGATGAATAATTTCAGTTTTCACTTTTCTTGATTAGCTCATTTTGAATCCTATTGCTTAAATAATGATTTGGCAACTGATTGTCAATTACTCGACGAACATGCTCCTGCATGACACTATCAAACTTTGCCAATAACTCGACTAGGCCAACAAAATTTTCATTTCCATGGGCAAAAAGCATTGAATAATTCCCACAGTTCTCTCAATTACTTATCGCCAGTATTGCTGAAAGATACTCTGATTCTGTTGATCGATTGTACTGTTTGCTTTCAAGCGACTTTCTAGCTCCTTACATTTTATCTAGGAATTGTTGTGCTCTTGTGAATGATCATGCTCACTTAACATGGAATAAATGTTTTTCCAATCATCAAAGCCACTGGTACTAAGTTTTTGTTTATCTAGACTAAACAACTTGCAGCATCAACAGTATGAAGCATCAGCTTTTTTTGAGTCTGCAAGCCATGATCTTGTTAAGGTTTGATCATTTATCAGAAATCTATTGTAGTTTGAAGCTCAAATCTTCGTTTTGATTTGGAATTGGAAAAGCAAATCTTTGGGAAAGCATAATAATTTACCTGTATTGGTCCTTATAGAACTGATTGTTTTCAGAGATGAGACAAATCATCAGGTTACCCTGCAGGATCTGAAGTAATCTCGTCAAACTCAACCTCAGAAATTTTTGTTGGTGTCAGTTCCCTTAATGTTTTAATTGATGCAGGTTCTGCCAAAAGGTTTGGCACAAAAATATTGTCCTCACCATTTTCATTAGTTGCTACTTCTGCATCATCAACTGCCTATGTTAGAGATTTTTGAATGGGCAAAACTTGATTTTCGTGTTGTGGTCTGGTGAAAAATGAACTAATTTTTAATAAAAGTTCAATCTTTTTCTCATCTTTATGCTTTTTCTTTTGTTTCTGATTCCCTGGTAGCTAATTTTTTTTATGTTTAGTTACCAGATTTGAACTTTTAATGATAAACCTCACCAATTTTTTAGTTATGCAAAGCAAATTTCAATTTTCAAAAAGTATTACACACCCTAATATATACATTAAATATAACATATATTTTATATATTACATATAACATGTATTACATTATTTACATAAAACAGAGCAGGTATAACATTTTAGATCCATAAAATACATACGCAATAAAATCACTTATTTTGGGCATCCCTTCCCCACGTACGCACCTGTTTAATTCAAATAACCTGCCCTTACTCTCCTTTGTGCATGTACGTATTGTTTTTTGCCAAGTTCTTGCTCATGTTTGCAAACTCCTTTCTCTAACAGATAGTTTTTCAAAACATTAAAAAAAAAATTTCAGTTATCAAGACCTTTCTCTGTTACATAATATGATTTTTTAAACACTAGAGAAATTCAAAGCTTTTGTTATAAAAAATAAGTTTTTAGTTTTAGTAGAGATAAACAACCTGATATAATCATAACACGTACGTACTCGCTGTCTTTAACCTTGCCGACCCCTTCCCAACCCCATTATTGAACGTATTCGTATTTTTTGAGTTATCTCCCAACCCTCAAATGCTTACGTACTTTATGGAAAACCTTTAATTCAATAGAAGCATCGTCGTCTTTAAACGACATATCAGCAATGTATCTAGTGCTGTAGTTAGTGGGTTGGTGCCCTTTTCCAAAAAAAACAGCAACCTGTTATTTCGCGACCCGAGTGCTTATTTATTCTAACTCCCAAAAACACCATTGAAGAAAATGAGGATAAAAGATTTAAAGTTATTTTTCTTAACATATATACGCCTTTAAATACTTCTAATTAACTTTGTTTGAAAGAGATAGTAGTTATATTTCTTCAGATTAATTTTAAACATTTTTTTTTAGTAAAAATATTTTTTAAATGAATTGTTTTGGAGATTCTACGAAAAAAATTTGTAAAAAAACAATGTTTTTTTATTCTCCATAATAGAAATCAGGATATAATTTTTGAAGCATTTTACTACGTTTGCAATACTCATAATTTGACTATTGTTTTAAACTGTTCCTTCAAGTAAACAAAACGTTTTTTAGAAATTACCGAAGAAGGGTTACCCACAAAATCATGACACTACCATTGTCTACATTGTGAAAGTAGATATTAAATGGCACACTATACAAAAACAATGTAAAATAATTTCAACATAGAAAAAATCAAAGATTATTTCAACAAAACAAAAAATTAGTTTTATACCAAAAAGTTTTTACTTTGTTTCAAAAAAAGCAGAGTCAATTGCAGGCAGAAAACATAGCATAGACTTTATATCTTAAGTTTTTTGTATGCTTAGAGGAATTGGTGATGTTAATAATGAGACAGTAGAGATTGGGACTATTTCCTGCAAATGTGTTTTTCGAATACTTACACATATTTCTAGTTCAGTGATAGAGTGACAGTCATTGTATGTTACAAAAATGTTACAACAGGCGGCATATTTGAATGATATTTTAGTTGTTTGACAGAAAAAAAAGGTATCTGCAAAAAATGCATAATCTTTGATAATTTTTCAAAGTTAAAAAAATCTGATGATCTCATCTAATGAATGTGGAGTTGGGGCTTTTTTCTCAGCGTTTTTAATACACGAATTAAGCTAATTGGGCTTAATACTTAATTCTTATCCAAAGTTTTTTCAATTAAGCTATGAGCATTATCAACTTAATGCACAAGAGAATGAATTTGTGTATTTTCTAGCATAAAGCCTTTTAAAGCAAAAACAAGTAATGAATTTCTTTTTTGTGGTAACATAATTCAGACCAAAGATCGATTTCTGTTACATTTGGATGTTCTAAAACTAATTGTCTTAAAACCATTACCAATGCTGATGTAATACAATTAGCAGATCTGCCACCAGTATATTCACTCCACACACAACAGTAAACTTTGTTATCTATTGAACTATGAACAGTGAGATTAAAATGTGAAAGTTTTATTTAAAAAAAAATTTGATATATTTGCACTTGGAACCTGAATAACATTTTCCATACAAAAACATAAAATAACTTTTCTGGCTTCTCTGTCACCCTTCCTTACTTGATAGGAATCTGTCTTTAAAAGAAAATGACGCCGAAATTGTATTTTATACTCTAAGCTGCTAATTGCTTTCTCCATATTTATTTTATTCTCTTTACACCAGTCACATCGGTCTGATTTTGGTCTTGAAAAACCTGTATTAAACTCTGTATTAAACACTTCTCTATACTTATGTTGCTTAACATAATAAATTCCTTTTTTTGCGCGATGTTCAGTATGTAGGTCAAACATTAATGACAAATTCAATTTATTTTTAACATATTCTTTTTTGGTAGTGCTCCTACAATAATGAGATTCAATACTTTCAAACAAATTTATGTGAGGACGAACTTCGTCCAACAATGTTTGTGACAATTTATAATTTATGTGCTTTTTTTTTTTCCTTTTAACTGGAACTCCTGTATGTAGATCTAATAAATTGTCGTGAAAATAATGAACTCTTGCTTGAGAAATGCAAAGAACTCCTAAAAATAACTTTTTACAAACCCTGTGAATAATGCTATTATTTTGCATTGATAAGAATAGTTTCTTCTGCAATTGTCTGAAACAGTCTAACTCCCACTTTTTTATTCCTTTTTGTAAATTTAGCATAAAAAGCATTTTTGCTATTGTCATCTAAACTCACCAAATGTTTGAATATAAGTTTGCTATTTTCCGGGGTAATTTTTGATTCACAAGAAAATATGCACTTTGAGCAATTACTTTCTACAGGTTTGCCTTCTTCAACTTTTTTCTCTCTTGAATTTATATAGGATTGTCCAGATTCTCTTTTTTTCTATGTGCAATTCCTTTTCCACATATCAGTATTTCTTGTCCGTTTTCGAGTTATTTTTACTTGGTCACTTAAATAATGTTTAATAAGATTATATTAAAATTTACACAACTAATAATAAGTTATAAACAAATTTTTTATCAATTATCTAAAGACAAATTCTTTAAGCATTATTTTATTAAATAAATAAACAAATTAATCACAGTTTGACTTTACGTTATTAAATTAACGCTTATTTGATTAGCCGTTTTAGAGCTAAAACAATTAAGCATAATAAAACAAGTAAAAAAGTTGAGATTCGGCAAAGTGAATTCTTAATTGAAAAGTACCAGGCACATTATTACACAAGTCAACCATTAAAATACAAAAATTTTGATGCTTTATTGACTGCCTTATAGTTATTTTGATTTTTTACAAAATTGAAGTTAGAACAAATAAGCACTCAGTCGCGACGACTTAGGCCCCAAAAAAGATATCAAAACATAAAAGACTTTCCTCTAGGTATAAGGGAGAAAAAAAGTTCCTAAAATTTGCAATAAGGATCCTAAATTTATAAACCTACCCACACCCAAGTTAAAGGCGTTAGGTAGCCTAATTACAGCTATGGACGCTTCATCCAAAGACAAATAAAATGGTAGGTGGTTTTTAATATTTTCTAAAAAATAATTAATAATTAATAAAAATGTTTTACTTTATTATTTTTTAAAACATTTTTTTAAAGAAAATTACTCAAATAATTAATACTAGTGGTTCTGGTTTTAAGTAATTGCAAGATTCATATATTTCATATTAAACCTATTTTATTTTTATTTCCAAAACGCATTGCATTTCCACAATGATTTCTAAGCGCAAGGGATATCCAAGAAATTAACTTTCTCTACTTAAATTGAATCTTAAGGCTTTGATATAATATAGTTTTTAAATGATATATAGCAAATTTGAAAATCATTTTCGGAATTGTGAATCACAATGAGTTTTGCTTAAAATAAAAAAACTGCCTTTATATTGAAAATTGAGTTAACTCTTGTTTACCAAATTCGAGTTTTGATATTATCAGTACGGTATCGAATGGATTGTAGGCTCTGGGTCAATATATAAGTTACAAAATAGTTTCTAAATACATGGGAATCAAACCTCGGGAACAACTTGTGGTAGTAATTTAACAATAGTTTTCTTTATTTTTCTAAATGTTTAATAAACTATTAAAATAATACTTCGTTTACACGACATGTAAATGTCTATTTGTTTGCACAACAAGTCAATGTCTATTCGTTACACGACAAGTAAATGTAGTTATCGTTCTAATGATAAAATCAAATAAATCTAATTTAATCATATCTGAAATCAAAATATATTTATGAAATCAAATAGATTGAACAAAAATTATCATACAGAGCATCATAATTTTGTAGAGTTTATTTATTTATTAAAGTAGATGTAATATCAAAGTTTGAAGAGCATAAGTTTAACATTTTTGAACAACGCAACTTTTACATAGAAAACCATTATTATCGATCAAAAACTAGTAGGTACCATGAATTAAATTACCCTTTTTTTCTCCAGAAGATACCATTGATAAAACTTGAAACCAATAAACTGGAAAAAGCCTACATAACTCGTTTTTTTTTTTAATAATTTGAGTTGTTATTTTTGTAATATATTTCTGTTATCTTGTTTAAAAAAGTTTCTGCGATAAAATTATTAAATATTTTCAACTAAAATAAAAAAAATTTCAGATTCTTTAAGAATGGTTTTAACAAATACACTTTAAATATATCTTTTTTCTTACAATACATTTAACTTTATTTAATTTATTTTAGTTTTAGCTGTATTATAATTAAATCAGTTGTCTTAAAAATTAACAGCTATAATAAAAATATATTTACTTGAAATAATGTGCCAGAGAACAAAAGCACTTGATTTAGCATGCAGAACAAAAGCACTTGATTTAGCATGGAGAATAAAAGCATTTGATTTAGCATGGAGAACAAAAGCAATTGATTTAGCATGGCTAAAACAAGGAAAGTGGCTGTTATAATAATTCAACCATCATACATAACGGGTGATTACTAAAAATCTGGACAAAACTAAAAATTAAATAACTTTTAATCTAGAAGACCTATTTTATTGTTTTAAAAAGAATAAAATAGCAAATTTATTCTAATTTTAATAAAATCGTTTATCTTAATTCAACAAGACCTTGTCTTCTTATTCTGTCGAGTCTTCTGCTAGTAGACTCTGCCAAGCGTTGTACCAGCTCTTTGTCGAATTTCTTAAAACAGTAAATTATTCTAGAGCGTAATTGATCCAAATTCTCTGCCTGCCAACCATTTTTGTAAACATCTCCTTTGATACAAGACCAAAAATCCTCAATACAACAACATTCAGGCATATTTGGAGGGTTTTCACTTTTTGTTACAAACTTTATACCATTTTCATTCAAAAACTTAACAGCTTTGTTTGAGTAATGGGCACTTGCTAGATCAGGCCAGAATATGTATTTGGTATTTTTTGGAAGCTGTTTGACGTGTGGTAATAGTTTTTTAGTCAAACATTCATCAACATAAATATGCTGGTTAATAGCTGTTCCAGACTGTACAATGTATGGAGTTGATAGGCCAAAAGACGAAATGACCACGTAAACCAATAATATTTCTTCAAATTTCTTTTTCTCTTTGAATTTAACATTGGTGTTAGTTCGATGTTACTTGAATATAAATTATCATTACCATTAATTTGGCTGTTCGAGAGAGTAAAATAAGACTCGTCATAAAGAAGCCAAATAAGATCTTTATAATTTTTATAAAGTTGACCACACAAACATCGGTTTTTTGCTCTCTGGCTCTCAGTTCGACTTGGAATCTTCATTTGTTTTCTTTTTTTTATTGATGTTTTGGTTTTCAATGTCTTAGAATAAGTGACTGAGAACATTTGAACTTTTTTGAAGCTATACGCTGAGAAATGCCACATTTATGGTCAAAAAGCTAGGTAAATTGACTGATGGCGCGCTTAGTCATTATTTTCGGCTTTCTACCACTACCAGTTTGCCTTTCAAATGGTTTATCTTTTTTTACACGTTTAATAATTCCATATATAGTCGATCTTGATAAGTTTTCTGCTTCAAAATGAGAAACAGTGAATGATTTAGGTTTATATGAATTTTCTTGAGGTTTATCTGAGTTTTCTCTGGACCTCTTCTTGACGAAGAGCTCCAGAGAAACTGGTACACACGTTTTCTCTGGAGCTCTTCGTTTGACGTCATTTTTAATACTAGATTTAAAATACTTATATAAAAGTTAATATATATTTCAAAAGAAGAATAAATTTGCAACATTTTAAAAATTGTTTGAAAAAATAAGTATTAGTTGCATATAGAAATATGATGTAAGCAATTTTTAGTAACTAAAATGCAATATCAGTACGCAGTATTTAAAAATTAAAGTTGTTTTTCAAAAATTGTGTTTTAAAGTTTATTCATATTTTAAAAATTAGTTTTGACCAAATTAATTTAGTATTTATTTGACTAAAGTAAGTTATTTAAATAATTTTAGACCTAAAGATACATAAGCATTACTTATCAACCATTTTAGAAGTCTTTATGTTGACTGCTGGTTGCTACATGATGACTTATGAAAGAATTGTCAGCAGTAAATAACTAAGTTTATTTTTTTACCATTAAGTTTAAATTATTATTAAAAAACATTTGAATAAAACTGAACATATATTTGTATTACGAAATAATTATACTTAGATTTTTATTTTCTCAGATTTTTTTTTTCTTTAATTATTTATCTATGATAGCCTTCATCAGAAGGCCTTGTTTAAACAAAATACATACATACAGTGGCATAGCTTTATATTTAGCACTTGGAGCAAGTAAAATTGGTGCGCACCCTCTTTTTTCGAAGTTAGTTGAGAAAAGTTAAAAAAAAAATTGTATAAATCAGGGTTACATACAATATGAAATAGAAAAATCTCATATGTTCTTAATTCCTATTTGAAGATACCAAAGGAGGTTATAATTAACAATCCTGATTCTAACAATCTAGTAGAAATAAAGTAAAGACTTAGATTAGCAATTCTGATTCAATAATAACAATTTATTTAAAACTAAACTAATTCAAAATCTGTAGACATTTTTAATTGCTAGCATATAGTTTAAAACTGTTTTTTTCTTGGCATTTTCTTTGCAAATCGATCAACCACTTTATCAAAATCAAGTTGACAAGCTATTGCTTTCTCAATCGATATAGTGCCCAAAGAGCTAAGACGGTGTTGTGACATGCTGCTTTTAAAGTATGTTTTTATTAATTTCAGTTTTAAAAAACTTCGTTTTGCTGTAGCTGTTGTCATTGGTAAATTAAAAAAATTAGGCATGCTGCAATAATATCGGCGAAACTGTTTGAGGCTGCGGTTTGAACAAAAAGCAGATGTAGCCACAAGATAGGTAGGTGATTAACCTAGGCACTGGTACAAAAAATGTACATAATTGTCCAATGGATTCAAATTTAATGGTTGAATGAGTAATCACTATGTCCATTACTTTATAATACACCTTAAATTTGAAACGATGTTGACTTTTTTTCAATGCGCTCATCTGTTTGTAATTCACCAAAGAATATTTTTGAACGACAAAATCTTTTGTGGAGAAAAGATGATTTAATGTTCCACAGAGCTGATAAGGCAATGGCATCGCTTTTAACAAACTTCCAGTTATTGCTTTAAGTCGGGAGTTGGGCTAGGAGGGATGAAAGCCACTCAACGGATTTCTCTATACCTTCGCGAGGGTCTTTTTTGAGAACTTAATATGGGTTCTAGTTGTTTACTTTGTACTATTATTAAAAAACTATTTAAAATTGTTTAAAAACTAATGACAACATTTTAATTGCATCAAAATAACGTGAACGCAAGGCACAAGAGCCTGAGTGCGGGATGACCATCGTGTCGAACAAGTTTTGTTTAATGTTTTTGCTAAGTTGGTTTGACTCGTTTCCATTAACATTGCCCAACGCCTAACAGAACTGGAAAAAAAGTAAATTTTTCATAAAATTTACGATTGAATTTAAATTAAAATTACGATAAAATTTGTTTATAGTTTTTTCATAAAATTTATTGCTCATAAAATTAACTGATTTCCTATACATTATTTACACTGTCGTTGATCACTAAACTCAGATTATGAGAACAGCAGTGCACAAATCTGGCAATGGGATTTTGTTGACTAATTCTTGCTTGTAACCCTGAGTAGCTACCGCTCGTATTTGCAGCCCCGTCTTAACCTTGACCAAGTACTTTTGATAGATAAGTGAAACTTTCTAAAACTTTTAAGACAGTTGTTTCTAATCCTTGTGATGTTTGATCAGTTACTTGAGTTACCCAAAAAAAGCACCCTTTATTTGCAACTATATTGGTTTTTCATTTCCACCTTTTTTTATAACGGAATACGGTACTTAGCTGATCAATTTTTGATCAGCAAAGTTTCGTATTCCGTTATGTTTGTACATCTTGAGGCTTCGTGCTATCCGTAATCTTGTGCGGTCGAAAAGGTAAATTATTTATATCAAACGTTGAAGTTACATCTACTATACGCCGCAACACTTTATGCTAATAATTTACAGCATTGTTAAGTTCTTGCTGAGTTACAATATCTATTTCTGAGTCAGTTTTTCATCGTAAGTAAATCTCGCAAGAAATTCCATGTTGGTTTGACTCTTCGTGTTTTTTATATTTCTTGTAAAATGCGACCAATCATATGGCCCTCTTACGAATCCTAAATTAATGTTGGATGTATCAAAAAGCCAACATTGCTGACGGTAACAAATTTTTTTTTTGTTGAATGACATAACCATTCTCTTCTTATTTTTGTACATCCATTACATTTAGAGAAATTTTTCTTTTTGAAACCCCTGTTCTTATTGCGGCTGTTTCAATCTTTAGTGAAAGGTCCCTTTGTTTGATAAGGATCAAGTTTAACAATTTTACGTTTTTGTTTAGCAGTTAGAGTTTTAAAGAAGTTTCCTTTATCGACAGAGTCTATTTCTACATCAATTCAACAGATTTGTGGAAGAACATCAGTTTCTGTTTGGTTTGCTTTAAGTGGTGAAGGATCATAATATTCTCCTCTAATTTTTCTTGAGAATGATTGTTTTGAGATTATTTTTCTGATTTTAAAAGTGTTCACCAATTTTTTTTATAACATCATCTTCTGCCTCCTGTATATCTATTGTTCTTTTTTTAAACTGAGCCCCACCAAGTTTTTTTGACATCTTTAAGCTAACCTACGATAAAAATATACATCTTATAATTCTTGATAATTAACTGCTAATCTATTACTTTTGAAAATATAGTATTTTTCTGCAAATTATGCTTTAAGCTAAGTTTGGAAATTGATGGTTGTTTTAAGACACCGAAAACAATAAAGGCGTTTTTTAACATTAACGTTTTTTTATTTTATTGAAAGCTCTGTTAAGAAATAGAATACAAAAAGTATGTTTAATAACTTCATTTTAACATCAGAACCGAATTTACATGATATATTTTTATTTGTTGTTTTTTTATTTGAATTTTCGTGTTATATTTTTCTATACAATGTTCTTATATCCGAAGATATTGTTGGCTTAGGATAAGAACGGCCACAAATAGTCATTATGACTAACCTAAAGTAGCGTCCGTTATTGACCAACATTTTTGCGAACCCAAGTACTACTCAAGCGCTAAGTTGGCGATGGCAGGATTTGAACTTGATCGTTCAACAATCTAGGTTTTAACTTTATGTTTGACTCTCTAACCAACTGAGCTATCCCGCCTAAAATTAGTATATACTTTATCCATATATTTTAAATAATATATTACATTTGTAGTTTAAATATGAATTATTGAAATATATTTTTAAAATTTACTGAAAATATCATACACTTTTTTAATTTATATAGTTTCACATTAAATATTGGAATTGGCGTTATCATTCACAAAGTTTTTCAGAGAAAGAGAGGCTAAATTATTAGAATGTCCTAAGTTACTGTCTAAAATTTGTCAGTATCATTTTAAGGCTTTAGCGTTTCTTGACGAAATCGTTTCGCGATGAAAATACTACATATAAGAAATTTCTTCGAATAGTTTACGTGCTGTAGTTGTGGCAACAAAACCAGGCAGTTTATGTACTAATTCTTGAAAGAAGTTATACAAAACTTGTAGATGCTTTGGATATTCAAGATTAAATCCAAAAAAAGACTTGAAGAGTCAGTCAAAGACAAAAGAAACTTTCGGAGGTTTAACTATAATGTCATTTCTTTCAAACACAATAAAAAAAGGCGATCCATATGACAAAATGAATGAGCGATTAAAAAGCATTTCAAGAGTCTCGCCATCCTAAAAAATAAGTTTGGGCATGCCCTGAACATAAAAGTTGAAACAATACTTTTTGCCATGGCTAATTGATGCTCTGGTTGAAGATAGCTGAGAAAATACGGTTTAAATTATTCATATATATATATATATATATATATATATATATATATATATATATATATATATATATATATATATATATATATATATATATATATATATATATATATAATAAATTAATGATATTAGCTATGCAATTTTGAAATTATGCTATTTATAATAAACTGTGTTAATTACATAATTCAATTAAGATGCTTAATGATACATACTCAATTTAATATCATAATTACATAATCATGTATTGTAGTTATATATACATATGAATATTATAATAAAGCTTACTTTCCAAAGCAATCAATTAAGTAAAAGCAAGCTCCTTGTTAAGGCTAAGTAATATCTAAGCTTTAACAAGGAGACGATGCAAGCGATCATCCATTACAGTCTTTTGTACCTCAATAAAAGTTTTATTTTTTAAAGGGTGATTTTCAATTGCATTCAGTATTGACACAACCTAATAGAAGAAACCAATAGACGAGTTTTTTAGTTCATCAACTAGTCAAAAAGTATAAAGCTGTTTATTGCAACTAGAATATCCAGAATCTTTTAGCAACCATATAAAATTTTTATTCAAAAACATAAAATATTTATAAAACTTGAAAATTAAACAAACAGGTGTAAAAAATGTATATAAGTTGAATAAAATTTAAAAAGATAATATTCAACAATAAAATATAAAAGAAGTTAAACTACAATAAAATAATAAAAAATTAAGTACCATCTTTTTTGAACCACATAATTTAGTACATGCAGCAGATGTTCCCACAGATGTTTCTATAGTATATTATAAAGTAAATCATATAGCAAACTGTTACTATATTCAAGTCACATCAATAAAAAATTACAAAAAAATGAAATAATTTTTATTAAATATTATTCCATTTTTTCGTAAAAAAATGGAATAATTTCTCATTGGTATATTAATCCAAATTATTTTTCAAATAAATTGGATTAATATACCAATGAGGCCACCATTTTGTGATTGAGCAGGATTAGATTTTGAACATGATAAAGCTGCTTCAAAGACCTGAAAAAATCTGCGCGGACATTTTAAAGGATATTTATTTAACTATCCTTTAAAGTGTCCGCGCAGATTTGTATTTCAATATTGAATGTTATATATATTTTAAAAGTATTATATTCTTATTATTATAATATTCTTAAATTTCACTTAGGAAAGTTTGTGAAGTTTTGTACGTGCACGCACATTGCGTTTTACACTCGACATAAGCTTTTGCACAGTCTTTGGCTGGACTTTCTTGGTAGCTCTAATCCTTTTATTTGAAGTCTTTAATGCATAATATTTTTGAAGTATAATGTATATTATAATATATTTTTGAATATTTTGAAGTTTATAATGTTTTTGGCTTCTTTAACATTGAACTTTAGTTTTCTTTTGACAAGAACCCATTATCTTTCGATAGGAAGTAGTTCGGGACATTTTGGTGGATTGCAGTGTTTTTCAACGAAATCTACATTATGGTCTCTAAGTCAGTTTAAAGTTGTCCTAGAGTAGTTCCACTTCCTGATTTCCTTTTGAATGTACCAATGTCCTTAAATTGTTTCACAACGCTCAACACTGTTTTCAAAGCAATCTACAACTCTTTAGAAATTGTTTTGTTTGATACACCAGGATTTTCAACGAGAAAATGCAAAATTTTTGTACGCCTCTTATTTTGATTTGATGATATTTCAATTAAAAATAATTGTTTTGGTAACAGAGTTGTTTAAATTTTAAATAACACTAATACAATGATATTTTAAAACAATTAGCTATTTAATATGATGCACGGTTTACGTAAACACCAAATCATAACATGCTAAATTCTAACCCGTTCCCCAAATTATATATCATAAGATCTCCATGGACCCCTTTACTTTTAAAAATTATTACAAGGCGAAAATTTTAATAATGTAATTTTTATTCATCAGGACAACATTTTATTCAAGGTATTTTTTAATAGAACAGACTATCTACGACCCAAAAATATTTTATCTTAGTTAATATATGATACAAAAACTGGTCAGTGTGAATTCTGGCACTGCTTACCAGCAATTAATATCTGAAAATCTGGTTTAGTTTTTGATAGAGCACATCTAATATCTGCCTCAATTTCAAGTCTATTTCTTTTTTTGGTTTTTTATAGATAACATGGCTGAAAACCCTGCTTCACACAGATATGATGTTGAAAAAGGAATAAGGGCTTTAAGTGCAATTGTTGAACACAATGGATATGAATTCCTCATTTTCAACCAGAAGTTATTTAATGGTGTTATTTTGAAGTGATCCTTAGCAGTGGTATCATTCTTTAACTCTATAAATTCTTCTTGTGCTTCCTCATTCACATTTTTCACATCACAAGAAAATGGTGATATATTACTTCACTGCTCAGAAGGTTCACATCTGGAAAATAGTTACCAAATTCATTAATCAAATTATCTAGGTGGCAAAGTATTTCTATCTTTAAAACTTCGGGAAGCATGTTATTTCCAATTACGCTATTTAAATTTTGAAACATTATCAAATTTCCATTATTGATTCTAGTCTTATACAGTTTGAGCTTTTCAATAAATGTCTTCAGTTTATCCGAGTGTGTAATGACATTAGCATTTTTGCCTTGAAGTTGCAAATTTAACTTGTTAAAATGACCCACAATGTCCACAAGATAAGCAGTTGTTATTTCAAAATTGTCAAATTCAAAATATTCTACCAGTCCACTTTTCATTTGACATAAAAATTCTTTCACTTCGTTTCTAAGCTTGAAAAATCTTTCCAAAAAATTCCCAGCAGAAAGCCATCGCACTGAAGTATAAAACAATAACTTATTGTGTTCAACATCTAGGTCAGAACAAAATTTTGTAAAAAGTCTAGTGTTAAAAGCAGAAGATTTTATATGATTCACTAATTTGACCAATTGATTAAATACAGTTTTTAAACTACCTGGCAATGTTTTGGTTGCCAAAGCCTGTCTATGAATAAAACAGTGTACATCAACTACATTTGGAGCAATCTCTTTTATCCTAGTCTGCAATCCAGACTTACAACCCATCATGGCAGGAGCTCCATCAGTAGTAATTGCTAACAAATATTTCCATTGTAATTTATTGTCATTGAAAAACTGTTTCATAATTTCCATAATATCAGCTGCTTTTGTTGTTGTTTCAAGGAAAGAAGAGAACAAAAATTCTTCTTTGAATTTATTATTGTGAATATAGCTACTAAATACAATTAATTGTGCCATCGAACTTACATCTGTGGACTCATCTAACTGAATAGAAAAATATGGTGATTCTTTAATTTCATTAATAACATTTTCTTTAATATTTGATGAAATGTCAGTTATCCTTCGTTTGACTGTAGTATTTGATAAAGGTATATTATCTATCTTCTTTACAGCTTCTTCTCCAAATAACAATCTAACGATTTCTTTTGTACATGGAAGTATGACTTCTTCAGCCAATGTGTGAGCTTTTTTCTTCTGTGCTATTATATATGAAATCTTATAAGGTGCTTCTACTATATTCTGTTGAGTTTGGTGAATAATCCCAGTTTTATCCAACTTACACCTCTTCAGTGATTCAAATTTTTTTTTGAAAAAATCAGAATCTTTTGTTCGAAGATCAGGATGGCACTTATTCAAGTGAATAGCAAACTTTGAGGGTTTCATAGAGTCATTTCCTAGTACTTTATAACAAGTAACACATTGTGGGTAGCAAATGGTTTCTTTTAGCATGTAGGTAAAACCATATTTCGTATATTCATCTGAATATGACCTTTTTTTACTATTTAGACATCTAAAGAATTTAACAAATAATATAAAATAATGTAATATATTAAATCGAGATTTGTATAATTCATTTGAGAGAAGTATATTCTCGACTATTCAAAGAAAATAATACAAATTACTTTCTTTCAAACCAATTAGTTAGGAAAAATATTTTTACCATAAGATAAGATAATTTTATATAGCATTTAAAATTTACGGATGTAAGAATAATATAAAGTATTTATTGTTTCATAGTGGTCCGCAAGTCATTGACGATTAACGTCGAATTGGCTTACACAGATTTTGTGCAACATATGTTGCCTAGCATGAATTACATTTTGAATTTAAGAATTATTTTTTTCTTTAAGACAGAGAAAAATATCAAAATTAAAACTCAATAACTCAAATTTATTTTGAATTTACGTTTACCTTGTGGTCCGTTTCAAAAGTTCATATGGACCCCCAGGGGTCCATGGACCACCGGTTGGGAACCACTGAGTTACACGGACAAGTAGATATTCCACCTTTCCAAAATGTGGGAGACAAAGTCTGGCAAGTACTTTACACTATCTTTGATTACATTATTTGCACAAAAACACTCTTCATATAGTGGAATTTCACTAAAAACAGACATTGGCAACGGTAGGCTAGCAGGCAAAGTTTTAAGAACAGGACTACTTCTGCATTGAGTAAATTAGCAAAATTTGACAAATCAAGATGTAGTTGTATTTGCAGACACCATGCATTACTTTTGCAAACATTTTTAAAGTTGTGCAAAATGTGGCATTGCTCCTTTGCAGGAGCATGTTTTCCATTAAATCGCATACACCAATAACTTGGTGAAGGTCCCAGTTGTAAAATTTTGGTAAGATAATGAACAAGAAAATATTGTTTTGGAACAACATTATGTTCAGAAAATATTTCTGTAAACAACTTGTGATGAAGGCTAATCACCTCTGTTAAATAAGTTATTAAATGAATAGTTAATTTTGGAGCAGAGATTGTTCCAAATATTTCCAATAGTAAATGAAAGAAATGTAAATACTGGTTATCAGTTCTACAACATCGCCAAGCAAAAAACAAAAAAATCTTCCTAAACACCAACTTTTGAGTTCCATTCAGACCTAACCTTTTGTCTTTAGAAAACAAGTTTTTCACGCGTTAGTTGCAATAGCCTGTTTTTTTTTTTATTATTGCCAAAATTAAAAGTTAGCAGACAGCCATTGATTTCCTCAATAATCAACAGGCAATCAATTAGTAATAAGTGACAAAAAAATGCTTAATTCATACTGTAAATAACCCTCAAGTACGTCATGCATTGACAATTTAAAATATTTAGTATCACCAAAAAGTACTTGACAATCGGCAATGTGATATTCTTTAGTTCTTGAGTCGAGATCTTCATACAAAGTGTGTTGCATTTGTTCTTTTGTTATATAGCAGTAATGGCAGCTCTTATAAGCATTATTATTTGAACTAAATTCAAAAATTTTGTGCAATGCAAGATCATCTCCAGACTACATAACTACTGCACCAAAATATCAAACGTAAGTTCCTTTTATATACAATTTAACTCCTTTTTCTAGAGCTGCCGAGTCTTTTAATAATGGTTTTAAAAACTTTTCATATCCATACTTTGCACCATCATCTGAAAAAACAATAAATTAAAGGATGTATGTTGGCCAATTTTTCTGGCCAAGCTTCTCTTAATGTTAGCATTTTTTATGACAAATAAACAGCACAAACTTTGTGAACCTTAGCTTTTGAACCTCAATGGTTTACTGTTTCAAAATCATCACAGTATATTTAAAGCTGAAGAGCATTTGAATGCTTTTGATATAAAAGGCTTTTTTTATATTGGTCTACATCACTTTAACAAGTTAATTTATTTAATTTTAAACAAATGCTACTATCTATTTTATCAACTTTGTACTTTAAAAGCACCATAGAAATGGTTTCTACTATAGGAATATATTGTATAGTTTCATTACATAACTTATCATACTTTTTTTATAAACTTTATGACGCAACCCAGATCTGAATCCAACAGTTATTTCAATAGGTGCAACCATCCCTTTTTGTTCTAAGTATTTTCTTTGCAAGTAACTAAATGTAATTAAACTACATTTTACACACTCATAATCAACAACGTTTACTCTGCCAGCGTCAGATTTGTTATTGAGCATTGTTTTTTGTACACTTATTGATGTGGATAAAATATTATGAATACTTTTTCCTACATACTGTATTAAAACTTAACTTGTGTTACGACATCTGAGATCATTAAAACATCTAAAATCATTTCTTTTATTTTTTTCCTATATAATGCAGTTGAATAAATATTAATACTGTTATCTTTATCAATATGTGCAGCTGTATAAATACCTTGCTAATCTATTAGCTCACCATTGCTTTCCACAGGAGAAATATTTATTTTTTCATCTTCCTTATAAGGACCACTTGGATGCTTTCTATATAAATGAACTTTAAGGGCATGGACGCTGTCATATCTTCTGCAACAACCACCTTGTCTGCAAGGAGTTTTACAATTTTGTGTTGAAAAATACCATGGCGATAATGAAATTTTTTTTTAGAAGATCACTTACAGTCTTTAATGATTCTATGGTTGTCACAAAATACACAAAAGTAACCCATTGTTTATTCTAGTACTGATGAAAATGTTAAAAGTAAAAAATAAAAATGAAAAATATAAAACAATTACTTCTCAAAACTCCAATTTTTTTTAGTTTTACAGTATGCGCTTTTTGAAAAACTTTTAACACATATCTTGTGTCAGCAAGAAAGTAGAATTTGGATTTAACGCATGTGCTTTAGAACGATGTTAATAAAATTTATCATCAACTGATAAATGAAAATAACACAAAATAAATGAAAAGATAAATGAATAATAATAATAATGATAATAATAATAGTGATAAATAAAAGCAACACAAGATCAAGTGTTGGTTTTCGACACAAGGTTTATTATAGTGTTTAATTATTCTAACGGTAAATTAAAATGGCGGATTTGCGATTTAAAAATAGGAAGTTTTAAAATGTGATTTGAAAGCTCTTCAAGCTGTATTTTAATAAATTACTTTCTTACAAGTTGATTCGATTGATTTTTAACAACTAGTTCAACTTTCAAGTAGTAATCACAACAAAAATCATGATTAAGGTAAAATCGTTTCTTGCATACCGCAATATTAACAGGTTGTCTGCCAACATTTTAAGGTGAATTTCCCTGATTTTTCCCTTATATTACTCTAATCTTCTACCTATTTTCCCTAACCTAATTTAAAGTTACCCAAACTCAATTTCACAAAAATAGACCTAGATTCGTTTAGAAAATTCTCTTCAATTGCAAAAATATAAGCAATAATACAACCAACGTTAAAAGTATCAAGAGAAGTTTATATAACTGCTGAATAAAATTTTATATTACGTATTTATATAGACAACTTATTTAAGTTGCGCAAGTTTGACGAAGTGCCGTTTTCCCTGATTTCTCTCTGATTTGACAAAAATTTAACCTAATTTCCCTAATTATCCCCTAATTTTTTTGCAAATATCTGATCCCCTTAACTTTTCCCTGTTTTGCTTGATCTGCCAAACACCCTGATTAAGATATAACTATAAAATTTTTAGACAATCTCTACTACTTTATCAATGATATTGATACAAATCTTAATCTTTAAGACTACTATTTTAATTATTTTTTCTCCCCCTCTTTTTTAGGCCATAGATATTAAGTTCCTAAAAAACGTTGTTTTGACCAGGAACTTATTTAAAATTTCCAAGATGTCATTTAATTGCTCATTTTTTTTGGATAACAAACAGATTACCTGGTTGTTGCTACTTGTTGCAGCAGTATTTTAAGTATAAGAATATAAAATATCTGTTTGTAAATCCGGCAAATACACTAGCAATTGTTAATCTAGACATTTAGTGTTTCTTATAAATAATATTTAAATAATCTAATTTAGACACTTATTAAATTTATTCTAATCTAGACATTTAACAACAGTTGCTTCAAAAAACTCAACACAAAAAATAACTATAAATAAGCTCTAAATATGAATTACTAACTTCATAAAACTTCTTTTCTTTTAAAATGCTTTGACTACTTATGACGTTTTTAAAAAAAAATCATTAAATAGTTTTTTTAAAAAGTGGAGTTTTATTGAATAACTTTAAGTTAAGATTTTACGCGGTATTTCATTAAAAACTATGTTCTCCTGCGTAGAGGGTTCCAATCCTGCAGATTGTCTCGCACGGTACTTATGCAATTTAAGTGACTACATAATTGGATTGGGTTTGCTTGTGAAATGACAAGATTCTCGTAGGTTTTTTCAAGGTAATCAACAAAAATTGGAGAAACGGTTAAAGCATTTGCTCCAACTGCTTCCCGGTAGCATACATACATACATATATATTACTCTAATATTTTACCTATTTTCCCTAACTTAATTTAAAGTTACCTCAATTTCACACAAAAAAAGACCTACATTCGTATACATACATATATACATACATACATACATGTATGTATGTATACGAAACAAGTTGAAACAGCAGCCTCAATTGCAAACCAAACGCTTAATCGTTTCAAAAAAGCTTTTCGTAGTCGCAGACTAGTTTTATGAAAATCACTCTACCTTGGATACATTTGTCCACATTTGATTTTATCGTACAGGTTTGATCTCCTCACCTAAAAAAGATATTGCAATGATAGAGAAAGTCCAAAGGCGTGAAATGAAAACAATATCTGAGATAAAACATCTACCATATGAAAAAATACATTCAACAAAAAATTGCAATCTCCATGGGCACAATCAGCGACTATTGCCTCAACTAATCAAAGTTTGCATTGAACGAGAAAATTTTTTTTTAAATAACAAAACACTGTAGCGTTCTTTCATAGAAAGCAGTTGGTTTCTCTTCTGTACATTTATTTTAAAAATTTGTATTGTAAATTACTTGACCAGCTGCTTTGTGCGGCTTACTTAGGTTAACATAGAGGAACCTGATGAAGCTCTCCTTCATTGGTTTAAATTACATTTACACTTCATGATGCCCATATAATTGTTTTGTATTCTTTAAGATAAAAATGATAGGACATGGTTTATTTAATGTACACTTGCATTTATATAAACTTTATACTAATTTTGAAATAAATAAAATAAAAGTAAAAATACATGTAAATAATAACGTAAAACTTACATTTTGAACAACAATAACTTTGATATTTGAGCTCAAAAGCAATTAAACAAGAGAACAAATATCAAATTTAAATCATAATTTTATATATACCACTTATACATTATACAATAATCCCAAGTATATTATTCAATATACTTTTGTATATTGTAGTATATATTCAAAAGTATGTATACAGCAAATACATGTATATTTATAACATCGAAATAACAACAAAAGTTGTGAAAGAGAGTATACTTTGACGCTCAAATAAATTAAATCCGAGGATCAAAACAAATAAATAATTTAGGAAGATTCTAATCTGAAATGTAGTAAAAAAACGTTAAGTTACAACCCTCAAAAAAATTTTAAATTAATTTCAAAAAAGTATACAAATGAGGCTTTAAACAACTACATTATCATCACATTGAAACTTATTTTAATATACTGAGACATTTTCTATCTTATTATTTTAATTCTATTAACAACTTTGTTAACCACATTAACAACTTTGTTCGGAGAAAGATATGCAGATATTTATTATTACTACTTAAAAGTATAAATAAATAGTTGTCATTGAAAAATATTTTTGGATCTAAAGTACACAGCCATCATTAAAATCTAAACTTTTGAAGTTTTTAATGCGCTTGCGTATATTAACTTGCCACTACCAAACGACAGTGAAAAATATTATGTTTTCTAGTATAGGACAAAAAAAATAAAAAGTTTACAATCATAACTTTATCGATATTAGGGGTTTTGAGCCACAATTTAGTATTTTATACGAAATATTTTTTTTCCAGTTTTCTACATTATCACATTCGAGTCATCAACTGAAAAAAATGTTTAAATTTTTTATGATTTTTAGAGAGTTACTTTAAAAAAATATTGCTTTCTTAAATGTTATGATTTTCTAGACAACAATTTCATTTTGAAAATAAATAATGTTTTGTAAAGTTCTATTTGCGCAATCATTAAAGATTGCAACACAATATTTCCCTTGCAGATTAATTCCAAACCATTGAGTTCTCAAATAAATATCTAAATGTTTTTACTGTTATCAGGCCCGCACATAGACTTTGTGGTGCCCAGGGTCAAATTTTGTTCGGTGCCCCAAACTTTGTTTGCTTGTGTATATTAAATCAAGCATGAATTTCATTGTTTACTGTCGGTATGTCTACTATCACATTACAATTTAATGAAAACAATAATAATTTTTGTATTAACTATCGCTGCTCATAAACGCTCTATATTTAAACTTGGTTATATATGATAAAATAAAAATAGCAATACAATTTAAAATTGATGGAATTAAATATTTCATCGATAAAATGTTAACTATGAAGAATAGTCAGATCACACTATTTTACTTTGCGGGTTTTCTTCTTTGCGAAACCAGGAATGACATTTTTCTACGATAAATTCGTGGCAATGTTGTTTTTAAATGAAATCACCATAAGGTGAATAAAGCGTTCTTCAGTCATTGTTGATCGCAATTTGAATTTGATGAGAGCAAGCTAAATGAAATAGCGCTCTCTTTCAACCACTAAAAGCGGGATTGTATTAAAAATACTAAGCAAAATGCAGATAGAAGGAAGTATTGACTGCAGACCTTTCTGGTAGATTCCGTTGAGCAACTTGGCAGAATAATGAGATTCTATTTGTCCAAAATTGCTTCAGAACATTTAGATGACGGATTTCTTCAACCAACTCCTCTTCGTTTACATCATTTACGTAAAAATTTGCCATGACTTTGCATTTTTCTTTCTGACAAAGTTCTTCTTTATCATTAGAAAGAGATGGAGAACACCATATGAACGAAAACATATCCGTCGTCTCTTGAACTATATCCATTATGTATCTTATCTGCTGGAGAAGCGTGTTAAGAGTAACATTAAATACGTTCACTTCAAAACCCTTTGATTCGTCTTCGTGAAAGTGGGCTGTGTTCATCGACTTGTTGCGTGTTTTCCTTTTCCTTATTCTCTTCTTAACAAAATCGTTTTGAAACCTAAACGAAGCTAACCTAGATGCAACCAGTTTCGCTTCTTGGAAGATTTGGGAGCAGGAAAAACGTAGTCGGTCAAAATCATCAATTAGAGTCTTTAAAAACTTTATCCCATCATCCAAAGAAATGCTATCTGATTGTAGAAGGAGGCATACATCATTAACACATAGGAGAGCCTTGAATCAGTAAAGAAGTCAAGACAATGAATTCAAATGATTGAATCCACTTTTTGAGTGCCTTAACAAAAGCCAGTTTATGGTCAAGTTCTTGAAGAAGTTTCAAGGACTTCAGTCTTTATTTTGGTCATTTCTACAATGGCCAGACAGCCTCAATGCGCGCACTCCATCTTGTTTGGGACGTTTGGTGAAGGAATTTCCCAGTTGCCTTAGGCAAAGTTTTTCAGCGCATGGGGTTGCTACTAAAAAAGTTATACAACGATTGGATTTTGCCAAAATAGTTCTTGATTGCAGTAGAGGATTCTGCAGGATGACCGCCAGCTAGATTAAGGCTATGAGCACTGCAAGACATAAACAACGCTACAGGATTTTTCCCGAGAATGATTGTCAGCACTCCTTTGTATATACCGGACATATTAGCCCCGTTGCCATAGCCCTGGCCCTGCAGCTTTTTAAATCAGTTCGGCTTTGATCCAAAACGTCTATAATCAGCTTAGCAATGTCAGAAACTTTTTTTTTCAGATTTTCTAGCCTCAGAAAACGCTCTTTTATTATCCATTAGTTGTCAAACTCTAGGCGGACAAATCGAAGAGGAAAGTGATTTGTTCCGTATGAGACACATCCGGAGTTTCATCAACAATTATGGAATAAATAAATGGCTGAGTGGACCTCATCGATAATAGCAGCGAAAACAGTTTTACCACATGCCATAATAAACTCATTTTGAGTTCTCCTGCTTAAATAGTGCGCTTACATTATTGTTCTTTGTTTTTGGTGTCGAGAAACTTCTTCTAGATAGAACTGAAGTATCTTATTGTGTTTCCGTAATAGGTCAAGGTTGGCTAAATAATTACTATTATCATACTCGTTCAGCATGTTTGATGAATCTACTCTAATATAAACATAATATTGAAATAAAGATTACATCAAGATTAAAATTCCAAGTAACAGTTAAAATTATTTTATGAACATAAACTGTGAAGACACCTTGAAAGCATAGATTTCTCAAAGCTAAATGAAGAATGACGTCCAGGACGCAGCGTAAAATTTCATCCCATTTAGATACCTCGTTTCTTATTGACATTTAAAGTTTCGAATCGATTTCGATCGATATAAATTTTTGAATTGAAATCGATTTCGAATCGATTTAAAGTTTCCATTCGAAAAAGAAAGCTAATGCAGTTCCACTTCAGATAAGCCAGTCTCTGTTAATCTTCTTTCCGATGAGAAAAGTTTCGTAAAAATGGTGACAGGAACGTTTTTATTTGTAAAATCTCTTGGAAAGAGTGCCGGATTTTAAGGTGGTCCATTTAGAATAAATAGATCGCGTTCCACTTTGAATAAAACCCTCTTCCAAAAGGCGGGGTCGTTTCTAACTGCTTAATCACCCAGTTAAATTGCCTCTTGGTCCTAAATTAAAAAAATCATTTGAGAATTGTGCTATGTTTTTAATATCTGCAGATATTAAATGATTTCTTTTTAAAATCTGCAGATATGAAATATCTTTTTAGAATCTGCAGATATTAAATAATATGTTTTTAGATTCTGCAGATATTAAATGATATTTTTTTAATATCTGCAGATAAATTTTTCATAAAAAACGAATGCGTCTCAAACTCATCCGATTATCATATCCTTCTCCAGAGACAGTTGAAAAATTTGAAGGAAAAGATGTCTTTTTTGGACTCAAGGGTTTATCAAAGCGTTGGTAGCAAGGTCCGTTTAAAAAAGAATTGTTTTTACAAATTTAGAATGAAGTTATGAATAAAAGATAGTGAATAAAAAAATAAAGCTGTTAACCTATACCTTGACTACTGGTCAGAGTTATTAGATGTTTTTTTTTTTTTTTCGATAAAACTTTATCGAAGCCACACTCTTGCAGTGTACGTTTGTTCTTGTATTCTTTTAAAACTTTTTCTACAGCTATTTTTTCGCCTTGGGACCCGGGGTCATGCTTTTGAAAACTAGATATGAGGTTTTTACTCTTAGATCTGTGTTACTTATTTTTAAATAAAATAAATATTTTTTTTTAATTGTTTCGAAAAAGAAACAAATTTTTTATATAAAACTTAATTCTCAAAGGAATTGAAGAGAAAGAGAATTAAATGCAATTTTACAATATCAAATTAATTAGAACTAGCAGTAAGCAATCCGTATTACGGGTTATAAGTAATTAAATCATCGCTTATAGTTAACGACAAAAAAAAAACCATATTAACATCAGTAAGTTCTCTAATGCACAACAGGTACCATAAAAAGAAAGTCAAGTTAAAGCCTTCCAACATCTAAAAAAAGGAAAGAAAAATAATTAAAATTTTTTAATTAGAAAAGTATTATTTTCATTTCATTGTTATTAGAATTAGTATAATAATATAACAGAAAATATAAAGAACTAAAAAAATAGCTATAACAGCCCAGCACTATCAACACAAAACACAGAAACAATAGCGTATAGAATAAGATATTTTTAAGCACACATTACAGACATCACTATGTCTCTCCAAAGTAATTGAAAAAGAAAAGATTATAAAAAGGCGAGACAACTTAACGTAAAAACACGGCCAAATAACACCACAAATTAATAAGGTATTTTATCAACTAAAATACTTGAACTAAAAAGATTTTATTTATTACAATATTGAACAATTATGGTTAAACAATTTGAACAATCATATCATAAAATAGCAAGCAAATCGAAAATATTTTATATACATGGTCATTATCAATTGTGGTATTAAAAAATACGTAAGAGCTCATTAATTACATATTTTATTGATGCTCCCTATACTAATTCTCATTTATCTCTAATCTAAGAGAGAGAAAGTGTTTCCAAAGCAGCATATTAAAAAAAAGAAAAAAAAGACACGCAATAAATAATATTAACTGGTTTTATCAAGTTACCAGTAAACAAAATTATTTTTACCTTTATTATTTGAAGTTCCAGCTTCTCTCTAACTGTTGACTATTGATTGACAAAGTAAATTTCATATCATTTAAATTTACAAAATTAAAACCATGTTTCAACAATAAGTAAACTAATCAAGTGATGACAAAGGCAAAAAAAATAAAATAACATAGTTATTTTTGAATTTATAAAAAACTTTAAAATCATTTTAATTTAAAACTTTTATCAAATCTTACTATTTCACTGTACTCTTTAAACATACTACCAGTAACATAACTATTATTTGTAATCTTACAAATTGTGATCTTTTCTAATCAAATACTATATTTTAACTTAAGATTAATTAAAATCCGTTGTTTTTTTTAAATTTATATATACATATATATATATATATATATATATATATATATATATATATATATATATATATATATATATATATATATATATATATATATACATATATATATATATATATATATATATATGTATATATTTGTGTGTGTATAAAATTTGTTTATCAAAAATAAAACAATATTTATTTACATCAATAAATAGTAATTTAACAAAGAGTATTGACTACAATACACAATCTAAAAGTGTAAAAAATGAAGCAATATTAGTCAGTAATAAAAAATATAAAGTAATAAAAAAAAAAAGGAATTCAAGAGTATTTTGTATATTATTATTTTCTGAGAAAAAATATTCATATACAGAAAATTAAAAATATACTGAGATATAGGTACATATATGTTTATAAACTTATTTGTCAACAAACTACAGACAGTTTTCCATATTAAATACATGAAATATATATCTAATAAAGAATATACCCAATACAAAATAAAAAATATATAGCAAACTTACTAAAATCAGTACCAGTTCTACTGTCTGAATATTTTTATTATTATTAATCCTTCTAATAATAATAAAAAATAACAATAAAGTGATCTGAAGTAACTAAAAATCCCTTCAACTATTTCCAATTGCTCTAAAAAATAGTTTCCAGCACTTTCCAATTGCACTAAAATATAAAACAAAACTTGCTTAGCTTTTAAAAATCTGAAAACAGAAAAGCAAAAAACCTGGATAAAACATTTTTTTATTCAAACTACTATATTTAAACAAATTAAACTAAATAAATCTCTAGGGCTTCCTACATTGTTGATGGCAAAACTACAAAACGTCGTGGTCTTATATTATGATCATTTTCAAGGTTATTTACATGTTTGTGTAAGGCATCTTACTGTTCGCTTCTCTGTTTAGGTTAATTGTCTAACTGAAAGTCTATAATTGTAATACTGAAATAACGTAACATGATTTCTAACCAATGTAGCACGTTCAGGGTTGCGAACCAATTGATTATGCCAACCAGCATCACCTCTCGGAAAAAATAGAGAATAAACCATAGGATCTAAGTTGGCAGACATACTTGATATAGTTTTAAAAGGATGACCTTTTGGGTAAATAAAAACTTTCCTGGAAGCAAGTGGAGGATCATCTTTGTCAACAAATACAACTACAACATCACCATGTGATGTTGTAGTTGTATTTGCTGGCATCTTGCCCTTCAAATGAAACATTTTTTACAACTTTGATTGAGTGACTATCTTTAGCTGCTCCGCGAATTTCTTCATCTTCCACTTCAGTTA
This sequence comes from Hydra vulgaris, assembly GCF_038396675.1. Lineage (NCBI taxonomy): Eukaryota > Metazoa > Cnidaria > Hydrozoa > Anthoathecata > Hydridae > Hydra > Hydra vulgaris. The sequence goes on along the minus strand of NC_088932.1, from coordinate 3,483,756 downwards.
TGTTTTAAATGCAGGAGCAATTGGGTTCTCTTCACTAATAATAGTTTGTAATCGAAACATTAAATCATTTAAGAAAAGATCATTACCACGTTGTTGCATTTTAAAATTTACTGCTGCAAGTGGATCATAGATGTATAGTTGACAATATGTCGGCAGAACATCTTGATTTGGCCTAAGATTACCTATACGATGAAAAACTTGACCACATATTCTAAAATATGGCGGCCCATGATTCATGGATTGAACTACATTAGCTATAAATGAAGCAAAAGAAAGACAGGCATTATAATTTCTAATGTATTTTATAAAATTCGGATTGGCATTTCCATCTGCATAATTTCCTTTAAATAAATCTTGTGGAAATGGTGAAGGTTGCGAAAAAACTACCTTTCCATTTTGGCAACAAAAAAAATGTGTTTCATCAGGAAGTTTCTTAGCACCACAATGCTGACAAATATAATTCATTTCTCTTAAATAATTATAATCTGGAATAGTATTACTTCTTGCCATACAATGCATTCTTTTGTATCTAGCAGCATATCTAGTGTTTTGTTGACTATTAATTTCATCTCGCCTAAGTCTATCTCTTTCGTTTCTGCGATGATTATTTTCAACTCGCCCAACCAAGCTCTCCTCATTTGGGTTCGAATTATTTGCTGCCTGCCGAGCAGCATATCTAGCATTTTGTCGAATAATAATTTCATTTTGCCTAAGCCTCTTTCATTACTGCGACGATTAACTTGCCTATTAACATTTCCATTTTCTAAACTAATAGCTGCTTCTAGCCTAATGCAATCCATTTAAATTAACTTTTAATTGAAAGTAGTAACAAAAATTGTTAAATGTATCTCGAAGATTGTGATCTTTTCTATATAATTTTTTTTCTACTCTAAACAGCAAATACAAATAATTTTTCTATATAACAAACTGTCATTTAAAATAAATTATACAATAATCTTATGACTTTAAAAAAATATATATTAGCTAAGAAATGTTTGAAAAACAAATAAGTTAGCAAATAATAAAAAAAAAAATTATTAAAAACCTACAGTTCTATTATTTAACATACTGCTAACACAGAAAAATTGAAAAAAAAAAACCGTTGTAAACCTCTTTTTTTCAAACTTCAATATTATTTTTTTTTTAATATTATTACTAAATGTTATTAAAAAATTCACAAAACTTTACAGCATTTTGTTCTTCTATACCACATAAATACACCATCTGATAAATCTAAAATAAAAAATGTAATAAATAAGTAAATAAGAAAAATATTACATACAAAAAATGAAAATCAATGTACCATATAGAGAAAAGCTGTTGTGATTTACTAGATAAGTAGTAGTTAAATATTATTATTTCATGTTAGCTTTTACATAATATTTAATGCTGGTACATCATGATTCCAAAAAAATTATAGCAAAATCATATAATAAACAGCGTAAAGATAAAAAATCAATTTGAGATAAAATAAATTGTATATATGGCAAAATAATTTGTGTTGCTTCGTAGTAAATGATTAAATGCAGTGATTTTTAATAATAAATATACCTATTTATCATTTTTAACAATAGACACCAACGTGAAGGTAAGCCAAATGTTGATCAAATCAAAAGATAACAATAAAGCAATAGCACAGCAACAACACACAACAATAGCACACACCATAAGTTAACATAATATGCATATAACATAAATTACATTCATATATAACAGAACATCAGTAACAACATTACGTAAAATGTTATTAAAATACCTTATTATGTATTTTTAGAATAATTAATAATAAAGGCTTGAAAACACCTAGACCTAAAGCAGTAACAGTTTGACACTAAACACTAACCCTCTGCTATAAGTACGTCACTTGGCTGGCAAGGTTGAATCTGTTTTACACGTTTATTAAGTCACAGCATTTTGAAAGCATGGAAAAGACATAATATAAACAATATGTACCAACTATAAACATAATAAGTATTTAACTTATATACATATTCAAACACATTTATAAAACAATTATATAACACATATTAACACATACCCAAGCAATAATAAAACACTTTGCATTATTTTAAAAACACATTTATAAAACAACTATAAAGCACATATAACCATATACACATACTTATTAAAAAAGCATATATGCAAATAATAAACATGTGCAAACTAAAATTTTAAAAATGACGCGAGAAAATTTAACAAGATTCAAAGTAAACAAAATATATATAAACAAACAATACTCTTTACCCTTTCTTTTTGTTTTTTCATTAGAACTGTAATCCTCATACCAAAATTTAATCTTTACATACAATAACATATGACATGTCATGTCAGTGTTAAAGTTTTAATTTATTTTTCTAAAATTTCTAAAAAAGTACAAAAATAGTTAATAGCATCACAGAAATTTTCAAGTAGTAATAACCAATTTTATGGAAATAGCATTAGTATAACTTTTTTGTTGCATAAAAAATAATTTGGCCTCATCCATACCCCTATTTTCTTTTTAAAAAATAAAATAATAAAATTTGCTAAAAAAGAATAAAGCTAAAAGAAAAACTAAAACAAACGAAATGCAAACGATTTAAAAAATTAAATGGAGTGATCCTTTCTACTTGATATCAAATAAAAATGTTATATTTAATTATTTTCTATACCTTACTTCAATTATAATATGATCTTAATGATGGTTATTTATCTTCATATGATAATATTTCTAAACTAATAACATATAATGGTAATTCATATGGTAATATTTCTAAACTAATAAATAATAATTAAATTCCAAAAAGAAAAAAGTTTCAACTCGCTTAGAGATGTTTCTCCAATGACCGAGTGCATTTTGAGAACGCGCTCAAACGCGCTTCAAAGCCTAGTAACTAATGAAACGATGTTAATTGTTAAACGGTAAACGTTAAACGTTTTCTGTAGCAATTATATTAAGTTTTCTGTAGCAATTATATTAAGATAAATGCATTGAAAAATTTTAAGAAGTGTTGGAATCAGAGTAACTTAACTGATTTGTAAGACATTACATTGATAATGTTTTAAAACAAAAATTTGTTTAGATATGTGTTATGTAATTCGTTTTTTAACTACATTTAAATTGTAATTCGTTTTTTAACTACATTTAAATTGGAGTCATTACAATCAGTCCTTCCACACAAAAAAAATTAAAATTGTAAAATTTAACTTAAATTTAAGCTTAAATTTCAATTTCATTTCATGTTATAAAGTTCTAAAAATCTTACAAAATATCTAAGAGAAAGATAAAAAATATCTTTTATTTTGTCCCTAATTTTTTGTTTAAAATTATGCAAATAATCATCCTTTTTTTTTTGCCGTTAAATAATTTGCCTGTTTGAAACATTTTTTATATTGTTGTTTGATAAGATGTATTCATTTAGCGATAACAGCAACGTTTTTTTTTTCTATTTTGAATTAAATTTAGAATAATAAATTATTGAAGTAAAAGTTGTAATAAATTCTAAATGTAATTAAAACCTAAAGTCTTTTTAGATTCTGTTTTAAATTTCTCCGGGGTGTAGTACTTTTTATGAATATTAAAAATTTTAATAAAATCTTTTATTGAGGGTCTCATGTGCTCCTTTTGTCCGTGTGCTTAGGTAAAATGTACCCAGTGGCCCTCCCCCTCCTCTGGGCGGCTCTGATTGTTATTAAGTGCTTACATTCTTTTAAATCAAAATAAAAATAATAATAACAATTTAAAAGTAAAAGAAAGTCAAGATGTCTTGTAAAATAATCAGCTGCTCAAAATTGGCAATAAGATCCCTAAATATTGAGGAGGATATTGGCAATATAATTTAAGGTACCACTTAATTCCTTCAAAGGTACTTTCAAAGAGGTAAAATTGGCATTTATAATCTCCTTTTTCTTAATTAATTCTATAATCAGTTTTAACTGTACGGTCTTAAACATTATCTGATAAATATTGCACTAATGTTATATAGAGTCACTGGCAGCACGCGCAACTATAAAGTTGTAAGTTATTTTTACTCATTAAACTTTCAAACAGTTATTCAAATTTTTTTTTTCAAAGATCAATAGCCTTACAAATATTCAATCCATTTATATTTGTACATATCTTTTACACATGTTCCTTTAAATGCAATGACTCGGCAATTGATTGTTTTTATTTAGAATCATTGAGTTTTCGAACTAGAAAAATGGTTTAGTTAATTAAAAGAAAGATAGCGTAGAAGTGTAGATATTCTATGAGCAAAAAAAATAGTTTAATTAATTACAAAAAAGAAATGCATATAATCATTGAGCCCTGTAGAGGAAAGAAGCCATGTAGAGGATTGAAGCCATGTAGAAGATAATATTTATATTTCCTTTAAATTCTATTCAAATAGCAGAGCCTATATTAAATTGCAAGTATTTTGTAAATGTTTGCCCTGACACTCCAATTTAATATTGTTTTCTTGTATTTTCAATTTCTGTTAATAACTAACTATAGGCGCGATTAAGGAAACTTTAATACCTGCTCCGGTTTTAACTATATAAACATTACTATTTAAACGAACTGCTTTAAACAAAGCCTTACTGCATCATAGATGGTTTCCCTCGCCAGTTTCTAAACTCACTGTGTCTAAAGTTTGGATAGTTGCTCAAGGATTCCATGCAACATCTGTCTTGACAACACCTTGAATAGTTTCCATGTCTCGGATTATTCGAGAAAAAAAAGAACTATTTCCGCTAAAGAAATTCGCAAACAAGTACAATTGAAAACTGCAGAAAAGAAAAGAACTCACCAAACGGTGAGTTCTTTTCTTTTCTGCAGTTTTCAATCGTAAAATTTTAAGCTGTGATGCTAAAAAATCTGTAATTTAAGCTGTGATGCTAAAAAATCTGCAGTAAAAGAAATTTAAGCTGTGATGCTAAAAAAATACAAAATTAAAGCAGAAAAATAATGTTTCCTATTTTGTTTAAACTGTATATTTTTATCTTACGCTGTAAAGTACAAAAAACAGATTTTTAAATTTTTTTTTCAAAGTATGTCGTTTATAGTTTATGTTGTATAAAAAAAAACATGCTTCTCCGTTTTGCTACGTATTATTTAAGAATCTGTGTTTACAGAAGTATCTAATTTTAAAAATTTTATATGTGTCTAATACTGGAGAACAAAAAAGTCGACCTTGAAATATTGTGATGTGTTCGACATTTTGTCATTTCAAAACTTTAAGATCGATCATTTATGAAATGACAAGTGAGAAATTATTGTTTGTATAAATCTAGGAAAATAAAACGTTTACTACTGGATGGTTAACCCTAATTTAAATCTAAATAAATTTAAACATTTACCTAACGGAGCAACTATTTAACGATAAATGTAACCTACGTAACGGGCACTTAACAGCATCTATGCAAGCGTACAAGCATGCGCAGAACGTCTACTTTTTAATGGGCTACTTATTAAACCGTCTTGTTTCAAAGTTACTCTAATAATTACAAACTTTATTCTGAAAAATACAACATCGTAAATTCATGTTGAATACAACGTTAAATATTACAACACAGCACAAATATAACGTTATTTTAATAATATATTAGTATCAATCTAAATATTGCGTTATATAGTATAGAATTTAGTATACAAATATAGTGTTAATATGTAAACTTTAGAATTAAATGAAGTGATTTGTTTTAGTGTGTTTAGTTTTATTTTACTTTTTTTGGTACATCAAAGTGTTCCTTGAGTGTCAAATGTATTTCTATTACATTTAAAAAATCACAAACTTTATTAGGTATTATTTTATATTATTATTTTATAAACGTTTCATGCATAAAATGGTTTAGCATTACTGATTGTATCTTTATTAAAAACTATACTTGCAGAACGTTTTTGATGTTGAAAAGTTGCATTTAATTTGTATCTATCGGTACTTGTCCATACATAGTAACATACATTGATATATATATATATATATATATATATATATATATATATATATATATATATATATATATATATATATATATATATATATATATATATAGTAGGAATTGTGTTAATATTTCCAGTAAGAGTGCTCAAAACAGCTTGTTATACAATTAGTAGAGCAAATAATATAGTGAAAACTAAATAATTATTAATATATATTTCAATTACATTACTTAAAGTTTCACGCAATAGCGATCATCAGATGTAACAACAACAAAAAATAACGACAAAAATTATATACAAAAAATGCTATGGAGTAAATAATATGTGGATTAAAAAATCGGTTGACCTTAGTTTCGATGTCACCATGAGTAGTTTTGACGGAGCCAAAGTATGCGAACTAGTTGGCCTCTATATCTTATACACTATTGCCAAAGAATATGGACTTAATACTACCGGTCTATATAGAGATGATGGTCTTTGCTGCTTCTATAATATAAGTGGTCCTCAATCGGAAAAAATAAAGAAAAATCTAATAAAAAATTTTAAAGATAATTTTAATCTTAACATCACTATCAGATCAAACTTAAAAACCGTAAATATTTTAGATATCACATTTAACCTTTCTGAGAACTCTTTTAGACCTTATAGAAAACCAGGAGATGATCCTTTGTACATTAACGTTAATTCCAATCATCCACCAAGCATTATTAAATCTATACCAAAAATGATCTCTAATCGCATCAGTAATATATCTTCCAGCAAAGAAGCTTTTGATAGAGCTGCACCATTTTATAATAACGCTCTCAATTCTTGTGGATTCAAAGAAAAGATCAATTTCATTCCAAATATCCAAAAATATAATGCAAAATCTCGAAAAAGAAACATTATCTGGTTTAACCCACCTTATTTGCTCAACGTCAGAACAATCGTTGCCAAAAATTGTTTGAGTACAATTGATAAATGTTTCCCAAATTTCACAAACTTTTTAATCGGAACAACTTAAATGTTAGTTATAGCTGCCTTCCAAACATCAAGAGTGTTATTACTTGTCATAATAAAAAGATATTATTTAAATCTCATGAAAATGCCAATCAATTATGCAATTGTCGGCAAACAACCTTATGCCCACTTAACGGAAAATGCCTAACAAAAAATTTTATATTTGTAACATAAAAACTCACCAAGAAGAAGAAGGATATTATTACATTGGGCTAATTGAAAAAACCTTCAAAGACAGATAGTATAAACATAAAAACTCCTTTGTTTATGAAAGTAAGGCCAACTCCACTGAACTTTCAAAATTTGTGTGGGAATGCAAAAATAATGCTTTAGAACCTATATTAAAATGGAATATTCTAGATCAAGCGGAGCCATTCAAACCTGGTGGTAAGTTTTGCAATTTATGCTGGACAGAAAAATACCACATTATCTCATCGCCATTAAATTTGCTTAACAAACGAACCAAGCTTGCGTCAAAATGCCGCCATGAAAATAAATTTCTAATTAAAAACTTTAATGTCATCAAAGCGGACGTTCCATAGCATTTTTTGTATATAATTTTTGTCGTTATTTTTTGTTGTTGTTACATCTGATGATCGCTATTGCGTGAAACTTTAAGTAATGTAGGGTCATTTCGGATAAAGCGAGCCAATAAAACTAAAATCAGTGTGTATTAATAACTATGTGAGATATCTTAATACTTCTTGTACTAGAAAACTCTATAACAGATACCTAAACTATGATATAATGTAAAGTGAGCCACACTAATATAAAGTGAGCCAAGTAAACTATATATGATACATAGGAAAGGCTCGCTTTATATTAACAAATTTATAAAGTGAGCCACCATTATTGGTAAAGCGAGCCAATAGCTTATATGATTATTCTAAAGTGAGCCATTTAGCTTTTATTTCAGACAAAATTTTACAAAATTGGAAGTATTATTACAAATAATATTTACTATATTAATATTAACTTTATTTCCTACGATATAGTAAACTGGTATTAAAAGTTTGCAAACATTAACCTCAAATGCATACAATGCAAAAAATTTAAAGAACAAAAGCAATATAAAAATGTCAGCGACTAGTCTAATAAAAATAATACTGCTAAAGCTGCAGATAAATGATGCAGTACAAAATGCAAAATATCAAGTCTTAACTAGAGTTAATTTACTTAGTTGTTGTTTGAACACAATCAGCACATAGTTGTCCACGCACGGTTATTTCGATACAGGTCTCATGTAACCAATCACGGCACGCGTCACACTCAATCCATTCATCATCAATGAAAGGATCAGTTGCTTCACCATATGCAAACCCACAATATTTGCAAATGTCCTCTTCTTTTTGTTTCTTTTCTTTTTTAGATTCTTTCTTTTTCTTTATAACCTTCTGTTTAACAGTTTTCTTCTGTTTCTTTTCTTTGCTAGTCTCTTTCTCTTTAGCTGCTTTTTTTGTTATTGGTTTGGTTCTTTCTTGAATAAATGCTACATTTTCTTCTGATGTCAATTCATAAGATGGTGGTTTCTTACGTGGCCGACTGCTTTGTGGTCGATCTCTGTGTGGCACTGGCATCAAGTTTTCGAAAGACACATCGAGGTCTGCTTGTTCAATTGACACAATTGCATTTTCATCAGTGGTAGGTAAACAAGTACTACCAGCAATATCAGTATTGATATGTTGCTCATGCTGCTTATCTAGGCGAGTATTAGAATTAGATGCATTAATATTATCTTTATTAGCTGTATCAACAAGTTTAGCACTAGAACTATTTGAAATATCTGGCAATTGCATTTCATTCAGATTAATTATGTCAACGGATTCGGTCACAGAAATCAACTGCAAATTCATAGCTGCATTAGGTACAGGTGGCTGTTCAATACTTGATCGCAGTGGCAAACAAGAATTTTCAATATTTGACAACATATTGGGCTGAGAATTCGAGGCTGAATCTAATTTTCTTTCTGTAATGGTGCTTGGTGCAAAAGCCTCTTCAGGAATAGCTTTGGCATTAAATGGAAACAAGCCAGTAGCACGAAAGCCAGCCTGAGCCAGCTCAACAGTCATCGATGCTTGCCAAATTGGTGTAAACAAGCTAAAAAATTCCTTTTTTTCCAGTTTACGGCCAGCATTCTTTCGTGTAAACAATCTCATGCCCTCATTCCACTTTCTCTTAAATGAACCAAAAGGCACACGATCCAGCGGTTGCAGCCAATGAGTAGTATGGCTTGGTAATGCAAATACATGAATATTGTTTGCTTTCATTAGGTTTAAAAATTCAAGGTTAAACACATGTGAATAGTGATTGTCCATAATTAAAAGATGAGGTCGACCGTTTAATAGTCCTAATCGTTGTAAATTGTTGACAAATAACTGTCCAAATTCCACAAACAAGTCTTTATTTATCCAGCCATTATCACTTGCTTTTACAATAGTACCAAAAGGAGCACCATCTTTCCAGCCTTTGCCAACATTTTTTCCTTTATGAATGATCATAGGTGGTATAATATCGCCAAATGCATTTAATGCTGCCAAGACAGTAGATGTCTCCCCTCTTTCTAATGCAGTAAGATTATAAGCAGGTTCACCAACAATTGCCACAGCTTCTTCTGCCTTGTGAATATTCATCACACCTGTCTCGTCCACATTCCAAATGTGCCTAGGACTGTCTTTTATATCCAGTCTTTGCACTAAGTCTTCATACAAATCAAACCATTTCATCACCTGAGTTTTGTTCATACCCATTGCTTTTGCTGCAGACAGATTCTCTGCCTTTTTTGTGCTTATATCAGGAAATCTGTTCAAAAATCCCTGAAACCAGTAATAACCGGCAATTTTTTTGATTCTGAAAATCCTTTTATTCCTTTAGCATCAGAATAAGCATATGCAATTTCTCGAATATCTTTGCGCGACAAAGGAAACCCTGCTCGTGCCATTTTTCTTACAGTCTCTGCTAATTCTTCTTCAATTTGTTGTGAAAGAATTGTGGGTCTCCCAGAAGCACTTTCCACTTTGCTCACTTTTCCTGACAATCTCCTCCTCAAAGTTTCATATGGCACATTCCACGCTCTCGCTATCAGCCGTATTGACAACCGTTCAGTTGAAGGTTTTTCTTCTTGTTTTCTGTATTCTTCCATAGCACCAGCCATATTTCCTTTTTGCCATAAATTTAGTTTTGTGCCTGCATGACTTTGAGGCCTCGGCAATTTTTTTGGACTTCGATGTTGTCCTCGAATTTCCGGTACCTGCTCGGACAATTTTTGTTTTCCTTGAGATTTTTGGCTTCTTCGGGCCGTGAATTGTTGATAACGTACCATTCTGTAAAAATATCATAAAAAATTACAATAAATTAACAATTCATGTGGGTCAAAAAGCAAAAAAATTTATAATATTTTTTACATTTATTTATTATTGGAATTTTTGGAAAAGTGAGCCAATTGCTCGGTTTACCTGAATGCCCTTGGCTCGCTTTATCTAACAGTTATGCAAAACCGAGCCAGGTTGAAAATTCGATTAAAAAACTTTATCATCGCTCAAATACATATCAACACTGTATTTTTTGAAATAGTTTCTCATATTACTAATATTACAATCATACTTACTATAAATAGTGTCAAATATGAAATACTCACTTTTCTTAATTGAACCTAAACAAAATATAAGGTCTTAAAGCGAAAAAACGTTTTGTTACTACTCGAATGATTATAATTATACCACCGCGAAAATAATTGCTTAGCAACTGTTTTTAAAATATTCATTAGACTTTAAAATGAATAACTAATATTAAATAAATTGTTATAAATCGAAAGCATAATTTGATTTCGTAAAATTGCAATATTTAGGCGACCGGCTCGCTTTATCCGAAATGACCCTAATTGATATATATTAATAATTATTTAGTTTTCAATATATATATATATATATATATATATATATATATATATATATATATATATATATATATATATATATATATATATGTACATATATATATATATATATATATATATATATATATATATATATATATATTATTTTTAAACATATTTTAGATATGATAATATATTTTTACAATATTTTGTTGATCTATAAACTTCAAATGAACAAAACCCCTCTATAAAATATACTGTTGCACTTAAAGATGGAAGGAAACAACTTAACTTTTTAGATATATCTATAACAAATACAATAAACGGATTTTATGAATTTCAAATACACCGTAAGGATGCTTTGATGAAGTAAAACAACTTTTATTATCTCTTACTTCTATATAATAATCTGTTACAAAATTACATTAACATAAATATAGTTTTCTTAAGATTTCCATCGCGGAGCACATTCTTACATTTTCCCCTTCTTTAAATGAATTTGTTTTACTGTTTAGGTAGTTTGCCGTAGTTTTGTTATCTTTTTTGTTTTATCAGTACTGTATCTCCAATATTTGAATTTTGATTTTTTGTGTGGTATTTTGAATCGTGTTATTTCTTTCTGTATAACTTAGCATTTTCTTATCTCTTCTTGGCTTGATCTTTAATATTTGTATCAACCCTTGTCTGAAATGAGGGTATTGTGAAACCTGTATGGCGATTGAACATGAGTGTAGATGGTAGTACCCGAGTTGTGCAATCGGGAGTGGTACAGTAGGAGAACAGGAAGTTGTATAACTGCTTTTTTTAGTCTCTTCGTTCAATGTGTGCTGCTCGTATTGTTTTCATCAGTGATTTCATGAATGATTCGGCTTGTGAGTTAGCTTGCAGCCAAAGCCGCGTGTTTCGTTTATCTTTTACTTCATTCAAAGTAAAGATGTTTAAAAAACATCTTTATTTTGAATGAAGTAAAAGGTGGTTTATTATCGCTAACAATTTTTGTCGGTATTCCAAATACTGCGATTGTTTTCTGTAGAAAATCAATAAGAAGGTCAGCGGATGTATTATTTATAATATCGACAATCGGAAATTTTGATGTTTGGTCTATGAGAACTACCAAATCAAATCCGTTAGGTAAAGGACCAAGGTAATCTATGTTAAGTGTGTCCCAAACTTCCGATGGTGTTGGTGTGATTAATAGTTGGCTGGTGGATTTTGTTTAACCAGTGTTTGACAAATTGCGCATTGTTTTATATATTGTTCTACTTTAGTGTCTAGGCCAGGAAAGTAAACTTACTGTCTAAGTAGTGCTTTGGTTTTCTCGAGTCCCATTTCTTCATTTCATAGTCTCGAGTGACTATTATGCGCCAGTTGTATAACCGTAATCTCTAGTGATCGTGAATGATAATTCGATTAGCTTTTAGGATAATGTTTGATGTTTGATTTACTGTAAGTTCTTGGCTAATCTTACTGTAAGCAAGTAACTCTTTATGAAACTTTCTTCTTTCTAGAGGGCAATTTGGATGTGTAAGTTTATAACAGGTATTGTGGCGACTAACTCTGTAAGTATTCGTAGAATAGGATCGGCTTTATCATTGGTAGAATAGGATCGGATTTATCATTGAATATCTAGTAGTGAAAGGGCTTAAGGACATGCGTATTCAGCAGTAAAGTTAACATACTTTTCTAGCTTTTCTACCGGGTGTCAACTTGGATAATCAAGTATATTATGTTTTCCTTGGACGTTGTGTAAATCAACAAAATATCCCTGTAATCGTAAAGTCATAAGCTCAATGCGAAGTGGTAGTGTAGCATTTGGGTTGTTTCAAACCTTCACAATAGCTTCTTTAAAAGGGTGTCCTTCACAATAGCTATTTTAAAAGGGTGTCCAAACAGGTATGTCCTGTTGTGTTCGCAGGCGAAAACTATAGCTAAACATTCTCTTTTTGGCGTAAAGTAGCGTTATTGTACAGGTGACAGCGCTTTTGAATTATAAGATATGAGTTTAAAGTCTTGTTCATTTGGCGTGTTTTGTACAATCATTGCCGATATGCCTACAAGACTTGCATCGGTGAAGACTGTAGTTTCTTTGTTGGGATCGAAGTACCCAACACATGAGTCAGATGTCATAGCATTTTTCAGTTTATCAAACGGACGCTGGCAATCAAAGTTCCAGTTCCATGATGAATCTTTATGAAGAAGGTTTCGTAAAGGATAAGTAATTGTACTTTAGTGTAGAATGAACGTTTAAAATAGCTGATAAGCCCGAGAAAGCTTTTGAGAGCTTTAGTGTTTTCTGGTATAGGCATGCTTTTGATATTATCAAGTTTTTCCTGGATCTGGTTGCATTCCTTCTTTTGAAAATATAAATCCAAAAAATTGCATTTTTCAAGTTTAGAGTTAAACCTCTGTGTTTGAATCTTTCTAATACTTTGTGTAATATTGATTTGTATTGTGTTGTTTTGCATTTAAAGCAAATATTAAAACATCGTCAGCAATATTAAGAGTTCCTTCTATATTTTTTAAAACTTCTCATAAAGCGTTTTGTCGTTCCTCCTGCGCAGAACTTACGCCAAAATTAAGTCTTGTGAAACGTTTAATTTGAGTTTCGGATTGAAAAGTAGTAATTGATCTCGATTCCGGCGCAAGTTCGAGCTGGTGAAATGCCTTCATTAAATCTAGTTTTGAGAAAACGGCTGAGTCTTTAAGTTTTATAATAACATCGTCTAGGGTTGGAGTCGGGAAACGCGTTCTTCCAATAGCTTTGTAAGTGGCTCGCATGTCTACGCAAATCCTTAGGTTACCGTCATTTTTTGGAACAATTACCATCGGACTTATCCAGGGTGTCGCTTCGTCCGTTCCCGTTTCAATTATTCTTCCTGCTTCAAGCTTTGTAAGTTCATCTTTAACTTTTTCTCTAAGTGCAAAAGGAATTCTTCTTTCTCTTTGTGCGAATGGTGGTATGCTTTTATATATTTTCAACTTAACTTGGTAGTTAGAAAGTTTTCCTATTTTCCCGCTAAAAACAGAATTTTTGTATGAGTTTATAAGTGGTTGTAATTGTTTTGGAACGTTTAGAAGGAGAGCATTGTTTAATTTGCTAATGTTCCGGATGGATTGGCAAATTTGTTGTTTACTGTAAGGGTCTACGTCTCTAAACTTTTTCCATAACGATACGGTACGATAAAATATCGGAATGTGCGTACCGTAAGTTTTTTTATATTACGATAATATTTTAACTAAAAAATTTGCACGATAAAGTTTCGATATTTATTGGTTTATTATGATATTTATCGTTGAATTGCCATAAATATCGTAACTCATATCGTAACTTAAATGGTAACGATACTTATCGGTTCATTACGATATGACTTTTTCCGACAAAAAAAAAAATTTTTTTTAAATCCTAAATAACTTTAATAAAACTACTGACAAGTGCACAATTTAATGTAAAAAAAGAAATAAGCAAAACTTTATTTGTAATTTTGATTTTTTAATTTATTTAAGACTTAAGCTGAAGCAAAAAACAACTAAAAACAAAAAATAACAATGTTTTACTTGATAAATTGTTGGTTCGACATGTTTAACATGTTAAGGTTTGTGCTTGTGACTTAATATGAGAAAAATATTAAAATTTAATCTCAAAGACAAGGTTTATTGAAATCACTAAATCACTATATGGCAAATTTTATAAACCCTAAGCAGTGAAATAGACCAATGACGCCACTTAGGCAATGAACCAATTTAAGTTAGTCATCTATTTCAACTGCTGATGTAAGAGTTGAAGTAAAAAGTCCCTGACTTGAAGCAGCTGAATTCTTAGAGCCAATGGTAGAAGCCTCTTCAAACAATTCTTCTTTTTCATCCTGACTAGTTAGAAACCATCTTTTGATCTGGATCTTAGGGTAGTTTTGCTGAATGTACAACAATTTTTCAACTTGTTCAGGCTGCAATTTTGTTCTTTTATAAGAGACGATTCCACCACCGGCACTAAAGGCTCTTTCTGAAGATGCTGAGGAAGCAGGTAAACATAGCCATTTTTAGCAGCTTGAGCGAGGAGAGGAAATTTGTACATATTTACTCTCCAAAATTCCAGCACGTTCACACCAACAAACCCTCGGAGTTTTTGAAACATTTCCCATTCAGTGACAATTTCCGACGGAGCAAGTGGAGCCGGACCAGAACAGGAAGTCATAAGTGCAGGAGCTTCTTCCATTCCAACATTATAGAAAAGGATCATCTTCTGAAACATGACCTTGGAATTCAGCATGTAACCGTTCATTAAATAATCTTGCTGCAGCAATCCATTCCTGATAAGCATTGGATTGAGTAATCAGTGTTGCATAGGCTTCATCAAATCCACCCAGTTTTTTCAGAGCTCTTCCCTTGTACAAGGGGTTAAGCAAGTTGGCAGCAGAGTAAAAAAGGTTTTGACAACCAGTGTCCGGTAAACAAACATCCAAGTTTTCCATCAATTTTTGGTAAAACATTTGTGCTGTTGGCAATGCCCCACCAGCCTTGATGAAATGCAGGCATTAGTGCCTCAGTGTGTAAATGTTTGAGATAACGAGGTGAATGCTTACTTCTTTGTCAGCAGAGAAACATTCTGAAATCTCAGCAACTCTCCTCAGAATAGACAAAATTTCATTATAAAGATTGACCTCATCTTCTGAAGGAATGACTGGAGCTAGTTTGGTGTCATCTTTTCCAGGAATGTCTCTAATGGAGCTGAGAATACGATACATTTTTACAATGCTTTCCAACGTCATAAAAGTTGAATTCCCGCGTGTTTTCACGGGAGTGATGATTTTCACAAATGTCAACTTATCCTTACCAACAACATCACTGTCATCAAGCAACAGCTTTAACTAAAAATTAAAATAGAATTATATGAGACATAACATAAAAGCTGATTAGTACTATTTACTATTATTAAAAACTGATATTAACTATGCTATATGCTTTTACTTTTTAAGTGTTAACATTTTATCAGTTATTAATGATAGCTATCATTAGAAAAATTTTGTCACACAAAGTATACTGGAAAGTTTAAATTGCGCTTGCATTGTATTAAACTATAAACTAAATTGCTATAAAAGCTAAAAATGATGTTAAACTAAAAACTAGTTACCTCTTTTTTAATTCTTTGCTCAGACAAAGATGACTTGTGGCATCTTGAACTTAATTAAGTTGCTCTTTGGATTGCTTTGTGAAGGTCCAAACTGTCAAAACTTTTTGTTTCTTTGACAGTTGCTTCAACTGCCAAATTCAAAAGATGATCAGCACACAAAAGAGATCCATCTACAAAATTGCACTTGTTAATTGCCGCCTTGATATTAGCGGCTGAATCATAGACACACACAACAGACGAAACTCCATTATTTCCGGCCAACTCTGAGACATTCCTGAAAAGCAGTTAATTTAGTTAGCAGTAAAAAGTTAAATTAGTTGTTTGCTTTTTGATATTTTAAAATACAAACTAATACTTTTGTTGTTATTTTAGATACAGATAAAAGTATTAATTTGTGCCATTAATTTTAAACTAAATGGCGGTTTTTGCTTTTTTGTCTAATCTAAATAATTCAAACGGTTAACTTAATTTACAGAAATTTTAACCTAATAAAAATAAAATAGTGAAACATACTTATCCAGACGAAGAGAAATAGCTTCAGCTGTATATTGTCCGGAAAACGGAAAAACTCCAATCACAAACACCTTTAACCGGAAGTCTTCACTCACATAGTGCAATGTACTGGCATGGTATGCATCATTGTTTCTGCTTTGCCAGAGGTCAGTTGAGATTGCAAATCCAGCGGTCTTTGACAATTCCTCCTTTAAAATGTCATCCACACAGATTTTCACATTTTTGTACAACAACAGCAAATATTAACACCTAAAATTAAATAAAAAATTAGTTATTATTGGTATTTCTCGTTACATATCAATTTGGTTACCTACTAAGAGAACCAAAAAAAAATTGGTTTGGATTGGTTTTAAAAAAATAGCTTTTTAAAAAATTTAGTTCTTTTGGAACTCCCATTGAATTGACTCCCAACCCCAAAATAAAATTTATTTAAAACAATTAAAATTTTGCATACTTGAACCAGGAGTATGTTGTTGCAGCCTTCACATTCATTTTTGGGTTCCAGTAGTGAACAAAATCTTTAAAAGTTTTATGTTCAATCAAAGAAAATGGCAAATTTAAACGGGCCAAAAAGTTGACAATTTCAATGTCTCTAAGCTGTTCACGGTCTTATGGCTTGTAATTGACCCAATGCTTTAGATTTTGGACTTTTTTCGCTGATGGTCCGGAAAGTCTTCCTTGTTTAACTTTACTGCCCAACACTAATGGCGTCTTATCATCTCGGACCTGCTCATAAGCGTCGTCTTCATTGTAGGTCTAAAAATTAATATGAAACCTGTTAAATACCTAATATTGAAACATTCATCAGCATTTATTTAGAGTTATTGATATTTATAGTTAAATCTTGCTAATGTAATAGTAATAATGACTAACACATATGAAAATAAAAGTTAATATTTAAATAAAAAAAGTAAAAACGTTTCTAAACTTTATTGCACCTGTTCTAACTCATCAAAAGGAACATGGCGCTTTTTCTCCAGGGCTGCAAACTAAACAGGATGCTTCCTTGTCAAATGCGATCTCATGCCAGATGTGTTTCTGTCCGTCAACTTGCAAATTGCAAAACAATACTTGCATTTTGCAGTAACAAGTCGCTCTTCATTAGGTGTAGTACTGACCTCTTCATCAAAGTGATTTCAAATTTTGGTCCTTAGCCTTGGCATTCTTCAAAATGTTGTTCAATTACAATCTTAATACTAATCCAAACTAAATTTTTAACATCTTTTCTTATAAAAAAAATTTATTTTAAGAGCCTTATAATGTTTATCTAAGTAATTTAAAGAGTATAAAACTTTTTCCCAGAGAGTTTTTAAAAACGTTTTTATTACAATTAGCTAGTTAGTTTTGGTTCTGTAGAACCGTAATTGTAACCGTAACCAAAACCAAAAAAAAGTTATTTTAAAAAAGAGTAAACACGATAAGAAATTAAATTATTTAATTGGTGATTTTAATTTTGATTGTTTACAGTATCACGTCAAATTCAACATTAAAGAGTTTTACAATGACTTATTTAAAAACGGAGCGTTTCTCTTAAAAAAGGAATCATTAAATGCGATATCATAGATCATTTCCAATTTTTTTTCTCCATAAATACAGATACTAAATTAACACTAGATAAAAAAATAGCTATTGTGAACGCATCTATAGCAAAGCAAATTTAGCATCATTTAATAACCAATTATCAGTGCTTCATTGGCACCATATTGATCATTTTCAGGACGCCAACTTAGCTTATAACAATTTTCTTAAAACATTCTATTATATTTATGATGCAAATTTTCCTAAAATTGAAACAAACCAAAAGCTTAATAAAATAACATCCCCATGGATAACCGATGTACTAAGAAAATCTTCCACAATTAAACAAAAATTATATATTAAGTACATGAAATCCAAATCAGTTGAAAATAAAACCATTTACAAAAATTATGCTAGAGAGTTCGAAAGACAAAGAAAAATTTCAAAAATAAATACTATCTTGACTGAGAAATCACTGGTAAAGCTAAAACTAAATCAGACGCTTTGCCTAACGGTATTAAAGTTAATGATAAAATTTTATATGCTTCAAGTGATATTGCAGTTGAATTAAATAAACATTTTATTTTAGCAGGGTCTAACTTACCAAAAACTATTCCATCTACTGTTAATTCTTTTGAATTTTTACCTCAAAAAACAACAAATATTATTTGCATTTGAATTATCCTATAAGGAATTTGAAGCTGCTTTCAAAACGATTAAACCAAATAAAGCAATAGAATTCAACGGTATCAACGGATATGTTTATATAAATTCATTCAATATTCTATTTAAAATTTTTTCGTCTTGCGTAAGCCAAGGAGTTTTCCCTGATCAACTTAAAATTGCCAAAGTAACGATAAAATTGCCAAAGTAAACAAGTTTTGATAGTTGTTGCAAACAACTATCAAAATTATTACCATATATATACATATTTATATATATATTTGATAATAATAACACTAATCTTCAAAAACTTCATAACTATGACATTTATTTATCATTCAAATTTGTTTGAATAAATAAATATTAAACGATCAGTATGTAACATGATTTGATAAAAAATAGAGCATGTGAAAATGTTTTAATATTTGATGATCGCCTAAAGAATGATTTGAGATTAGTAACTTGATTCAATTGTCACGTGATTTCATTTAAAAATTACTACAATTGTTTTAATTAAAAATTGATTTACTCACAAACGGTTAAAACATCAATATAATTAGGAAATCATCATGATCCCATATATCAAGTTAAAACAACAAAATTATTTTCCCCAAATGTTTCTTTTATATAAACGAAATTTGTCATTTCTTAAATTAGGACTTTCTTAAAGCATAGGACTTTGTTAGGTCACACCACGGTATGTTTTTATTTAAAAAACTAAACAGCTGGATTGTTCTCCTAACCGCTTGAGCCGTTTTTTACAACTTAATCTAAAAAATGGCATTCAAAATTAGGCGATTATTAGTTTTTATCAATATTTTAATCAATAAATTGAGAAAATATATTGCAAAATAACTTAACTTAACATTTAGTTATATCTAATACAAAATATTGTAAAATATCTAATATAAAACAACTTAACATTTAGTTATATCTAATACAAAATATTGTAAAATATCGAAACCAAACGATATTTTATCGGAACGTATCGAATCATATCGAAACTCAAAAAATATCACTATACATTTTTTCAGAGTTGTTAGTGGGTTAAGAAAATTGAACCCAACCCAACCCAACCCACTGCCACATGAACCCAACCCAACCCATGGGTTGACCCACGGAGTGCATGCAAACATGTATAATTATACCGTTAAATTGGCGACATTTTAATACATTCTAGCCTATACAACCATATTAGATACAAATAATATGTTGTTACTCAGTTACTGTCACTATATGTGTTAGTAACCAAACTAACAAAGAACAGCTTTAACATAAATGAGCACTATATTAGTGAAACATGTCATTTCGCATTCCCCAGCGTACTAATTCGATAGCTTCTACGTTAGCCGGTGATAGTTGCGACCTTGTGTCTGTAATGGAGTGCCCAACAGAAGAAAAGTCTCTTTCTGACTGCGCAGAGCTTGCTGATATGCAGTATAGTCTGCGAGATGTTGCTGCTAGAATGGGATAATCGGCTGCGTTGTCCTTCCAGAAGGTTAAGGGATTCTTGCACGCAGCAGTAACACGAAGACTCTTGTAGCTGGACAGTTCATGTTGGCAAGTCTCCTGTAGCACTGTTGCTTCATTATGTAATTGCGCGTCTTGCGTCTGTGGCCGATCTCGCGTTGACTGCATTGTTCGCAGCTCATCAAACGGGTCCGTTCTTCTCTTCTTTGCTGGCGCTTCTAATTGGAGTTGGACACCTTGTTCCATCAATTCTTCTCCTGCTGCTTTCCTGGCAATTTGTGTAGCAGCGGGCTGCATTTCAGCCAGAAGCCACTGATTGACGTCATTGAGCAAGTCACGCTTAAATCTTTTGTCAGCCGCCGTCACATTAGGTATAAATGCAAAATTTCTGAAAGAGGGATCTAGGAAACACGATAGCCAATGCATTGCTTTAATAGATGTCCAAAACTTTAAATCTAAGTATTTAATGAGTTTTTGCCGAAATGCTGCTGCTGCTGTTGTCAATCCTGGTGCAGGTTGAAGCCGCTTAATCAGTAGGTAGTAAGACGGAACTACTAGTTGCATAGTTGGTTCAGTAACCTTCTCCATACCTTCAAATATATCTTTTATGCCGTCAGTCACATCACGAATTTTGCGGTTAACTTTTCTGCTGACATTGGCGATTGTCGATAGCTTGTCCTTGTTTGTCAGAATAACGACGAGTGCGTCATAGCTGTCTTCAACAGAGTCGGCTCGGCGAAACATGGATATCCACGGTCTAGTGTCACCTCCATGCTTTAGTGACTTTGGTAGTTGTTCCTACAATAATTATTATTAACAATATATAAGTTACAACGTAACAACAACAACAACAGTCACAACAACAACATAGCATTAGCGACACCAACAATATCAAACTAATAAAAATATAATAATGTAATTTTTGCAATAAAAAATGTAACAACATATTATTATTGTTCATGTATAACACAGACACACACTGTCATCGCAGAACGAGGTAAAATACTTTTAAGCAACATGAGTTGTAAACATTTACCTGTATGCCAGTAGCTTGCTTGACGTAACGACAGAGGTCAGAAACGGCAGATTCATAGGTAGCAGCCTCGGGTTCTTCGGCCATTGTGTCTTTCCATGCACTGGTGAGGACCGTGTGTATACGGTGGCACATGCAGTCAAGTCGAACATTGTTCTTCAATGCTGCTACGACGTTCGATCCGTGGTCAGTTGTCACTGGCGTATCCTTTTCTGGCAAAGCATATTCAGCGAAGATGGTATTCACCGCAGTTGATATGTTGACACCCGTGTGAGCTTCAGTCCCAAAGTGGCGAATGGCCAACGCTGCATGTTGTACGCAAAATTGTCGGTCAATCCACGAAGCATGAACATCAAGGTACGCTTTTTTCCTGTAGTCGTCAGTGCACAAGTCGAGACACAGTGAAATTGTTCCATCTTCGATAGGCTCCTTAATAGCGTCTATTATTCTCTTCTTTATTTCTGCAGCTTGTAGCCGTGTAGCTTGAGTTACAGTTTCACGTTTAACTAGAGCGTCAGTGATGTCAAATTTTCCATACTTGGCGCCAAAGTCAACACATGTTTGAAGCAGTCTCTTAAAACCATCGTCTTCGACAGATCGAAAAGAACGATAACCATCAGCACAGAATTCTACTTCTTTTCTTTTCATAAGGTCACAGTCATCTTTTGTCAATTGACACTTTAACGCGAAACATTGACGAATCTGCAGTTGTTTGCTGTCCTTCGTGCCGCATAATTTTGCATGATTTATGAGATTTTTTGTGCCAAAGCAGCTTAGACCATCAGCAGACTTATACGCATACACTTTTTTGCATACGGTACACGCACAGAAATATTTCAATTCAACACTCGATGGCTCTCTATTTCCGGCAACGTCACGCTTTTCAAATATTAAAGTAAACCTATCCCAAATCGCAGATTTTGCAGCCTCGTACGGTTTGAATAAATAATTATTGGGGTAACGTTTCAATTTATTTTCTAATTCATCGGCATTCGCCATCATGCTTAGTTTGAATTATTACGATGCTTTTAATTTAATTTTATGCTGTTTATATAGCCGTACTCAGCGATGAATTTGCTATATGACGTCATTCACGCAGAAAAAAACGCTCTAATCGCTAACTGTAAAAAACTGCTCTTGCGTCATCGAAAGTAATTATGCTTTCGATGACGCAAGAGCAGTTTTTTATTACACTAATTATTATACATTTTTTTTTTTTACATTAATACAGCGCACAGTGGGCCAGTAGGTGGACAAAATGGGAAAAATTTTAGTTGTCTAATCTTGAAAACCTATTTAATTTTAGTATCTACATATATTAGGAGAAATCTATTGATAATTTATTTATATTAAATCCCTTAGTTACCAGGACTCTAAGCATTTGAATATTGAGATAAAATTAAAAAAAAAAAAAATTATAAATAAGTAATTAACGGTGACATCAACGTTGTGTTGTATTTCAATTACATCTACGTTTTTGAAACAAAAAATTAGTACATGTTATTCTAGAGTATTTAGAGATAAGAAAAACCAATGTGTGAAATAAATTTGTCATAGCATGTTATCTCAGTTATACTTTGAAAATCACAGATTAAAAAAAAAAATTTCTTAAGAAACTTATTTTTTGCCGCACAATAACTAATAATTACCACAATTTGCCATGTGTTGTCTTATATTTATTTGAGCTATATGATGCTTCAATCGAGTTTTAATTGATTGCTCGTCCCCTTAAATCCCCGTTCAGATTTTATGTATGTTTTAACTTGGTTGCTATGATACTAAATTTTGCATAGCAACAACTCATTTTTACATTAACGTTGTTTTAACAGTATTTTACTTGCGCTAAATACACAATATCGGGGGTATGTATTAAAATGAGATTCAGAATTCTTATGAGGTTAACTTTTTTTGGTTACTATGGATACCTTACTTTGCATAACATAGCAACAACATATTTTCGGTAGTTGTTAGTAATTTAATTACTAACACTGACAGTAATTTAATTACTTTTAATTTTAATTACTAACACTTGTAGTAACTTAATTACTAACAAGTATTAGTAGTCCAGGCGGCATACATATTATAACATTTTACTTTTAAATACAAAATACTTGTTACAATAATTATTTAGATATGGTTTTGTTAAACTTAGACATTCATAATTTTCTCCAAAAAAAACAATCTTACTATTCCAAAACAAAATATTACTGAAGATCTATTAAAATTTATTCAGCCAAAATTTGCTAATTTTAAAGACGTTGATTTTAGACATGCTGTTTAACGATTTGTTTACTTGTATAAAAAAAAGTGGAAATCTGCAAACTATACTGTGAAAAATTTTGAAAAGAAGTTTGTGAACTGGCTTAATGAATATTTAATTGTCAGAAAAAAAGACAATGAACCAACTGCAAGTAGACGTGGTCGAAAACCAGTTGCATTTGATAATAGTTCTAATAAAACTAAAAAACGGCGTGTATCTTGTTTAATTGAATCTCATTCATCCAATGAATTATTTTTTGCAGCTAATAAAAAATTTAGAGATGAATCTGTTGTTATTGCTGCCAAGAATGTTTTAAATATATCAAATACAGATAAAGCAACTAAATATTCAGCAGACGAAGCACTGGTTTTAATAATTGATGCAAGTCTGACAAAAGCTTCCTATCAATTGATTAGAAGCGGAGCCTTGGAGAAAGAATATAACATCTACCTCGCTTACAATGATGTCAGAGATGCAAAATTGAAATGTTATCCTGCAAACATAACAGTAGAGGACTATTCAGCTTCAGTTCCTTTAAAAGATTTAATGACTCATACTTTGCAAAGAATCTGTGCAGTTCAGGAACCTGTGCTAAGGCACTTGATATTGAACGACAAAGCAATAAAAACAATGACACTAACGTGTAAGGCTGGTTTTGATAGTGCTACTGGCCAAAGCATTTATAAACAAGTTTTATCAGAACCCGACATTAACAGAGATTTAAAGCGTGAAGAATCATTATTTATTACTTGTATTGTCCCATTGGATTTGACTGGATTTAACAACAGCAACGAAAAGGTGCCTATTTGGAGAAATCAAAAGTCGTTCTCCACAGCCTATTGTAGACCCATAAGATTTGCATACAAAATGGAATCCAAGGAATCTGTGATTGAAGAAGATCAGTACATTAAAAGTGAGATAGAAAGCTTGGGTGTGATTTTATTAGAGGTTTGCGGATCTTCTATTGAAGTGAATTGTATTATTGAACTTACAATGATTGATGGGAAGGTTCAAACAATATTATCTGAAAAAAATAACTCATACCAATGCTGTTCAGTGTGTGGTGTCTCTCCAAAAAATATGAATAGTCTTGATATCCTTAATATAGATTATACTAACAGAGAGTTCAAATATGGTCTTTCCAGTCTTCATGCATGGATTCGATTTTTTGAGATGTTATTGCACATTGCATATAAAAAAGAAACAAGAAAGTGGCAAGCAAGATCTAAAGAACACAAAGAAAAGGCATCTGTAGCTAAACAAAAGATTCAGACTGATTTTATGAACAAAATGGGACTTGTTGTTGATTTCCCTAAAAGTGGTGGTTCTGGAACAAGTAATGATGGCAATACCTCAAGGCGTGCTTTTGCAGCATATGAACAAACAGCTGAAATTCTGGGTATTGACCAAAACCTTATATTCAGATTTTACATTATCTTGGTAACGCTCTCTTCAGGATATGAAATAGACTGCTTAAAGTTCAAGGATTATTGTTTTGACACTTTTAGACTATATGTGTCCCTTTATCCATGGTATTACATGGCTCAATCAGTTCACAAAGTATTGATACATGGACATGACATAATTAAAAGCCTTACATTACTCATCGGACTTATGTCAGAGGAAGCTCAAGAGGCTAGAAATAAAGACTTTAAATCTTATCGCGAAAATTTCAGCCGAAAAACATCCAGAAAAGCAACAAATACTGATCTTATCAATAGACTCCTAGTTTCCAGTGATCCTGTTATTTCATCATTGCGTAAATCAACATCACACCAAACAAATCATAAAGCATTTCCTTCAGATGTTTTACAATTACTTAAAAAATCTTCAAACGATATTATTGTTTTATAATTTTTTGATGTAATTTAAAATTGATAACGTTTTCTTGCACTATTTTTTGCTTTTATTATTCCTAAAACATTATTTACCTAAATACTCAATTTTTATTCAATATAGGTGGGTCAAAAATCCGATAAGATATTCAAATATCAATTTACCACTTTGTAACTAAGGAAAGTATCCGGTAACTAAGCAATATAAGTATCCATAACAACTAAATTTAAAAAATTATCACTTTTGTAAGAAGTGTGATCTCATATTGGTACTCATGCCAAATTTAGTGAATATAGCACTTATAAAATATCTGCAGATAACAAAAGTAGGTTGTTGCTAAGCAAAATAAAGGTATCCATAGCAACGAAATAAAAAAATATTACCTTCATAAAAAGCGCAGACATCATATTAGTACTCATACTAATTTTAGTGAATATAGCTCTAATATTAAATTAGTTATGAATTTTGTCCAGTAAAAGTGCATTCTGGCCCACTGTGCAGCGGCCTGGATATCGATGTGTTGACGTCAATTCGACGGTTGGCTTTAACAAAACTGCGTCATTGGATAGCAAATCCGTTAAATCTTAAGCGCAAATAATGAAATAAACATAACGGTGAAACGGCGAAAATACAATGAAAATGGTGGCGTGGGTTATCAGTGGGTTATACTTCCTCAACCCAACCCAACCCAACCCAACCCATGGGTTAACCCAACCCACTAACAACTCTGCATTTTTTAGCAATAAATTATGCGATATTTATTGCTAAAAGCAATACTGACATCGTGTATATCGAAACCCAAACAATATTTTATCGGAACCATATCGGATCATAGCAATTCATATCGTAACCCATTATCGTAAAAAATTTTGGATATTTCGATAACGATACGCAGATGCTTAGTAAAAATGTTAAATAGGTTGCCCATTCTATTAGATTCTTTATCCTTTTTTTAATTTATTTGTAAATCTTCAAACAAGTTTGATGTGTTTTGGTACTTAGGAAATTTTACCTTCAAAAAATACTTTTGAAAAAACGTGTCCCACGGCAAGTTTTTTAAGTAAGAGTGGTCTTAAGACATGAAAAATATATAAAAGAAACCTAACTTTATTATAAAAAAAAATATAAGAAAATGAAGTTCATAAAAGTTACTTGTTTTTTGTCAAAAAGTAAATGTTTTTTGTTGCGCACTGGAATTGCTATCTGTTACTACAATAGTCATCAAATATCTAATATAAAAGTTTTAGATCTTAATACTAATTAAGCAGGTATTAAAAGATTATAAAGATTTAAAAATACTTTACCGCATGGTCAAAAATATATAGAGAATATATTAAAAGGCCAAACGTTATTATTATTATATTTTCTTTTTTATACTCGATAAGAGCTGGATACAGTGCCGTTAAGTTAAGAGTTTAATGTACAATAGTTTAAATATCGAATCCTTCTTCCGCTACTCGAGTTGTTGTTGTTGCATTTTGTCTTGTTTTATATATTTTTTGTTGACTTTCTCCGCAAATAATTTGTGAAGCAATTTTTTGAACTATGTCTAGTTTCTTTAACTGTGATGGTGATGTAGATAAGAGAATTACACTAGAATACTCAAGCTGAAATCTTACTAATGATATATAAGCCAATCTCAGAATGTCCCGAATTAGGTACCGACTATCTCTCGAAAGAACTCCCAAGATACCTTGACATTTTTTTTTTAATATTATCTATGTAAGGACCAAAGGTAAGATGCCAATCAAGGGTTACTCCTAACAATTTAACTGTTTTGACTGGATTGATTATACAACCGTCTACTACCATCTGTAAATTATGCGGCAGTTTCTTTCTAGGGTTCTTAAATGTTATAAAATGTGTCCTTGATGAATTTATTGTGAGGCTATAAGACTTACAGAAGTCTTTGGTTTTATAAAATATATGTACCAATTTCGTTGCTAGTGCATACGAGTCCACACCTTCCTCAAAGTGGGTAATTTCGTCAGCAAACTGAGTTGTATGAGAATTAGAGCAAGTTGGAAGATCTCTAATGTAAATATTAAAAAGTTTAGGACTAAATCCATTTTCCTGAGGAAGTCTTCATAATATTGGCTTCCACTGGGTTACTTGATTTGCCTGAATGACTCTCTGCTTCCTATCACATAAATAGCTATGGAACCAGGATATTGTGCTCAAGCTGCAGCGTATTTTGAATAGTCCGATAATCAGATGTTGGTGTGGAACGGAGTCAAATGCCATAGACAGGTCAATCATAATAGCACTTGCAAATTTATCCTGATCAACGCTACGCATCCAAACGTCCGCAACATTTATGAGAGCATACTCGCGCCTCGATATCTCTCTAAATCCATATTGTTCTGGAGGAATTGTCTTATTTATATCACAAAAAGTAGACAGTTGTCAAGCTATTATCTTTTCAAACATCCTTTCTAATACGGGAAGTATTGAAATAGGTCTATAATTCTCTGGTTTTGATTTCAATCCTTTTTTTTTTCTTGACTGCAACTATATTAACTTTTTTCCACATTATTGGAAAATAGTTATCTTCAATGCTTTTGTTAATAATTACTGTTATGTTTGGCGAATTTTGCAGCTAATTTTTTTAAAACAAATGCTGGTAGACCATCGTACCCTGTAGACGTTTTTACTTTCAGATTCGCTAGATGTTGGTAAAGTATTTTGCAATCTATTTTTTAAGACTGAATGAATCTTTAATGTTGCAACCTGGAATTAAGTTTAACAAAGATATTTCGGGAGCTCTCACAGAATCTGCTAAATAGGAGTTTAGGACAATCAAGTCTATGATCGCCTTTTCATTTTTTTGGGAAGAAAAACTTAGTTCTATTATGAATGCCCAAGCATTCCTCAGTGGTTAATTAGTTGTTTTTTTTTTCCATATTGTTTCGAAGGTGAATCATTTCTTTAATTTCTCAATTCATCCATTTAGGCTTGTTTTATCTAAAAGGATACAATTAAAGTGGAATCAAATTGTCAAATATTTTTATTATAGAGGAATGTCATGTGTATAGCATTGTGTCTAGAGATATATTACAATTATTACTGTTATTAATCACTATTTGGCTTGTGATCAAGTTAAGTTTGGCAAAGTCAACTTTATTGAAAGATCGTTTGGCAATAAGTTCAATTTTTGTACTAATTGCTACTTTAAGATTTGCTACCACTGGTTACACTGGGTGCGCTAAATTTTCTTTTGAAAACTCCGTGTTAAACGCGCACGAATGAGTAACAACAGTAGCAGCATGAGCAGCAGCAGCGTTAAGTTAAACATTAATTATAAGCGATAAGTAATAATTTGATATTCTCATAAACAAGTAGGGGAAAAAAGGTATGATGGAGAATGGGGCATGATAGCTTTTTAGATGGATTTATTCTTTTTTTCTTTAATATAACTTTTTTTTTTACAAACTTGTTAACGTAACAATGTCTGGAGCAAGCAGACGAAGGTTTTATATTCTTGTTAATTTATTTATATTTTACTACCAATATCAACAAAATTTAAAATAACCACAAATTGTAAAATATTTGCACATGTAAATAAATATATGTATAAATATTCATAAATATAAAAACCCGTAAAAAGAAAATAGCCACAATATTTTATTTACTAATAGTTAATTTGGTTCCAAAAATATTCCATAATTATGGAATATTTTTGGAACCAAATTAACTAATAGTAAATAAAATATTGTTATTTATTATTTTAATAAATTGAAGGATGCTACAGATGTTTTTTTCATGAATATTAAGAACTCTCAGTTCTTTCATTACTTGTTTAGTACTAGCATATATTTTTAGATCTCAGTACCTCGGTCTCGGATTACCGAGAAAATTAATAGGAAAAATATGAAAGACGAGATTACTTAAAAAATTTTTGAACGAGAGGAGAGTTACAACGTTTTTGAGTAAACAAGAATCCTCAGCATAAATCCTCAGGTTTGGGGTCGTTATCATGTAAAGATACTTATATAAAAATGAAAAAAAATAGTAAAAAAAAACTCAAAAAGTAAAAGTAAAAAGCACTGCTAAACCAAAATATTTTTGTAAAGTAAAAAAGTTTGTAGAAAGTACTTTTTATTTACAAAGTAGAAAGTACTTTTTAGTTACAAAGTAGGAAGTACTTTTTAGTTACAAAGTAGAAAGTACTTTTTAGTTACAAAGTAGAAAGTACTTTTTAGTTACAAAGTAGAAAGTACTTTTTAGTTACAAAGTAGAAAGTATTTTTTAGTTACAAAGTAGAAAGTACTTTTTAGTTACAAAGTAGAAAGTATTTTTTAGTTACAAAGTAGAAAGTATTTTTTAGTTACAAAGTAGAAAGTACTTTTTAGTTACAAAGTAGAAAGTACTTTTTAGTTACAAAGTAGAAAGTATTTTTTAGTTACAAAGTAGAAAGTACTTTTTAGTTACAAAGTAGAAAGTACTTTTTAGTTACAAAGTAGAAAGTACTTTTTAGTTACAAAGTAGAAAGTATTTTTTAGTTACAAAGTAGAAAGTACTTTTTAGTTACAAAGTAGAAAGTACTTTTTAGTTACAAAGTAGAAAGTACTTTTTAGTTACAAAGTAGGAAGTACTTTTTAGTTACAAAGTAGAAAGTACTTTTTAGTTACAAAGTAGAAAGTATTTTTTAGTTACAAAGTAAAAAGTACTTTTTAGTTACAAAGTAGAAAGTACTTTTTAGTTACAAAGTAGAAAGTATTTTTTAGTTACAAAGTAGAAAGTATTTTTTAGTTACAAAGTAGAAAGTACTTTTTAGTTACAAAGTAGAAAGTACTTTTTAGTTACAAAGTAGAAAGTATTTTTTAGTTACAAAGTAGAAAGTACTTTTTAGTTACAAAGTAGAAAGTATTTTTTAGTTACAAAGTAGAAAGTATTTTTTAGTTACAAAGTAGAAAGTACTTTTTAGTTACAAAGTAGAAAGTACTTTTTAGTTACAAAGTAGAAAGTATTTTTTAGTTACAAAGTAGAAAGTATTTTTTAGTTACAAAGTAGAAAGTACTTTTTAGTTACAAAGTAGAAAGTATTTTTTAGTTACAAAGTAGAAAGTATTTTTTAGTTACAAAGTAGAAAGTACTTTTTAGTTACAAAGTAGAAAGTACTTTTTAGTTACAAAGTAGAAAGTATTTTTTAGTTACAAAGTAGAAAGTACTTTTTAGTTACAAAGTAGAAAGTATTTTTTAGTTACAAAGTAGAAAGTATTTTTTAGTTACAAAGTAGAAAGTACTTTTTAGTTACAAAGTAGAAAGTACTTTTTAGTTACAAAGTAGAAAGTATTTTTTAGTTACAAAGTAGAAAGTACTTTTTAGTTACAAAGTAGAAAGTATTTTTTAGTTACAAAGTAGAAAGTACTTTTTAGTTACAAAGTAGAAAGTATTTTTTAGTTACAAAGTAGAAAGTATTTTTTAGTTACAAAGTAGAAAGTACTTTTTAGTTACAAAGTAGAAAGTACTTTTTAGTTACAAAGTAGAAAGTATTTTTTAGTTACAAAGTAGAAAGTACTTTTTAGTTACAAAGTAGAAAGTATTTTTTAGTTACAAAGTAGAAAGTATTTTTTAGTTACAAAGTAGAAAGTACTTTTTAGTTACAAAGTAGAAAGTACTTTTTAGTTACAAAGTAGAAAGTATTTTTTAGTTACAAAGTAGAAAGTACTTTTTAGTTACAAAGTAGAAAGTACTTTTTAGTTACAAAGTAGAAAGTATTTTTTAGTTACAAAGTAGAAAGTACTTTTTAGTTACAAAGTAGAAAGAACTTTTGCGCGTAATAAATGTTACAAAATTAATTCCCTCTAGACAATCTAAATTACTTAATCTGGACATTCTCTTTGGAGAAACCCCTATAAATGATTCCTAAACAATTTCCTCGAAAGTTAAATCTGCACGAGCATTTCGCGCTTGAATGGAATAAATAGATGTGAAAATAAAATAAAGAAATGTAAAAATATAAAGTTAAATGACAATAAACATACTGTAATAAACTAAAATTTTAAGTATTTGATTTATTCAAAAAAAAATTTAATTTATGACATTTTGCATAGCAATTGTAACTTTGATTTTTAAAATTGAACAAATTCAAATAGTTTAATGGAAAAAATTGCGAGAGGAACTTGTTTCAAATGGTAAAACTAGACAGTAGTTTTGCCATTTCAAATAAGTTCCTCTAATTATTGTCAAGTTGAATCTATCTTGAATCCTGGAGGTGTGAAGAACAAATTCATCAAGCGAGCAGACTACAACACGAAACAAGTTCACGCTCATTTATGGAAGTTCTATTAATATTTCTATGTTCTTTCTGCTTCTGCAGACAAAACAACTCAACTTCAATCTCGCTCAAAAATATTTTACTCTTTTTTTAAAGTAAAGCTAACATTGACTGAAGAAATTTTTGCTAAGCTATCATCTAATATTGGACTAGTTTCAACCATATTGCGAATACATAGGAGTAAAAGTAGGGGTTATAAACGAATAACGATAAATCAAATTAATAATGATTAATCGTTGATCGATTAATTTACAACAAATAATCGATTAATTTTTTTCTTTAAAATGCTACAATTGTTATAGGTTTTATTAACACTTTGTTGTTTTGATAGCAAAAAGCATTTTTTTAAAGAAACAATAACAACGGTTTTCACTTTTCTGGTTTCGGTTAAAAAGTATACCATGTTGTCTAACGTTTGAAAGCATTTGTCATTGGAAAACAAGCGATACTATTATACAAAAGCAAAGATTGTTCAGCCAATATTAAATTGAATTCATCGACTTCAAGTTTCTTATATCATTTAGAGCACAAACATAAAATTTGTCCGACTATAATTGTTTCTATAAAGACAACAAATACGCCAAGTGTTGCTGCTTATTGTAATAAAACACATAAAAAAGCCAAAGTATTGCCTCGTTTAACCGCAGTAGATCATATTTCTTTTGCAACTTAGGCCAATAGTAAAAATATTAAAATTGGCTGGAAAGCTTAAGGACTTAAAACCACGAATCATCGAATTGCTCTAAAGGCAACTGCTATGCATAACGGTTGCCTTTATAGCAAGTTGATAATTGGTGATTTGAGCAATTTTTGATTTATGCTAAATTTCTTGAGCAATTTTTCATTTTATTGAGCTTGCATAGTTGATATATAAACTACATAATCATTAGGGCAGGTCGATTTTTAACTTTTTTTTAGATTTTAACATTGGACATGTTGAGAAAGTTGCAAACTAACGTGATAATAAGTAAAAACAAAAAATAAAGATTTTTTTGACAGCCAATTTTTGAGGAAATAAAATTTAGTTTTACTATAAAAGCCGATATGAGGGGGTTAATAAAAAAATATTTAAAAACAGCAGATAATTATAGAAGCTAATGCAACAAAAACAAGTTTCAATTTTAACTCTGTTGTTTTGCTTTTTTAAATATTTCTTATTAAAAAAACAACAACAAAAAAAACAAGCTTCAAGAAAAAAGTTTTATTTGTTGTTAAAATACAGTTTATTAAGATCAAACGTCATCATACTTTTGACAATATGAACCCTTTGAAGAAAAATTAGGTCTCTTTTGACAACTGAATTTTTTTGCAATGATATGTTTATGCCTTGCTTCTATTCCATACACTGTATGGCAAGCTTCAGATGTCATTTTCACAGCTCTCTCAACACTCTGAGTATGAGAAGGCAAAACTGGTAACTCAAACTTCGTTCCATTAAGCAATGATTCTTGTAAATGCTGAGATAAAATGTGTTCAGTGAGAGCTGGTTCACAAATACCTGTTTGAGAAAGGTCTACTAAATCCGACCAATGATATGCATCAGTATTTATTGCAGTGATTTTGTTTAATCTTGTTGTATGCACCGTCATATTTCTAAATGAATTAATTTTAAATTCTAAAAATAAAAATCTTTTTTTGATCTTGTTTAAGTTTTTTTTAAAAACAAAATTTAATAAATTAATTTTAATCATATTGAAAATGTATAACTGCTGATTGTGAAACTTATTATCCAATTTTATTTCAAACCAGCTAACTGCATACACTTGCACAATAAATTTTATAATTTGTTGAAGCTTATCTTGCATTTGTGGTAGATATGTGCCTCTTGTCCAAATACACAATAATTGAATTGCCAAAGTTAACCATCTTGAATGATTTAATGGTCCAATTTTCCACTTTGCATATTTATGATCAACATTTTCCTTTGAAACTCCAAGAACATATTCTAGAAGAAGTCTTTGATCACAACTCAAATCTTTTAATGTCTTTTCATGAAAATGTATGTTATCTAGATGCCCACTAATTTTTATGAAGTCAACTTGAGGGAGATCTTGATAGTTATTTTCACAAAGTTTTCCAATTGGATCACTAAAAAGATTAGGGCTTTTGGTGCCTCCATCATGATGCTTAAAAATAGCTCGAAAGGGAAGTTCATTTTGGTGAAGTGAACAGCCAATAATGTGCAATTTGCTATTAATTTTTTTTTCTACAGCTGTTACAAGCCCACTTTTCCAACCAGTGTTAGTAGCAGTATTATCAAGGAGGATAGCTTTTAGAGAATGAGCAATCTTAAATTCATTTAAGACACTAGCAACTTAATCTCCTAACAAAAGTCCTGTAGCACCTTTAATTGTAATGACTCTGTGAGTAAGATATGATCCAATTTCAGACCCAGACTCTATTGTAAAAGTTAAATGGTGCTCTGACTGTTTATCTTTTCTTAAATTAATTTTTCCGTTTGGATACTTAACTTCTCTGTAAAATAAAGTGTCTTTGTCAACTTTTCCATCAACTCCAATACATATTATGCTATAAATATCTTCCATATGCTTATCTTGACTTATACTTTTTACTCTAGTTTTCTCTCTATCAATTTTTGATTTATCAATAAATACTGTCTAAATTCTAAATTAAGATTTGGCCAAAGTAGGCCCACAGCCTGCAAATCTAAGAGGAAAGCATTAGCAAGGCTAGCCCCAATACTTGATGAAACATCAGCCCTAATTAATTCCAAAGCATATCTTGATGGTTTAAACAAATTGTAAGCCCCAGATATATTTATAATTGGTTTGTAACAACGATCATTGTCAAAGTTAACAGGAGTCTATAAAAAACATTCAAGCAAAAAAAGATGAAAATATTAAAGGTACATAACAATAAAAAAAGTACATTATATGACAACATATACCTTTAATACTTCACTTATTTCATTACTGTAACTTTTCAAGTGTTCATCATCATTCATTACTGCTGCATCCAACCTTTCTATGTTGTTATCAAATGATGTATACGTATTGCTTTTTTGTTGAGAAACTTCATTTAAAACCTGCTTCTGACATTTCTTATTTCTAGCAGAAACTTTGTTTGTCTTATTAACACTTTTACGATCAATGGATCCAAGTTGAAACAACCCCTTAGGACCTAGTTTTGCTCTCTGATCTTTCAAATACATTCTATCTTCTAATGGAACCTAGAAAAACAACGATGAATCTTTTAAAATAAAAACACAATTTATATCATTTATTCATTTTGGTCATTTTGAGATAAGTATGCAGTTTTGTTATATTTTGTCAAGCAAGAAATCAAATTTTCAAACACATCTCTTGCAAAATGTCATATTAGCACTTATCATATATATATATATATATATATATATATATATATATATATATATATATATATATATATATATATATATATATATATATATATATATATATATATATATATATATATATATATATATATGACTTTAATATTAAAATGATCTCAACCTTTCTGTCAAGAGGACATGTGCAAACTATATGTTGTGTTTGACAATTGTCTTCCAAGCACTTTACAAATTTATCATTACAAAAACGAACAGGTAAATTACATTTGCAAGCTGAAATATCAAAAAGAGTGTCTAAACTCTTCTCAAGGTTATTACACTTCACTTTAGAAAGAGATTTTCGGTTAATTTGTTTTGCTTTCATGAAGCATAGTTTGTTTATTAACTTTACCACATAATAATTATCATATAGTGGTAACTTTGGATTCACAGTGTGCCATATTTTTATCACATTAATTGCTATAATTTTTGCAATGTCATAATCTTTTAAGTCTTGGTTGATGGCTTTAAGGAAATAGCTGTATTGAATAATCTGGCGAATGCTTGGTGGCTCTGCTTCATTTAAAGGTGAAGGCTGACCACCAAATTTTTTACCAAAACTGCCACGTGTTAAAACAACTTTATGGTTTTTAGGCATTTCATTAAAACATATTATTGTAAATAACATATGCTAAAGCAAATATAACGACTTTAAAAACAATTACCAATCTAAAAGTTTGTTTATTTATTTTTGAACAAGCCCAAAAATTTCCGCTAATTTTTAAAAGTAACTTTAGGAGAAAGTTTCATAGAAATATATTAAAATTATAAATTTTTTTTATTAAATCATTATTTCCTATATTAATTATAAAAAGAATTAGTTATTTTTATAAAAAAATGTTTTATTTTTAAAACATTATAACTATTTCATTAAAAATCTCAAGCATTTGTATTTTGAAATGATTAAAGATATTTTCTCTCAACGCTTATAAAAATTTACATTCAAACTTAAATCATATCAATAATATTCACCAAAATTATTCAAATGCTCCAAAAACTATTAAAATTTGTTGAAAAAGCTTTTATAAATGATAATAATATATTACTAGGCATCTTTATCAACTAGTCCAAAACTTCAGTTCCAAAATCGACCTGCCCTAATAATCATGTACATTGTTCAGACAAATTTTTATTATGATTTTAGAATGAATATAATAAATAGATCAATGCCTTTAGAAAGAAAATTTAATATTGTTATTAAAAAGTTAAATGATTTTGGCTTAAATTTGATCAATGATATCTTTGGATGTGTTACTAATGGTGCATTAGTCATGAGAAAAATTCGGCGAAAAATGGGAGTTACCCACCAACTTTGCTACTACCATGAAATTCCTCTTGCGCCGCAAAATGAGTTTCTTGGCAATAGCCATATCAGAGTTATCAGGTAATCTTTTAAAATACCCAAATAAAAATGAAATTGTTAAATTTGCTCGAGAACTTTCATACGTTTGTTTCTACATGAGGAAGTAGAAGCACCACCTGTGTCTGATATTAAATCGACTTATAATGTAGAATCTATAAGAAAAGAAAACTAAAGTTGAAGAATTAGCAGAAATGATATCAAATATAACTTCAGCAACAGTAAGATATATACGACTAACTAGTAAGTCATCCCCTCATGTGGTTTTGACTTGTATTAAACCAGAAATGGTAGTACTTGAGAGCACAAGAATAAAATATAGCAAAAACATTTGCTCAAAAATATAATCTTTTTTGTACTAAAAAGTAGAGACAAAACTTTTTATTTTAAATTTAATAGTTAAGTAAACTAAAGGTTGACAGGTCTGCGAAAGGTTTATTTAGATATATACAAAAAGTTTATTTTCTACTTTTTAGTACAAAAAAGATTATATTTTTGAGCAAATGTTTTTGCTATATCTTATTTTTTTACTTTTTAGTCTTTACAAAGAGTTACGATATATTAATATTTGAAAAAAAAATTATTTTTTTTTAAACAAAGTACTTTTAAAAGATTTTTAAAAAATACAAACCCACAAGCAATCTTAGCCAATTTTAAAAATGAAAAGATTTGTTAATGAATGAAGATTACTTTTAAAAACAAACCCGCAAGCAATTTAAAACCTAATTTCTATATAAAAAGTTAGTTTTACAGTGCATTAAGGCAATAAAATTACTCAATAAATAGTTATTATCAAATACAAAAATAAAAGTTATTATCGACTACTTCTATCTTTTACTGTATGATAACTTCGTTCTTCCAAAAATTCACTTTACTCTCGGCCTTAAAGCGGTTATGACGCTCCTTCTTGGGGGGCTGAACATGTCTTTGCGTGCCTTGGTATGGTGGTCTCTGTATGGCAATTAGCCGGAGGAGAATAAACCACAATACCAAAAGTTATTATCAAATACAATACAATACAAAAAAAAAAGGTAATATCAAATAAACAAACTTATTTGAGGACGATTTTTTTTGAGGTAAACTCTTCAACTCTTTGTCGGTTCGACTAACAGTACTTATTGCATCTTCTAACATCGTGTACAATTATTGTCCACTTCTCTATGCTACCTTTTTAACACGACTTCTTTCTTACACTCTAACATACCTTTGTTCTTCCCGAACTCCCTTTATTCTTGGTCCGTAGAACAGCAGGTAATGACGCTCCTTCGGGAGGTGAAATTGCCTTTGCGGGCCTTGGTAATGTGGCCTCCACAAGGCAATTAGCTAGCGGAGGATAAACCGAAATACCATCAAGTGAAAGAAAAGATAAAAAGGCCAAATTCTTTAGAAAAGGTTTACAACGCTATTCTTAGCCTTTCACCATCTTCTGTTGAAGCAGCAATTATTTAAAGTACTGCAAGATTTATTTATTACTAAGTAAAGAACTAGTTTAAATGATGACAATTTCATAATCTTTTTTAGGATCTGATGAAAAAAGCGAAATAAAATCATATGAAGTTGTGTTTACTTTTTTTAACCTGTAAGAATTTATTTGAAAAAATCAATCGAATAATTTTTCAAAAGTTAATCGTTAATCGATTATATTGAAACACCAGTTAATCTACCACCCCTAGTTTAAAGTTATAAGAAGGTTGAAGCTCCCAAAAACGTCGAGAGCGTTCGTCAGACAGTTTATAGCTTAAGAGCGTATGTGAAGGGCAAAGTGATGAAGGAAATAACGCCAATAAAGTTCAATGAAGGAAAGTTTTCCTATGTGAGTGATGAGGCAACACTTAAAAAAATAAAAGTTATGAACATCCATATTTTTGGACCGATTTGGACCGAACAATGACAATCAAAATCTTGATATGATTGAAATGGGAAAAGAATGTGGTACTAAAACTTAGAGGTTGCAAAATCATCAAATAATGATCTTCGCATTTTATACTGACCAAGATTGCATTGATCAAACTCTTGATGGGGCAAGTAAGTGTACTTAATGCGGTCTGCTCTCACAACAAGAAGAAGATTGATTACGATCCTACTTTGTTAAGTATTAAAACTCTCGAAGATTATCTAACAACAGTAAAAAAATTCAAATACAAACTTAAATTAGCAATACAGCTTAAAGAAAATGCTCAATCTCTTGGAATTAAAATCAAATTGCTGGTTCTCAATGTCAGAAGTTGATGAAACAGTGCATTGAAAGTGTTACAAAGCTATAAAAAAAACTCTTAAAGCATTTGGACATTGTTGGCCTGATTATTTAGGACGAGCGTTCGTGAATTAATAGCAACTGTTCAACCATGTAAAGTGTCTATGGACGCCATGAGTGGCAATGATTTGGACTTAAACATTGCAGGAGGAATTGAAAACAAAAGAAAGCTTTATTTATGATCATTAATTGAAGAAATTGAAATAGAGATTCTTAAAAGACGTCCGATCTTAACTGCTAGTCTACTCTAATTTCTAAACAAGCAAGGAGTTCTTGAAAAGCTGAAAAGATACCGTTTTACACTCTCATCAAATAAAAAAATAATTGCAGAAGCTCAAAGACTGGCTAAAACATTTAACTAACCCTAAATATTTTTCACTCCTTTTAGTAATGATGACAGTGATGATATCATGGAAATTGCATCTCAAGTTCAGCAGACAGTGGAACCAATGATCCGAAGTTACGTCTTCTTTCTTCCTTAAAACTTCGAAAAACTTTAAATTTTGCCCCAAATCTCAAAGATCCACTGAGACAGAAAAAAAGAAGTTATACAAATTTAATTTTAATTTGAAGTTAATTTTTGAAATTAACACGGGTTAAAGTTATTCCAACCAACATCGATTTGATGCGACAAAATTTTTCAATTGTAAGCAATTATGTTCCCAGTTTATTAGCAATGAAAGATCACAGAAAATTTTAATACTATTATTATTAACTTCCCTTTTTGTTATATTTATTGTTTTGTTTGATATCCTGTCAGATTTTTCTTTACATATTGAATAAGAAGTAAAAATGATTGGGAAATGATCACTTTCATCATTACTTACGTCGGTTTTTATAATCCTACTTTGAGTGTTACTGTATCGGACAAAACATGGTGGACAAACTCATATTCAGAACAAAAGTTGATCAAAAACTATAAAAAACGAGTAAAACAATTGTACATATTGATTTTTAAATACTTTATTTTGTTCTTTTAAAATCACAAAAAAATTATAGCACACTTTTCTCAACAAACTACATTTTCCTTGGACGAAACAAGGTGGACAAATGAAAACGATTTTTTTTGAAAATGAAAAGCTTTTTATTAAAAGATTTCATTGTCTTTATTCAATTTACCGTATTCTTTTGTTTTCACTTTTATCATAATAATATTACTCTAAAATAATAAAATAGATTTTGGAACGTCTGACCAATTATTTTTCAATTAAACTAAAAATAGATTAAACTCGTGATATATGGCGTAAATTGCAACTTAAAATGATTTACGACAAATTAGGAAGTGTTTTACGTGAAAATAATATTAATGATTTTAAAAGCGGAAAACGTCAAGCTAAAATTTGTAGAAAATATAATATAGATAAATCGACTGTAAGCAAAACTATCAAATCATTTGGAGCTATGGTTTGGGGATGTTTCTCAGCACTAGGAACTGGTCCTATTCACAAAGTTAATGGAATTATGGACCGCTTTGTTTACAAAGATGTAATGGAAGATGATATGTTACCACATGCTGAATGGGAGATGCCCCTAAAATGGATTTTTCAACAAGATTTTAGGGCTTTTGCAGTAGTTACATAAGTTTGGACTTTTTTAATTGGTTATTTTTACGCTACTTTTTTTAGTGAATATCACTAAATTATTCTCTATATGAAGAGAGAGCGGTTGATAAATAATTTTTTTAGTGAATATCATGTTTCACTAAATTATTCTCTATATGAAGAGAGAGCAGTTAATGAATAATTTTTTTAGTGAGTATCATGTTTCACTAAATTATTCTCTATATGAAGAAAGAGCGGTTAATAAATAATTTTTTTAGTGAATATCATGTTTCACTAAATTATTCTCTATACGAAGAGAGAGCGGTTAATAAATAATTTTTTTAGTGAATATCATGTTTCACTAAATTATTCTCTATATGAAGAGAGAGCGGTTAATAAATAATTTTTTTAGATAGAGGAAAAAATACATGTGGTATACAGTATGGAACAAAACATGGTGGACAAACTCAAATTTAGAACAAAAGTTGATCAAAAACTAAAAAAAATTAGTTAAACAATTGAACATATAATTTTTTATGTAGTTTATTATGTTGTTAACAAAATTTAAAACTTTTGAATCATACTAAAAATCACTAAAAATGTTTTAAAACACGTTTTCCCTAACAAACTAAATTTTTCTTTGGTGGACATTCAAAAAATCGATTGAAAATTCAAAAAACTTCAAAAATTAACATAATATTTGGTAGGACCTTGTTTTACTTTTAAATATTGCTTTCATTCTTCGAGGTATAGACTCTAAAACTCATAGAGTCAACGATTTTCATATCAATCTCTCGCCAGGCCTTCTCGATTTGTTCAAATAATTCCTCACTGGTCTTCAGCTTTTCACGCTCAATATTATTATCAATTATTTTCCGGAAATTTTCTATGGGATTCAAGTCAGAACTTTGTGCAGGCCACTCCATTATGGTGATATTCTTGTCCTTAAACCATTGTTTTACAATTTTTGACTTACGTTTGGGATCATTGTCCTGTCGAAAAATCTATTTATAGGGGCATCTCCCTATCAGCATGTGGTAACATAACATCTTCCATTTTATCTTTGTAAACAAAGCGGTCCATAATTCCATTAATTTTGTGAATAGGACCAGTTCCTATTGCTGAGAAACATCCCCAAACCATAGCAGACATTACATGCTTAACACTCTTCTTTGTATATTTAGTATTGAATCTGGCGTTCTTTGGTCTCCAGACTCGCTTCTTGCCGTTGCTTCCAAAAAAGATTATATTTTGATTCATCACTAAAAAGTATGCTTTTTCACTGGTCTACAGTCCAATTTTGGTGTACTTTGGCAAAAGCAAGTCTTAGCTTTCTATTTTTAAAAGAATTTAGTGGTTTCTTGGCAGGCATTCGAGAAAACAATTTTGCTTCATTAGCTCTTCGTCGCACAGTGCGATTAGAGATTTGTTGTTCAAGTTTTTCGGGTAATTTTGTGGATGACAAATATGAATCTTTTTTAAGCTCTTTAACAATTATTCGATCTAGTCTATGTGATGTTTTTCATGGACGTCCGCCCCGATGATTTGGTTTATAGCAGTCGCGAGATCCAAATGATTTGACAGTTTTGCTTACAGTCGATTTATATATATTATATTTTCTACAAATTTTAGCTTGAAGTTTTCCGCTTTTAAAATCATTAATATTTTTTTCACGTAAAACACTTCCTAATTTGCCGTAAGTCATTTTAAGTTGCAATTTACGCCATATATCACGAGTTAAATCTATTTTTAGTTTAATTGAAAAATAATTGGTCAGACGTTCCAAAATCTATTTTATTATTTTAGAGTAATATTACTATGATAAAAGTGAAAACAAAAGAATAAGGTAAATTGAATAAAGACAATGAAATCTTATAAAAAAAAAAGCTTTTCATTTTCAAAAAAAATCGTTTTCAATTGTCCACCTTGTTTTGTCCAAAGAAAATGTAGTTTGTTGAGAAAGATGTGCTATAAATTTTTTTTGTGATTCTTAGTATGATTCAAACGCTTTAAACTTTGTTAAGAACATAATAAACTTTTTTAAAAGATTTTAAAAGAACATAATAAAGTATTTAAAAATTAATATGTACAATTGTTTTACTCGTTTTTTATAGTTTTTGATCAACTTTTGTTCTGAATATGAGTTTGTCCACCATGTTTTGTCCGATACTGTACGAAAATGATTTTTAATGCAAAAGACGTAGTTAGGTATTTATCTGAATTAAATAATAATAATAGATAGAATTTGTGGACTTCAGCCTTAAAATTTAAATGGAATTTTGCTAAAAAAGGTAATTATGATATTTTTGGGGTACGTGTTACATATACAAATTCAACATTTCTGGAAATTTAATTTCAATGTATGATGAGACTCATATAGAACGCGTTTTTTGTAAAATGAAATTGAAAAAAGGGAGACATATGACATTAATTCGTGAGAGTGTTAATGATAAAACAAGCAACTATTATATTTACCTTACAGATCGCGAAGGAGATTTAAAAAAACTATTTCCCAGCAGATGCTGATTAAAATCTTTTAATAAAAATTGTTCCCAATTCAAAAACTGTTAGCATGGTAAAAGAGTATTAAGGATCATTAAATGCAACAAGTAAGATTTTACTAAGCATGGATAAAACAAAATTTTATGATAAAAAACAACTTCATTTAGTGCAAGGTAAACCAAGATATAAACGAGCGAAAGTGAAGGGAGAGAAAATATCAAATCAAAAAAACGAATATTTTATTGAGAAAGGATGTAGAATTGATGCAATCGTAGACTTTGGTAGTGTTTACATAAAATCTATGGGGCTTTCATTTCCACTTTACGCAAAAGCAGTTATTGTTGTAAAAATAGCAGGAGATGAAGAGTAGGGAAGACGGAATTATTTCACCACTTAGCAGGTTTTTATTAATTTACGAATGATTTTTGGCCAGAAAGTATTAAATTTTTTTAGCATTACAAGTAATGGATTTGAACAAACAAATTAAAAAGAGAATGTTTATATAAAATTGATTTTTGTTAAATCTACCACTGTTTTAAAATTAGGGCTCAGAGTTGTAAATTGTACCCCACTGCTGGGATAGTTTCAACCACCTACAGGGATACTTTTGACCATATCATTATTAATAAAATAATAAATCTATAATCTTTCTTTATTTTGATTGTTTTATTATACAAATAAAAACTTTCCACAAAGTACACACTAAAAAATTATGCTGTTATATTTAACAAAAATATAACAGCATTGGGATACGATATAACAGCATAAATGACGTTATTTTGTGTCAATATGGTGTTATAATGCTGTTATTTTTTTCAAAAATGCTGTTATATTTATTTAAACAACAGCAAAAATAACAGCAAAATGCTGTTATATCGTTATCCAATGGCGTTATATTTGGTGTTATATTCGAAATCCAAGCTAACAGCATAATATGCTGTTATATATATTTTAGCAAGAGCTTCTGGAACATTAGCAGCTGTTTTGTTTATTTTGTTAGTTGTTTTGTTTATTTTGTTAGTTGTTTTGTTCATTTTGTTAATTGTTATATTTTTTTATTGTTAGTAATAGATTTAGCGTCTTTATAGCCAAAAGCCACGTCAACAACCATTAATGCATATTTAAAAACATATCGACCTAC
Organism: Hydra vulgaris; assembly: GCF_038396675.1. Classification (NCBI taxonomy): domain Eukaryota; kingdom Metazoa; phylum Cnidaria; class Hydrozoa; order Anthoathecata; family Hydridae; genus Hydra; species Hydra vulgaris. The sequence goes on along the minus strand of NC_088932.1, from coordinate 3,440,116 downwards.
TTTCTCATGAGGTAGATAAAGCAAATCAGCTTGGTTAACTTTAGATGATGAGATGAGTTTTGTTAACCATTGTTCTTAGTATATAAGCAGGGGCAGGCGAATAAATTGCAATATCGCTTGTTTTTTAAGCCATTCACCAGCTTTTTTTTCAGAAACTTTTGCTGCTGCAAGCTTTTTAATAGTAGCAAGACCATGTCAATTCCTTTTGGGCAATAGTAAATCTTAGAAAGCTCCATTATAAATTTATAATTAAAAAGACTTGTCTACAATATAAAAATGAAAGAGCCATTAAAAAATACAATATGCAAACACTACATTGAGGTAACTAAAGATAACTAAAAAGAATTTGATAAGTACGTTAGTTAGTTGCGTGGTAAAAAAAGGACACAACTACGTGCAAGATTTGCAAGAGTTACTTGTTATATATACTTTTATGTGCTTTACCTTGAGTCAGAAATAATAAACATTTCTCATAAAATTGTTTTAATGACTGAATAATTACCTATTGAGGAAAGAGCAAAAATTTATTTATAAGTTATTAATTTATGTATGCTATAAAGAGTTTAGATTAGCTTTTAATATTTACTGTGAGAAATAGACTTTATCAAACTCAATATATCCTTTGACATATTCGCTTTTTATATCTTGATCAGGAGCTAATATTTGCCGAATGGTAGTATTAGCTCTTAATAAATTGTACCACGCATTTCTTTTTGCAGTGTCAGTTTTTTAAGCGTTCACATTATTTCTTCCACAGCTTTAAGAGCTTCAATGTAATCTATTTTTATCGACAAGGGTCGATAAAAATAGATTACATTGAATGCTGTAAATTCATCTTTATTCAATAGATGAATTTACAGCATTGGGATAATTTTCTACCATTTTGGAGAGGAATCTATAATAAGTTATCGACTCTGTAATATCAGCATGAACACCATCGTTAACATCGAAGCATGTAATCTATCCCATGGGTAACCAGCGTTATGTAAAAAAGTGATTTTTTTTTTTTCTTTTTTCTCGCTGCTAAGGCTATAATGCTATAATCCCATTTGCAGTTTTCATCAGTCAGAAATCTCAAAATTTTTAATGACCCAATATGCAGTGATTTTTGAAAAGCCACAATTTGCCAAGTATGATCAAATTTTTTGCTTGGAGGACAGTTCTGGTAAAGATACTTTCAAACTTCAAACTGGTTATACTTTCGATGGTTGCTTTATTTATTCTAAAACTTGGACAATGGTCAAATAATATTATTATTTCAAAGGAAAAACTATTATTGTGTGAAATAATTAAATTTGAAAAGAATTTGACTAAATGGGTAGACAATTTGCTTAATATAATGGATGGGATAAATATGTCTAATTGTCCTCAAAGGGTAAAATACAGTGTAACTGGCCTAAAAGGTGGTAATTAAAAGTTGATTATCTTGTTAAACCCTGATAAACTGCGTTTTCAAATGTTTACCTAGTAATTTGTTTGTGTTTTAACCCTTTTTAAACTGTATTTTGAAATGTTTACCTAGTAATTTGTTTATGGTATGTTTGACACTACCGGAAATAACTGGAAAAAATAACCTGAAATAACTAAAAAAAAAACACTGGATTTCAAGACACGTACTTTTAAGGTATATGGTAAAACAAAAAGAAAAATGTTATAGAAAGTATTTTTATTCGAATTTTAATCAATATAATCAGTTATTCTCATTTAAACCATTCCTTCTGATTTTATTAACTAGGCCTCAATATCAACTTTATTAATGCTAAAAATGGTTCTAATAATTTGATAATTTGTTAAGAATTTCTGCATGTCAATCATTTGTGTAGACAAGGCCTTATGAGTCTTAAAAACAAGGGTAAGGTTGGGGGGGGGGGGGTTAAGACAACGAGTACGTACGTGGTTATGACTCGTTCTCTATCTCTCCTGAAACTTGATTTTTCTTTTTTTAATTAATGTTCTTAAAATTTTTTTTGTTGAAGAAGGAAGGGAGGTTGATTATGTAACAAATAATTGGTAAATACGCAAAAGGTAGGGGGTTGTTGAATACATACAGTTGCGTATAAGGGAGGAGAGAATCGTAAATCAGTGATTCTGCTGTGTACGTACTATATGGATACCCCTTTCTAAATACTCCAAAAGTTTTTGATATTACGATATTCTGGCAAGTTTGCAGAGTTATCCAGTTTCTCAACAAAAGCACTTTTTTCTTGTTTAGCTACGTGATTACTGTTTTTGCGTAGTAAGATGATGCCGAATTGGCCCAAAATACATAGGCATCATCTGAATGATAATTATCGATGAATAGAATAAATCGCTTCTTAATGCACTTATAGATTTCTAGTAGATTTCTTTATTTACAGACAGTCCATTAGGCACAAAATAGGGTTGAGAAATGTTATTTTGAAAAAAGCAATCCATAGAAAGTCATTTTTTAAAACCTTTATTTTGTTTGGTATTTAATTGTGGTTCGAGTAGATTTTGCATAAAATATATGATGTATAAAATATATCATCTACATTGAAAGAATATACTAGAATGGTTTAACGTGAAAATAAGACTCGTCATCAATGATTGGTTTACATTTTTTGAATTTCTGAGCCCAAATATAAAAATGTAAAACTAGATGTCATTGGGAACGGACTTACCAATGGCATCTAGTTTATACCATTTTTTATTTTTCTTAATATGATAGAAAAATCCTCCGGTAACAGTTTTAACTCTAGGGTATAGCAGGATTAGATTTTGGAGTTAACAGCTTTCTGATAACTAAGTTTACTCCCGCCGTTAACCGAACGGAGATATTAGAATACGAGTTTATTTTATCGCTGGCGTTAAAAATTGCCGTTTTACTTTTAACCAGCCGATAGCTTATCGCAGGGTTTAACGGAGAGATGTGAACACGGCTGCAGAAATTTCGGAATTTTCTTTTTTTTTTTCTAGTTTAAATTTTTGTCTTTTTTAATGTTTTACTAATGCGTTGCTGAGTACCATTGAATTTTGTAGCTGCCTGTTGTTAAGAAATTTCGCCTTTACTTTTACTTTTAATTTTATCAGGCTTTTTTCCACTTGCTTGAATTTCTTTGGTAAACAGATTCACTTTCAGCACGTTTAATTATCCTGTAGAAAATACTTTTAGGTATATTCTCAATTTTACCAACACTACTGTATTTTAAATAAAATTCATACATACGTTTTTATTCTCTTCTTGTTTTGAATTTTTTAAATTCATTTTTCTGTAAAAAATAAAAACACATAAAATATTTAAAAACTAGAACTAAAGTAATAGAACTTCCCTTTTTTTTTTACCTCTAAAGGAATTATGTGTCACATAACTCCTTTAAAGTGTAAGGTAAAATCCAGTCTCGTTTTACCTTACACTTTAAAGGAGTTATGTGTCTTTAAATACAGTCTCGTTTTTTAGTTGTCACCCGTTATAAAATTTCATATTTTAACTTTAACTCAAGTATAAAATGAAAATCTTTAAATAAAGTCAACAATATCATTACAAAAAGTAAAAATAAAGGGTTAAAGCGGCCGACAGTTACAAATGAGTAATTTCATGTCAAACAACCAGACCATGCAAATCATGCAGTTCTGGGATTTGCTTCATATTTTAACCATAGTACAACATAATGTTAGTACATTATAAGATAAATCCCAAAAAACAAACTCTCAACAGTTTCTAAGTTAGTTTTAATTTTGGTTTACTTTAATTGTTTTGATCAATTTCTACCATTTTTAAATTTACATTTTCCTTAGAAACCAAGTCTAAAAAAAACTTTGTTTGACATTTAGAAATTTGTGATTGAGCAGTTAGTTCATCGATACACTTCACTATCAATACACTTTAACACTAACTCTATATAAGTTTTAACAGTTTCAGTTTGTGTATCAACCTGTCCACTGGTTAAAACTTAACTTATCATCAAAAAAAAGTTCTGTCAACCTTGCCACTGGCTAAAACTTAACTCATTATCAAAATCTAGTTTCTTCAGACTCTTTAAGAAGAAATAGCTATTTCTTCTTAAAGAGGGCATTTATTTCTTAACAACTCAAATATCTTTGAACCAAACGCTCGTTTTTTGAAATGTCACAAACCACCTAAAAACCATTTTATTTATAATTTATTTTTTATTAAATTTAATATTACAATCTTTAAAGTAATAATAATATCAAATTTAAATTCCAGAGAAAGTAATAAAATATAAAGATCGGTTTTTTGATTCTTAACTTAAGACTTTTCGATTAAACATTTATAAGTTATATCCCATTGCATATAAAAGGAAAACAGCATTTTGATGGTAAACACATACAAAAATACCGAGTGAGCACCTCAGGCTCAAAAACTTTAACACGACTTAGGACGCAGACTGCAAAGTTTAGAAATTCCAACAATAACCTCAGGATTTATAATTTTAAATTGACTGTACAGTTCATTCTGACTACACAATACCAATCTTTTTTGTAAATGTATTCTGTTATTTCTTCCTTGCCAAAACTTACATAATATTTTTTTTAGCCATTTTAGATAGTATTCATCAACTTTACTTTGAAAATCGGAGACAATTTTAGGTTGAATACTTTTTCCAATTTTGTTCAATGGGAGTGAAAGTATACCACTCTTGCGTTTCATTTGACGTGCTTTTCGAATAGCATTTACACTAACTTCAAAGTAGTTAATAGCATACTCTTTAGACTAAGATTAAGGATAGAGTGAGAATTTGTAATTTATTTATATATTTAGAATCATTTATCTTTTCCTTCATTAACAGTGCCAATGTACCCAGATCAGATTCTTTATTTTGCTCTGTTTTTGAAAAAAGGGCACTAGTATCATCTATAAAACGTGTATTACTTATTTTATAAAGGTCTGCTAATTTTAAACCAATTTTTTTTTATTTATATTTTTTCTTGGCAGAGGCAACTCGTTGATACAAAATAACACTACGTAAACTAATAGGAGATTCTCCTAAACTTTCTTAGGATAAATTTATGTTAGTAAATGGTTCATCTTCTTGAGTCAATACTACATCTACCTCATTTTTACTGGGGTATTCTGCGGGTACATCTACTTTTGACTTACAGCGGCTGCATAATTTCCACTTAGGGAAAACTTTTATCCCCAGGGCCGACGACGCCGGGGAGCCGGGAAGGGGGGCCGGCCGCCCTTTCCCTACTTTTTTCTAAAGAACTTTTTCTCTTTTTTTTTACAAAATTCAGGATATAGAGGACTTTTTTAAAAAATTGACTTATCCCCCCCCCCCCCCCTTCATATCAAAATCCGTGTCGTCGGCCATGATCCCTAATGACTCTCGCTAACTATCTTGCTAACATTAGAGATATTTTAAACCTTAAAATAAAAAAGTTTTTAGCATGTTTAAGATTTATGTGTCGCATTCTTTTACAGAATTATATATATTAACAATTAATTTATCTTTTAATTTTTTTCATGGACATTATAAACATCACAACATTTGTCATTTTTCTTTTTAAATCTTTTTCCAAATTAATAAAAATTATGATTAGAAATGAATAATTTTTTACAAGCACGTAAATTAGATCTTCATAAAATCTTTTGATGAAAGTCATTGCTATGCAGTAAAAAAATCTGTGCATTTTTAGAATATGAAGTTTTATGGCATTCTGAAAATTCTACCAAAACCTTATGAATTTTCATACAGTATAAGAGATTACATTTGCATTATACTTAAAAACAACATTTACTTTTATGCAAAATTAAATACAGTAACTTGCTAATTACTAATTACTACTAAGTCTTAATTACATAATTTATATAGGATTAATAAGCATATGGCAATTACACTTTGATTGTTCGAAAAGTCAAACAAACAAAACTTGGACATAATTCTACAACTCAGATAAAATAATTATATAGTGATTAAACTTTATTCATTGAAAAAGTCAGACAAGGAAACAAACAATTACATGAGCATTTATCTGACGTTATTTATTTCTCATAACTTGATTAAGTCTAAACATCTGGTATAGTATGTAAGCTTATCCTTATAAATTTTTTTTTATATTAAATGTTAAAAAACAGTATCCATTCTCGTTTTATTATTGATGAGGCAGAATCAGAACGTTTTCTTGGCTTATTAAATAATCAAGACACAAATATCAAATATACAATTGAAAAAGAAAGTGATTCGCACACAATAAATTTTCTTGATCTCTCAATAACAAATAACAAATCCGGAACATATGTTTTTAATATCTATCGCAAAGATGCAATAACTAATGTGCAAACAAAGCCGCATTCTTGTCACGATTCAAAAATAATTTATGGTGTATTTAAAGGTTTTATCCAAAGAGCTTTTGCATTATGCAGTAAAGAACACATAAACCATGAAATAAAGTTTCTTACAGAAATGTTTATAGAAAATGATTATAATAAAAAAATACAAAACATTTCATACATTTCACTTCAAAACATTGTCAAAAAAATAAAAAACAATAAGTAAAAAAATCAACAAAACAACAACAATAACATCAAAAAACTAGAACTTAATTAAATTTCTCTACCATGGATACCAAAATTAAGTAATCAATTAAAAAAGATATTCAAAAGTGCCGGCTGTTCTCAAGTTTTTAAATCACCAAAAAACCTTCAACAATTAATAACTCCAAAAAACAAGCCTCGACTTCCCAACAACTATTACCCAGGAGTCTACAAACTGGAGTGTTCGTGTGGAGAATTATATGTAGGTTAAACAAAACTCAAGATTTCAACTTGCATTTGCCAACATCAAAAACATACTTTTCAGGAAAAATGGAAAAACTCGGCCATAGCGGGGCATTCCAAAAATTGCCATGGTACCTTTGGCTGGAATAAAAACAATACGGTTAAAGTAGAGGTATACTATTTTAAGAGAAAAGTGAGAGAGTCCTTGGAAATACAATATCACTAGTGTTCTCCAAATGAAGGCGCTTTGAATGAAGACGCTGGTGATTACGTCACATCGTCGTTTTGGAAACCTTATTTTTCATATTTAAGACGCAAGAACACATTTCATTGAAGTTTTATTATTTTTTTTGTTTTTTAACGGTTTTTTATATTACTTGAATAACGAGGGTATATATAACCCCAAGAAATATTGTAATTTAATATAAAGAAATTTATAAGGATAAGTTTACAAACTATACCAGATGTTTAGACTTAATTAAATTATATAAAAACTTATTTAAGAACTTTTAAAAATTTCTCATAACTCTATTTGGTTCAGACATTTGTTCCAGACAATATGCTTGTTTATAGAAAATGAACCATTAAATTTTAGTAGTTTAATTTCCTCATTTTACTTTCATTATTGGCATACATACCAATAATTATAAAAATAATTAACAAAAAAATAATTTTTCTTTTTTAAATTTGTTAAAAAAACAACAAAAAGTTTAAACAAACAAATAAACTCAAAATAAAGTATGTTCAGGTTTTTTCTAAACATTTTGAAAACAATTATTGTTTATGTAAAAAAAACAGTTTACTCATAAATATAATGATTTTAGTACAAAAATAAAAAATTTACAGAACCACATATTTTGCATACAAAAAAATTTTTTCATGACATTTTTCAAACATATACTAATCCAATTTAAAATTTGAAGTAAAAAAAAATTTACAGCACATTCCAACTTTTTGCTGGGGCAGCAACCCATTATTTTAATATTAGTAATTGATTTTTGGTACTTTATAATTGTAATATGAGTTTTTTATTTATGTTTAAACTCCTCAACTGAAAGATTAACTAAGTTACTTATTTTTAGCTTGCTTTTTTTAAAAGACTTGGTTTTTTAAGGCAAAATATGAATTTAAAAATGGCGGAAACAGATCAAAACTATAATTATAAGCAAAAAATTAAAACAAGATTTAAAAAAAAATTCTGCACCCACCCCAAAAATGTGTTCTATATAATACAAAAACACTAGGATTAAAAATTTTTTGAAAAAAAAATACTTTAAGGGGTTTCTCAAGACCCTTAAACATTGAGCGGGTCTCTAATATTATTGCAAAAAAATCTTTAAAAGTTATGTTAACCTAGTACTCAAAAGAAGCGAAATTAAGTAATGATTTCAAAAATAATTATTATTTTTTGATAAAATTCTTATTTTACATTTTATTTCATTTTATTGCAAAAAAAAAATCGTTTTTTAACTAAAAATAAAAAAGTCAATATTAAGTTTTATTTTAAAAATTAAAATAATAAAATTAAGTTTTTTGATAACTTTTTTTTAGTTTTTTTTTTTTTTAATTAATCATTAGTTTTGAAATTTTAACTTCGCTTCTTTTGAGTACCAGGTTGACTTTTTTTTGAAGATTTTTTTAATAATATTAGGGACGCGCCTTATATTTCAGGGTCTTAAGCAACCCCTTAAATATTTTTTTTCAAAAAACTTTAAACCAAATGTTTTTGTATTATATATAACATATTTAGGGGGTGGGGGCAGATTTTTTTCAATTAATTAAAAGTTAATTTTCAATTAATTAAATTTAATTCAATTAAAATTCAATTAAAATCAAAATAAAAATTAATTTTCAATTAATTAAAAACTAATTTTCAATCAATTAAAAATTAATTTTCAACTAATTAAAAATTAATTTTTAATAAATTTCTTTTCAAAAAATCTTGTTTTAAAGGCCATCCTATTATATATTATTCTCTGTGCTCAACAGAGGGTTTAGTTAGCTCATTTTAAAAAATAACCACAAATTTAAAATAACTACATATTGAAAAATATTAAATAAATTCTTTCTCAAGAAAAGCAAAATATTATACAACTACAAGAGAAGTAACAAGATTATAAGATAGAAGTTTTAGATGTTGTTCTTTGGTATGTTGCTGTTTTTGGTACGTATCAAAATGCTATATTTTGATACGTTTTTTTTTTATTTCGCACTCTTCAAAAGGCTTCGATGAGTACTCCCATTTTCCAATGGTAAAATCCCACTAAAAAAATACAATTTATAATATAAATAATTAAATGCAAAGAGAGTATTACAATTGTACAATATTAAATATTACTATTGTAAATATTAAATTGACAATTGTACAGAGCATTGTTCGTTTCTAAGAGCTTTAAAATGAACTTCAAAATTCTTTTCTTTAAAATATATGCATAAAACAAAATTTTAGAAAATGTAGTTTCTTTTTGGAAATCAATTATTTATGTTTATTTAAGACACTAGCAATGATAATTAAATTCATTTTTTCCATTCAAAAAAGCATTGAGAGACAGAAAATGTCATTAACACTAAGTAATTTTTAGCTGCTATAAAATTAAATATACCTTTATTAATTAATTTCTACAGCGCTCAAAAATAAAAAAAATTGTAATTTGTGACACACATCTATATAATGAGATAAGACCATTCTAAAAGATTAATAGAGCTCAATTTGAACTTTAGTTAATAAATTTGAAATCACAGGATATTTGGTCTTCAGAGTTTATAGTTTGTAACAAAAACTAGAATATTTTAAAGAATAAAAAAGACTAATTTGCTATAGATAAAAAATGGAAAGCACATTTAAATACTTCAAAGGAAAATCAAATTTTATATGAAAGATGGAATAGTTTACATGAGAGTTACAACTAAGTTAAGTTAGTGGCATTTAGACAGATTTCGGATCAACATATTAATGTAAGCAGATACTTAGCAGCATGAACATCATTAAAAGTAACTTGAGATCAATGATGGTAACTTCTAAAGTTGTCTAAAACTAAAATTATGAATGCAATATAAAAAAAATATTTGAAACCCTCGCAACAATCCTACATATCTTTTTGTTCGTTTTTACATACGTACAAATGTAAAAGTAAATAATATCATTTTAAAACATCGTTTTAAAACACAAGATAACTGCTCTGTCCAACAAGATAAGTTTAAAGACTGCTTTAAACTGGTATTGAGTGGCAAAACAAATAACAAAATCTTTGTTAATCAATAGATGTGGCGTTGTAAGAAAAAATAAAATTGCTAATGAGTTTTATTAAATTTAGAAAAACATATCAACAAAATATTCACATTACATAGTTTAATTGGAAAAACATTTCTTACCACAAGCAAATAGGACTGCAAATGTTGGTAAAAAAAAAAGTTAA